>NC_143519.1:16236202-16836202 GCF_031878675.1 Megascapheus bottae
TATTCCATTTTAAAGATGATAAAATTAGAGCAAGTCATTCAATGGCATGAAATTATTATATATGAAGGCAAAATATCAGTGTACACAACTACTGAATTATGCAGAAGAGCAGTGACCAGAAAAATAAACTTCCTTTAAGGCAAAAATAAATAAATAAAGGAAGAAAGTGTAAATAAATAAGTTGTTTAGTTGTACATATGTCTCTGAAATGCTTTTGGGCCTTTGAGTCAAATCTAGCAAAAGAACTTAGATCCTTCTAAAAGTGAAGACAACCAAAAGCAAACTATTTTAACTGATTTACTTCTATGTACGATTATGCTAGATCATGTCTCTTCTCAGAATGTCTTTGTTAAAAGATTTCTTGTGTAATTATAAGATTAAAGAGATTGCAGATATTACCCTCAGAGATGGAACTCCTTGCTGTTGCAAGTAGAAATTGCTTTTTTTTTATTTTGGAGTTAATTGAGAGCACAGCTTGATATTGTTTAAATACAGACATTCAATGCATAGAAACATACTAAATAAACTATGCTATATAATGTTTGAATTAAGATAAATTGGGGGAATGAAACTGTAGATTGTAAATATTGTAAAGTATTCCAAAACTTCTAAATCTATATTGTTTATAATATATTGCTGATTACATAATTATATTAAAAGTAAATATTATTCTTCCAAACAAATAAATATAGCATCAGCACACAATGTCTAAAGGTCACTAAGAATGCAACAATTTTTCTGAGTAATAAATACTAAAGAAATGTTCATGTCCACTTAGACAATATATAACTTTAGGCCAACAAAAGTTATTTTCTATTCTGGAAAGTCATTTTATTTTTTTCTATTTTACCTGTGATATACTTGTAGTTTTGTGAAATTATGAATATTACTTAATTGTTGATGATCAGTGGGTGGCTGAATCAGTAATCAAATTGTTTTATTTTACTTGCAATATTATTTCACTGCTTGAAATTCATCCAGACACCATTTTTGAACTGTTATTCTCCTAGGAGGCAGAAGAGCCATGAATCTCATTTTTTGTATAAATAGAGCAAATCAGGATACTTCAGTAATACTGATTTTCATGGCAATTTGAAAGTCCATTCACATCATGAAAAGGCATCTCTACCCAAAGCACTGGTGATGCGTGCTATTTAGCAAATGTTTACCCATCCTCTGAATTACACTGCTCAGTGACATTTTCATTGTGATCTTCTGGTGCTTCCAAAGTACAAATACAGAAGTTCTGCCAACAAGGAACTCTAAATTCATCAATGTAATATAAGGCAAATTTTCTTATTAACTGATTACAAATTTTTTCACTTTGTATAATGTGCATTTATCTTTTTTCCATATATTTTTATTGTAATTAATAGAATGGTTACAATATATTCACCAGACAGAGGATGCATTACTTCACACACATTGATACCCTTTCTCATGTCTTGGTCTCCATTTCCCTCTCCTTTACCCCTGCCCCACATCTTGTTTTCCCCATTCCCTATCTGATTTCAAATAACCAAATTCATATATATCCAGTATATCACATAACAAAGTGAAATACTGTAACAATATGAGATAGCTAAGGGACAGGAAAAGAGATGAGAGATAACAGTACATTAAGGACAACAATCACTCGTTATATGGCTTTTGTTTCTATATCCTGGGGGTCCTTTTATTTAGTGTCAAATCATATGGCCTTATGTATTTAGGTCTTAATAATGCATTTCTCTTTTATATATGTAATGATCATGAGCAAGGTGTGATCACTCTCTGGTTCACAGGCAGCTGCCACTGGTTGTGATAGCCACTGCAAGGTCTTTCTCAGATCATGCATCCTATTTAACTAGTGATGGCAAATCACTTAATCCAGCTTTAAACTTAGGTCACAGTCCAAGTAGACATTCCATTTTTCCTCATAAAAAATCAGAATAATCCCCCAATTTCATCATTATTCATAAGTCTATATGTGGTTTAATGAGGATCTGAAGTCAGCCTGCTGCATGAGGCCTGTAGTTAGCACTGTGTAATTCCCTTCATTTCCATGTTCAATGACTTGTAGTTATCTTAAGTAAGCTATGAGGGAAGTAGTTACAGCTTAGAGTTAGTAATGTCCTTCACCTCATGAGTTTCCTTCTCCCACCCATCCTGCTTCTACTAGGGACAATTGTTGACCATTTTACGGTTACAATTTTGTACTTCTTTATTTCAAATAAAACATTTAAAAATATATAGATAGTAAATGACTATGAGTAAGAAAATATCCATTTTTATACAGAACTCAACAATCACAAGAATTTTGGAAACCCAAGCCAAAGATATTATGATGAGAATCTAGTAGGTCAAAGATACAAGGCATAAAAGTAGACAGAAACTGAGAAGTGTCACTTGCATCTTTAAAGCTGAGAATCATAAATCTGAAAGAAAACATAGATATGGAAATGAATCCCAGCCAGGAAGAAAGAACTTAAAGATTTGGCATCTTACACAGCATTTTTAAGACTGATACTAAGGGCACTCAATTGGAACTGCACTGTTGGATAATTAGGAAATGAAATAACCCAGTATTTCATAAAAATAAATTAGAATATGTGCAGGGTATATATAAAAATTTTCTAAACAGAAGGAAAATGAAACACTAGAAAAACTGAGTTAATAATACAAATTTAATGTAATAGGTTATTTCTCTTCTCTGTTGCTGCCCTTTGGTTAATCTCATATTGGTACTGTATCCGACTTTGTTACCTGGTATATTGTATATAAATTTATTTGATTATTTGAAATAGGAAAGGGAAGTGGGGAAAACAAGATTATTGGAAGGGGGTGGAGGTGTGAAATGGGGACAAAAACATGAGAAGGGTTATCAATGTGTGAAAAGTAATGCACCTACTATCTGGTGAATGTACCTATAACCCCTCTATATATTACAATAAAAAAAGAAAAGATATTGAAAGCTATTCAATATCATTGGTCTGGAGAGACAGGATACTGGGAACAGCTCCTCCGAACTCCAATTCATTCATCCTCATTTTCTTTTAATAAAACCTAGGGAAGCTTTACTTTTTTAACCCATTTATCCATTGTATGTTTTCTGGGGCTGCTTCCATAACTTTGCTTATAGGCAGCAATGAGCATGGAAGCTCAAGCTTCTTCATCATATCCTGATTTGTAAAGCTTTGAGTAGATGTCCAAGAGTGGTATAGCTAGATCATAGAGTAGTAGTTCTAGGATTACTATTTCTTTTTTTTTTTGCCAGTCCTGGGCTTCAGCTCAGGGTCTGACCACTGTCCCTGGAGTTTTTCAAGGCTAGAGCTCTACCACTTGAGCCACAGCACCACTTCCAGTTTTTTTCTACATATGTGGTACAAATTGAACCCAGGTGTTTGTGTATACAAGGCAAGCACTCTATCACTAGGCCAAACTCCCAGCCCAAGGATTACATTTTTGAAGAATTTTGAAACCATACTCCAAAGTGGTTGTACTCATTTAAATTCTCACTAATAGCCTTATAGGGTTTTTTTTTTCACTCCTGTTCCTGCCAGCATTTGTTATTGTTTTAATATTGAGGGGAGGAGACCAAATGAGAGGAGATGAGACTAGATCAGAAAAGATCATATCGGACCAGACTGAAGTTGACTGGACCAGGCAAGACCAGATGAGACTGGACAGGTCAGAACAGAACAGACCAGACTGGACCAGATTAGTCCAGATGAGACCAGACCAGAGAAGACCATGCCAGACCAGACCAGACCAGACCCTGTTCAAACCGTATCAAACCAGGTCAAACAAATTAAAACCATAGGAAACCAGGTCAAACCAGTTCAAGCCAGATCAAACAGGTTCCAACAGGACCAAAGTTGATCAGATCAGATCAAAATGGGTGAAAGTGCTTCAAACCAGCTCAGACCTGTTTAGACCTGATCAAACTAGTTAAGTCTGGATTAAACAGGATTCATAATGAATGTGTTTTTGTCCATTTTTTCTTCCCTGCTTTATAGGCTGTTTACGTCATTTCTGTGTTGTTGTCCCCCCCCCCCTTGGGCCTCAGGCTTGAACTTGAACTAAGGGCTTGAGCACTACAATAGATTCACTTCTGTATTTTTAAATTTTAGTTGTTAATTATAGTCTTACAGACTTTCCTGTCCAGACTAGCTCTGAAACCTTAGTTTCCCAAGTAGCTATGATACAGGCTCCCAACTGTTCCATGTTTTGATTTCATTGACTGTTTATGGCTTACCTAAGCTATTTTAGTTACTTGGCATATGTGTAGTTTCTTTACTGTAGTTGATAGTATCATTTATAGCAATAAAACTTTAAAAAAAGATCTTCTGATTAAATTTTTTATGGTAAATAGTATTTTCTCCAATATATCATAAAAATATACATTGTCATTTTTGTTGTTGTTGCTGGTTCTGGGTTTGAACTCAGGGCCTTGGCACTGTCCTTGGCTTTCTCAAGGTTAGCATTATACCACTTGAGCCAGAGCACTACTTCTGGCCTTTTCTTTGTATGTGGTATCGAGGAATCAGATCCAGGGCTTCAGGCATGCTAGGCTAGCACTCCACATTAAGCCATCCTCCTGGTCGACTTTATCATTTACTTATGGAAGTGAGTAGTATGGGGGTTTGAATTCAGTTCACTGTGCTTGTTAGGTACACTTTACACATAAACTCTACCTCTTTTTGTTCAGGTTATTTTGGTGATTCTATCTCTCCTCCTCTCCCCCTTCACTCTATTTTTCCTGCAACAAAACCAGGCAGATTTGTTTTAGATGCTGCTGTAGAAATTGGGGAACTGTACTCCCCAGCCTACTTCTCTCTTTTTCTTTTTTGTTTGCTAGAGATCATCCTCGGATCCTTGTGCATTCTAGGAAAGCAATAGAGTGATCTGTACACTTACAGATATTGAGCCAAAATTTTAACTTTTTTACAAATTAAGGCTTGACTAATTTTTTTTTAATGTCAGGATAATATATAGAGGGGTTACATTCATCAGGTAATGGGTAAATTACTTCTTGAATCTTGATGAATGTGCTCGATCGCCTTTGACTCTAATTTTATCTTCATTTTAAGACTTAATAAAGTCTAGATTTAAGGATTAATTTTCCATGTTTAAAAGTAGATTATCTAGTGGCTACATTTATATTCAAAGTTTTCTTTTATTTGGTTTTCATTCTAATCAAAAAACTAGAACACACTGACTTTCAAAATCCTGAGTCCTTAACATATCCACCTAACATAAATGATGTAATAAATATAATCTCAGGTAATAAATATGTAATCTTTAGGAACATGTCAATGAATGAACTTCCATACAAACCTAATTGATCCTCTGAACCAATATGGCTTCCAAGAGTCAAAAGTAGTCAGTGGTCAAGAATGTGAGAATTATCCCAATTGCAACTGTTTATCCCGAGAGTAGTCAGCCAAATGTCCAAAAAAGAAATTAGTAGTTTGGATACTATTCAGATATTCACTGGCCTCTAGAGTTCCAAACTAATAAGTAAAATATAAAAACAAGTCATCCTAGGCAACAGTTCAAATCTGAAAAATAGGAAAACACGCCAAGGCAGAAGTCCAATACTATAAATGGATGCAGTGATGGGAGGGGCAAATCAGGAAGTGATACAGCTGGGCATGGTACAAGTTTTTGTTTATCCATCTGGTTAATCAAATCATGGTTCTCATTAAGAGCAAAAGATATGCCAAGGGTTGGCTTGTATTTTCTATCTGATATGAGTCACCTTGACCCTTTCTCCACTTTTAGATATAAAGATGGCGAGAGTTGACTTATGCATAGTGCCTGGTAGGATTGCAGTTGAAAACAAGAGCATAATTGACACAACAATGGAAATTTACAAAAGATGTGTCTGAAGATATTTTTAAAAAAATTATTGTGGAGATGATGCAGAGAGTGCTTACAGTTACATTTGTCAGACAGGTGCATTACTTATCACACATTGACCCCTTCTTGTGTTTTTGTCCCTATTTCCCGCCTCCCACCCCCTCCCAATCATCTTGTTTTACCCCTTCCCTTTCCTACTTCAAATAAACAAATACATATATGTATATATGTATATATATATATACAATATATATATACCAGTTAGCAAAGTCAGATACAGTAACAATATGAGATTAATCAAAGAGCAATAAAGGAGAAGAGAAGTAAATCAAAGATATGAAACACAGAAGGCAGCCATTGCAGGGTATATTAAACTTAATATCATCAGATATTTTATTATAGAGAAAAAGAGGACATGCAATTTATTTAAGAAAATAGTGTATTACAGAAAAGAACTTTGTACAGTGTTGACAATGATGAGAGAAAGTAAGGAAGAATTCAGTAGTATAAAATGGAGCAAAGGGTATAGTTGAGCATTAATTGTGAGAATGCTGAAAAAATAGTAACTCCAGAAAATAAAGAATAGAAAATGTCTTTACATTGAACTAAAGGCAGGGTGTCCCATATTGTACAGTGGCAAAACACTTTTCTAGCATATACAATCCCCTGGATTTGATCCCAAGGACCATAAATAGAGGAAAGAGGAAGGAAAGGAATAAGACAGAGTGAGGCAGAGGAAGAAGGAGGTAAAAGTATATGAGTTAGACAAAACCAAACAAATAAAAACCTCAAAAAGCAATTATAAATATAGAATACAAGTTAGATGAAAACAAAAATGAGGACCAATTTTCATTCTGTTAACAAAATAATTGATATGTGTATTTAAAAAAATTCTCACTGCACTCGTTTAATTTTTCTTGAGTTCTATCAAATTCTGCAGTCTATGTAGGATATCTGCTTTAAAAATGTGTCGTTCCTTCTTCCAGGAAGCATGATCTGATTTTTCCGTGTATACTGTGACAAAATATAGGAACATACCTATGTAATCCTCACATACATGTTAGATAGCCCTTATATATAAGTAATATGAGTCAAATTCTGAGTAAATAATTGTTATAATCTGTTGCTTAGGAAAAATGAAAAGAAAAATATCCATACATATTCAATACAGACGTAAAATTTTTTTCAGAGTTTCAATCTGAAGTTTAGTTGAATTCCATGGATCTAAAAACCTGAGACGCACAGGAAAAAAAAAATAGTGTTCATTCATTTATTTCCCATCTCACAGTTTGGAAGCATGAGAAGACTGATGTTCAGACTACTTTTGTACAAGTATCTAAATTTGAAATGGAAACTATACTTTCAAAAAATACATTTACATGTAATTTTTTTGTGCTGTCTCATCTCTACCATTGTACATTTTATCTCAACTATGTAGCATACTTACAGAAATAAACTTCATGTAATCATCTGTAAAATTCCTCCTTATTTGTGACTATCAGTAGTAAAGCCTTGCTTCAAGTCATCTGCTTGAAGCACTTGAATTTATATATGTGTGTAAATATGCATACACACATACATACAAGTGATTTTCCCCAAGTACTTAAAATAAAACAAAAATTACCAAAATAAAACCTCTCAATAGATACTAATTGCATAAAATTCTAAAGAGAATTGTTATAGTTCCAAGAAATAATATTCACACTTGCCAGCTGTGAAGATGTTATTTTGGATAAACAACATCAGTCTCATTTTTAGGCTGTCATATTACAGCTGCTGAGTAAAGAATTTTAGGTTTATTTAATTTTCTTCAAAGAAGGTCATAGGCATGGGATGAATAACGAATGAAGACTTTTTTGCATTTTGCTATTACTTCAAATACAGAAACTATGTAACTAGTGATTTTTTTTAACTTGATATCAATTTCAAAAGTGATGGAATACATTCTGAATTCAATAAACAACAGAAATGACCTTAAGCGTATGAAATCACTTCAAAGATTTACAACTGGATGTTTTAAATAGAAGAGAGAAGAACAAATATTTCACCTTATGTATTTCATGTGTACTATTTTAAAAATCGGAAATATTATCCAAATGTTTTAATTATGAAATTTTGTAAGGATAAATAACCCTATTCACTCCTATAACCCACATCTTTATGAAAACATAGACTGCTGTCATGATTTTTTATTAAGTCTTTTATTTGTTTCACATTCATATTCCCCTCTCAGCAAAGAGGCAGTTACTATCCTGACTCATTTTCCAGTTCTACAGTGAGAATAAATAAAATACTAGATGATATATGTCTTTCTTTTTATTTCATTTAGTGTCTTTAGACACTGGTATTTGAACTGATTATTTGTATTATCAAAATAATAACCATTTTCTGATGAATTATTATATTTTCATTTTACAAAACCCATCTTAAGCTGTTGGAATATTCAAAGAAACATCTGTCTTGCTTTCATTCCAGTTGATTTCAAGCATTGTTATTTCATTACCTTCCTTTCTGTAACCACACATATGCATCTGCCTTTTGTAAATCTGGGACAGCTGGTTGAAAGTCTATACTTCATGACTTTGGTCTCAAATGAGAAATATTTCTGGGTTGGCAGAAACAAATCTTCATGTAGATATTCAAAAATGTCATCTATAACATCATAAAGAAGGCTGAAGATGACAGGACATGGTTTGTCATTGGATGTTGTTCCAAGAGAGTGAAGCTAATAATATATAGGATAGGCATTTCATCCTGCAGCTGTCTCAAATCAGCAAGGAAATAGTCTGGACAGAAAAATCTGTAAAGCAGTTGGCAAGCTTATAGCTAAAGATTAAAATGGGTCACCAATGACTTTCTGGACTCAAAGTTTCCACAGAGAATGTTGTCACAGATGCTTAGCACCAACACCACATTAGCTTAAAGCTGGAGTATGTTGAGTAGCAGTGAGTTAGTTTTAACCCAGTTTATTGTTTCTTTAAAAGTAATACCCTTAATTATACAGGAATGACAAAATATCTAATTCTGTGTATATAAATATCCTGACAAGTATACTCATATTGCTATCAGAGGTAATTTTCAGTAAATCAGTAACTTTTGACAAATTAATGGTAACTAGTTTATGCCTCATCATTTATCCCTGTGTGGTTCAAAAGTATATTTACCCTCCATGTACTTGATTGGTTTTCCAATTACCCTTCTGTTACTGATTTCTGTTTTTCATTGGTTGGGGTATGAGAGGAGACACAATATAGTTAGTTCAATTTTCAATGTGTTATGCACTGTAGCTGGGAATGTGGTTTATGATGGTTAGTTTGGTGTAAGCTTGAGAAGAGTGTGTATTTCACTGATTTAGGGAATAGCAAGTGCATCCAATGGAGTGACTGAGTTGTTGAGTTCAACTATGTTGTTACTGATTCTCTTCATTTTTGATCAGTTTTTCTCAGTTTTTGCCTCCTGTATTTTATGCAGTACAATCAGGTGCACACATAGAACAGTTGATAACTTCTCCTATAATGGCCTCCCTTATGTTTTCTTTATCTGGATACCGTTTTTGTTTTGAAGACTACTTGATCTGAAATCAATATGGTAAAATTTGTAGCTATATCATGGGTGACACCTTTATTTTTGATTAATCAGTTTATTTGTATTTTCTTTGTTTTTTTTGTGGAAATATGCAGTTACTTTATAACAATTATTCTGACAGTTACTTTTATTTAGTGTCTTTAGAAATGGGTGTTTGAAATGATTACTTGTAAGGCTGAATTATTATCTGAATATTTTTACTCTTCTCTATGCCCTGTTCTTACTCTTTGTTACTATCATTGTCTTTGACTTTAGAAATGTCATTGAATGCATGGGCTGTTATTTAGGAAAGCATATTTATGTGGACATGGGTGAAAGATATAGGCACAAACATGATTGAACATGCATGCATTCACATATGCTATATATACACTATGACATACAGTAAAATGATTACAAATTAAGTTTATTAATATATTTTTAAAGTTTTGAAATTAACTTTACTTATTATTTCTTTTATTATCTTTCCTTTACATAATCATGGTTTCTGACCTGTATTAATCTTTCATAATAAAGAACTTCTTTTACTATTTGTTGGAACACATATCTGGCAATATGTGTTCACAATTGTTTATCTAAGATAAGTTTTTATTTTTCCTTCAGTTTTGAAGGTAGTTTCACAGGATACAGAATGTTTGGATGGTGTTTTTATTCTTGTAACAATTTAAATTGAATTTTTCTCCACTGTATTTTTCCTTGGACAGTTCTAACAGGAGTCTTGAAAGAACTCTTTTTAAAATTTTTTCTGATATACTCATTGAACTTTTTTTCTTTTGTCTTATTCAAAACTATACCTTTAATTTTCACTTTTTAGCTTAACAATCATGTTGGGTTTTTGGTGCTTATGTGCCTTGAATTTTACTCAGGTTCTTGGATATGTGTTGTGGTGGGAAAATGGTAACCATTCACACTAAATATCATTTCAAATATTTTCTATCTTTTTAATTATTCTTTTTATTGTTATCTTTAAGTAGTTATACAGAGTTGCTATTTAACAAGGCAGTTTATGAATATACTATATTTTGATAATGTTACCCTTTCAATAGTTGTATTTCCTTTTTATATATTTTTCAATTTTGATTTTAATTGTTTCATGATTTTGGTATCCAAAAGATCTTCAGTTTCCTTTTCTCTTTGCTTTGGAGCTTCAGTGTTATTTTTTAAAGTATCATCACTATTGTGATGATATTGCAGAATAGAGTTTAGTCCTGTGTAGAAATATGTCTGTGAACTCATTGGCCATTTTAAAAAATACAGTTCTAAATTTTTTGTCTGGTATTTCTGCTTTGTAAATATCAACTGCCTCCTCCACATACAGTTACAGATGGCAAAAACCAGCATTGTTATACTGTAAACTATGGGCTTAGAAATTGTTAAAGAAATAATGATCAAATATTAATACAAAGAAAGAGGTGTAGTAAATGGCCAAAGAAGGAATAAGATAGGGAGCAAAGGTAATAGTGCAAATTATAGGGGATGGAGTTATGACAAATAACTGTGAGAACACAGTATAAATATTAGAGAGGAAAATTAAATAATTAATTAATTAATTAATCTCAGTACTTCCCCATTGAATAGAGATAATAGTGTCTAGGTTCCTTGGGAAAGTAGTTCTTTAATTACAATCTGTCCCCCAATTCTCAGCAAGCACCAGCATTTTCAGTGGGGAATGGTAAATTGCATAACTTAGCAACAACGCTAGCAGACAGTGAAGGTACACTGACTCAGAAGTAACCTTTTGTATGGCTCTAACAACGGTTGGGGAAGGGTATTAAAGAGCTACAAATGCACGGAACCAGCTTGGAAAAAATGGAGAGAGACCGCTGGGCAATTAGGATTTTCTATACAAAAATAGGAAGTTTCTACTGCAGAGTCGATCTCAGTTTGGCCTGTGGAGTTGGCAAGTCCCAACAGATTTCTTTGGAGGGTCAAGATGCCCACAGTTCAATTTCAGCCTTGCCAAATTTACAAGCCATTTTGAAATACTCTGTGTTGGTATTCCAGATGCAAAGATGGCGCCTCATAGCAGCTAGACGACCCCATCCAAGAATTCGAGACAGTTGCCTCTGCACAATATAGTTCTGAGCAGGTGTCACTAATTTTCAGTTCACTGGATTGCTCTAGGTGGGAAATTCCGGGACCAGCCCAACTGGACTCTGACTGTCAGCTTCACCCAGGTTCATTCGCAGTGGCTCCAGATATGGAGTGGATCAGAGTTACATTATGGATGTTTTCATACAGCTAGGTTCAAGGTTCAAGTAAGGAAATCATTCAACCTATGACCCAATTGTGGACTCTTTCCCAAGGAAGTATTGCATGGCTTTCTTCGTAGATTTAAAGCATGATAACACTGGCTTTCCCTATTCTTAATCTACCTTACTAGGTCTTTTGCTGCCTTACAAATTTATGGGCCTTTCCTTGTAGCCAGGTTATTAGAATTCTGTTGTGATTAGAGGAGACAGCCTGTGCTTGTATCTCATTTCGCATCTTGATCCAACTCTCCTTTAACTTAATCCCATTTCTAACGGCAACTTTTAAATATTGTTTTCCCTAACTTTTGATGCATTTCTTGCATGCTACTTCTACGTCTTAAAATGTATTTATTTCTCAGATTATTGCAAAGAAGATATTATAAATGAGTGGAATGAATGAATAGAATGAATCCAACCATATATACATAACGTTTTATTACGTACATTAATATGTATTTATGATATACAAACCCACAGCCTAATTTTGATTATGTTCTAAAATCTAAATGTCAGTGATTGTATATAGAAATTCCCTTCTTGGGACCGGGAGTTTGGCCTAGTGGTAGAGTGCTTGCCTAGCATGCATGAAGACCAGGGTTTGATTCCTCGGTACCCCACATACATAGCAAAAAGCCGGAAGTGGTGCTGAGGCTCAAGTGGTAGAGTGCTAGCCTTGAGAAAGTCCAAGGACAGTGCTCAGGCCCTGAGCTCAAGCCAAGGACTGGCAAAAAAAAAAAAGAAAAGAAAAAAGAAAAAAGAAATTCCCTTCTTGATATGACGCTAAGGACCTCCAGGATATAGAAACAAAAGCCAAATAATGAGTGATTGTTGTCCTTGATGTACTATGTTATCTCTCATTTCTTTTACTATTATCTCATATTGATACAATATTTCTTTCACCTTGTTATCTGATATATTTTATATATGCTTAATTGGTTGTTTGAAATAGGAGAGGGAAGGGGGAAATCAAATTGTGAGGGGGAGGGGGGAGGGAAATGGGAAACAGGACATGAGAAAGGGTATTAATATTTGTGAAGTAATGTACCTTCTGTCTGATGAATATAATGTAACCCTTCTATTAATTACAATAAAAATTATACGAAAAAAAAGAAATTCCGTTCTGGAATACTTGTTTGTTAAACACGTCATTTG
Organism: Megascapheus bottae; assembly: GCF_031878675.1. Classification (NCBI taxonomy): domain Eukaryota; kingdom Metazoa; phylum Chordata; class Mammalia; order Rodentia; family Geomyidae; genus Megascapheus; species Megascapheus bottae. The sequence continues at coordinate 16,249,036 of NC_143519.1, forward strand.
AAATATGATTTCAGAATCAATGTTTATTAATAAATTCTTTATTTAAAAAATCCAAGAAAAACATTTTATTGAACATTGGTTCCAAATATTTTAAGATGTACTACATTCTTATATTAAATTATCATTTTTTCAAAAACACAAAGAAAAGAATTGCTGTCTCAGGCTTAAATAAAATACATAGATTAGACTGGTAAACATTGGGTAAACTTCTTGTTACCTATCAGTCTACCGGCCCAGTGGTAGAGTGCCTGCCAAGCATGCCTGAGGCTAAGCTCTGGGCCTTGATCTATCATTTTAATAAGTATTATTTAAAATACTGAGATAGAAAGAAACTATCCTACCACCATCATCTACTGAGCTTATTTTTTTGACAGCATAAATATTTTTGAACACAGATGTGGGGAAGGTATTCCCTATACCCTGGATGTAGAAAGATGAATCTGGGAGTTTAGAAACATTGTATAGACATAAGAATCATATTGTCTGAAGGTGAAACAAGCATCTCTAAAAATGTACGGAAATATATATAGTGAAAATATAATAATTTATGGTTTGTAACAGATTATTTTTATCAAGTGAATTCTCTGTGCTTTAAAGCTGATGAGACAAATTCATCTGGCAGAACATAGGCATTTCCGGAAGAATTAATTTTTATTTAACTCTTCATTGTGTTTTGTTTTCTCACTGTATAAGTATTTCTGGTAATTGAGTAAAGTTTTGAAAGTTAAAAAATGGATTTTGTTATGGTAGAATTTGAAAGCATGAAATAATTTAGTTAAAGGAGACAGATTCATGTTTTCAAAAATTTGTAAACAACGGGTTCCTCAATGCCCTGTTTTAACTCCTTTTCTAATGATTGTCCTTTTACTACAGAATTTAAAATCAACTTCAAAGTCAACCTGCTTCGGAAGTCTCACAGCGTCTACTGTTACAACGTGCTCTAATGTTGGTTTCAAAGCCAATAGTACAGTGTTTCAGGGCTTTGATTTCCTTTCCACACTTGACTACTTTGACACTGGCCTATATGAATTCTTCATGACTACCACAAATGTCATTAAAATGTCATCTTTGAAACTGGAATATTTATTTGAGGCTCCAAAGAATAAAACAGAATACCTACATACATAATTTCAGCATGAATATTAAAATTTGCTTAAATTTTCTATATACTTAGTTATTTATGTCCAAACAAGATTTCCAATTCAAAAGTACATTTTTATGAAGGCAAAAATCAAAAGTATAACTTACATCATAATCTTATGATGTTTTTTTCATGAAAAAATAGAACAAAATCACAATTCTAAATAGTTTTGGTTTACAAAATTCTTTTTTTTTTTTTTTTTTGCCAGTCCTGGGCTTGAGTTCAGGGCCTGAGCCCTGTCCTTGGACTTTCTCAAGGCTAGCACTCTACCACTTGAGCCTCAGCACCATTTCCAGCTTTTGTCTATGTATGTGGTACCAAGGAATCGAACCCGGGTCTTCGTGCATGCTAGGCAAGCACTTTAACCGCTAGGCCAAACTCCCGGCCCCTACAAAATTCTTAGTGATAGAATGATGTTCTTGGAATAGGGGCAAGTATTATACTAGTTTTAATAATGTTAAGTGAACATATTCTATTCTAATGATGTACTCTACTACCATAGTTTTTGCAAACTAAATCCTTGTAATCATTCCTAAAGCAGAAGTATCTTAATGTAGAAAATTTAGAAGACTACACACTTAAGTATTATATTTTCTAATTTATTAGAACTAATATACAACATCCTCTTATTATTTTGCTAAAATAAAATATTTGTAGAGAAGACAAATCTCATGTTTATGGTAACATAGTGTTTAGAGTAGAAATTGTATTTCAAAATATTTAATACTAGTGATTGAAACTATATGTCTCACATAAATGTGAAAAAGTAGGCTATTTCATTGAATTAAACAATAGAATCAATAGGTAATTAATGAGAACCAAATATATTTAAAAATCTGTTATGTCCCCCAAGAAAGGTTAGAATAGATGTACAGTGCTATCCACAATGATGGATACAATTTGTTAACATTATAAATCATTCACCAAAGCTTATTTTCCAAATATACTAGCTATTTCCAAATATACTAGCTGAAATATGATAGATTCAGAGAGCTTAAATTGTGTAATTGTTTAGAAAGGTTAACCCACAATCCAACAAGATAAATACCAAAAACAGGTACTCAAAAGGGCAAAAAGGTCAAAGATTGAGGAATTGAAAAAGAGAGGAAATGAGGAAAATGCAGTCATAAAATTCAATGTATATCCTACAAATATTAGAAAACCAAAGAATGAGGGACATAATAAAAAAGGTGACACTGTTAAGGCGTGTTATATTCATTTTGTGCTCTTTTTAATAGCAACTCTTCTGTACAACTTCTTAAAGATAATAAAAATACATTTTAATAATCTGCCTCAGATACTGAAGTGTATATTATAAGTTAATATATAAATTCACCAAAGCTGGAAATATAATACAGGATTGTTTGGTACAATGTGAACAGCTAAGTTTAGCTGAAGTTGCATAAACTACAAAGGAGTATACTTGATTTACTTTCTTTGAACAATCCAAATATAAATATTGTATACTTTTAGATAAGCATTCCTAGGTAAATAGTTATCAGTTAAAATGTCAGAGCAAGAACTTCTAAACATTTAGTCTTCTTTCAAACAGTAGACAAAATGGGAAAATCAGTTTGAATACATTTCTTGTAATTTTTACCCAGTTCTTGTAGCAACCATCTTTTATATTCTTTTTCTAAATGAAATGTCATTGACTATAGAACATTGAATATTGTATTGAGAATTTCCCTTAACAGTACCTCTCACATTCCCCACTTTTCTGACATCCTTGAAACAGCCAGTTTGAAATACTTGAAGTGATCAGATAGAAAAGGGAGTTCCTGTAAAGCTGCACTGTTAATAGAGTAACATTATTTCTTTACCTGAGGTTTTCCTAGAAAAATACATTCAAACCAAAATTGCTCAAATTAATGATACTATTCCACAGAGAAGCATTTGTGAAATGTTTTAACATCACAACTTTCTTGGGCAAGCAAAGAAATGGAAAGACTTGGAAAAAATCCTTGTAAGTGAATAAGAAACATAAGCTCCATGGTTTCCCTCATTTGTAACAATTAGTGTGAGTTAGGATTCTCCTAACAGAAGATCATAATAACTCAAAAGCTATGTACATATAGGATGAGGCTAAGCAAAATGCACTCCAGGACTGAAATAAGTGGTTTATTTTTCTGATTGTTGTTTGTAATGTACTATGTGAATTCATTTCTTTTCAATTCCTTTTAAGGATTATCTCATATTGTTATAGTATTTGAAGATGGTACCTGATATATTGTATATACGTTTATTTGCATATTTGAAAATGGGAAGATAACCAGGTGCAGTGGCTCATGCCTGTAATCCTAGCTAATCAAGAGGCTGAGATCTTAGTATCACAGTTCAAAGCCAGCCCGGGCACTGAAATCCATGAGACTTTTCTCCAATTAGCCACTAGAGAACCGGAAGTGGTGCTGTGACTCAGAGGGTAGGGCAGTAGCCTTGAGGTGAAGAGCTCAGGGACAACACCCAGGGACAGAGTCCAGAGTCCAATCCGCATAATCAACAACAAAAAAAGACAGGAAGAGAGAGAGAGAGAGAGAGAGAGAGAGAGAGAGAGAGAGAGAGAGAGAGAGAGAGAGAGAGAGAGAGAGAGAGGAGGGACGGACAGACAGAGAGAGACAGAGACACAGAGAGTCAGAGAGAGACAGAAAGAGACAGAGAAACAGAGAGAGACAGAGACACAGAGAGACAGAGAGACAGAGAGAGAGAGACAGACAGAGAGACCGACAGAGAGACAGAGACACAGAGAGTCAGAGAGAGACAGAGAGAGAGAGACAGAGAGACAGAGAGAGAGACAGAAAACAGAAGGGAAGGGAAAAACAAGATGAGTGGGAGAGGGTGAAGAGAGGGAAAGTGAGAGAAAAATATGGGAAAGGGTAACAATGTTCAAGAAATAAGGCACCTACCTCCTGATGAACGTAGCTGTAACCCCTCTGTACATCCCCCCAACAATAAAATTAAAAGTGCTGCAAAGCAAAGTAAATTAATTAAAAACAAGTAATTATGATCCATAAAGCAGTACAAAATACTTAATATTAACTACATGAAATATCAGTGAGGATGTCCAACAGATTTGTTTGAAAAATCCTTTTTTTTTTTTTTCCACCTGGGCCCAGGGGCTCACGCCTTTAATCCTAGCTATTCAGGAGGCTGAGATCTGAGGATCAAGTTTCAAAGCCAGCCTGGCCATGAAAGGACCTGAGACTCTTATTTCCAATTAACCTCTAGAAAATGGGAAGTGGGGCTTGGCTCAGGGGTAGGGAGGTAGCCTTGAGGTGACTGTTCTCAGGGACAGTGCCCAGGCCAAGTTCAAGCCCCATCCCCCCTCCGCCCCCAAAAAAAGAAGAAACATAAAAGAAGAAACAAAAAGAAAAGGAAAAAAAGAAAAAGAAAAGAAATGAAAAGTAAGAAAAAGAAGCAGAAAGAAATATAAAAATCCATGTTTTCAGCACCTAATTTAACTCTGTTCAAGTATGAAAGAAGACAATTTCTGAAATGATTTTAAAAGGAAGAACAAAAGACCTGTAACGAGTAAAAGAAAGGAACTATTAAAGTGATTGCAAAAGAAATTCTGAAGTGGAGAAGAGTGAAAACTGAATTGAAAATTTTTATACAGAAGCTCATCAATAGATTAGAGTATGCAGAAAGAATCAGAGGACCTGAAAACAGGTCAAATGATTTTATCCAATTTCATGAAAAGAAAACATAGGAAGACAAAAAAAAAATAGAACAATCTTTGAATACTTACAGTTCCATATTGCCAAGTAGAATTTTTAATTTAAAAAAAATGTAAATTTATCAAATAGAGGCATCAGTGACCATTATGTTCTACATTGCATAAAACTGGAAGATTTGAATTCTAAATCATAATGAGGAATGGTTCTATTAAAGTTTCTATAATATCATCTTCATTTTAGCTAAGGAAGTTTTCATGTCTTATCTTTTGTCAACATCAAATCTATCACCTGCTCCATTGTCTCTAGATTCAAAGTTCAGAAGGCTGAAGAAAAGACTTGTAAGAAATCAGTGGTATAAATTTAGCTGCTATTAATTCAAGTAATTTGGGAAGATTGACAGAGCACCTTCAGTGATGTGACAATATATATATGCATTCCATGCAGATCAGATAATAATTTGTAGATTTAGAGACTCTTTATTACATGTTTATGCTTCACATGAAAGCATTTCAGCATATTGAAAGATAATTATATTTCTCAAAGTCCTCACAAGGCAGTGAAGTGTGTGTGTAAACAGCTGCTCTAAAATCTGTAAGCTTTGATTATTAAGACATTGTAATGAATTTTCTTCTTAAAAAGTAAAATGCCAGGTCTGAGTTTTAGAGAAATATATTTCACAGAGCAGTTAATAAGTTCTCAAATATGCTTTAACATAGTTTCTCAGAGCACATATTTTTTAGACTATAACTTAATACCATACTATATGATGCTTTTTTAAAAAATGAATTATATTGTTGGAGTGATGTATAGAGGGATTACATTAATTCTCCAACACTGATATTCCTTCAATGAGAAAAAATATGATGCTATCATAATGAGTCAGTATTTCAAATTGTCAACATGGCCTTATTTATATTTTGTTCTCAAATTTCATTCACTATTATATTCCTTTATGTTGAATTTTAGCTTTTCATTTTTATTCAAATGATATATCTATATCTATATCCTGAGATCAAAAGGTAAAAAAATGAGTTATAATTGTTTCTAGGCAATGGGAATTTGAAAATAGGATAGATGTTCTATTTTTTTATTCAGGAGTGAATTAGAATGAAAGTGTACTCAGTCTATGTCCATGTATTCCTGTGTGTGTACACACTCATGTATAATATATACATACATCACACACAAGAATACATGTTTTTATTTTATTTTGTTTAATTGAGACAATATGTTGATATCTAATTTAAGCTGGCATTTAACTCTTAACCTTCCTGATTTAAACTTTCAATTGGAAGACACAAAAACATTAATCACCTTAAGCAGAAATAGACACATGCACAAACATATGTACATATGCATAATTTATCCTGTTTTTTTAATTGTATTTTATTGTTAAAATAAGGTATAGAGGGGTACAGTTACATGCGTTAGGTGGTGGGTACATTTTTTTTTTGAATTTGATACCCCTTCTCATGTTTTTGTCCCCCTTGCCCTCTCCGCTGCCCCCTCCAAGTCATCTTGTTTCCCCCTTCCTTTTTTTATTTTTATTTTTTAATTTTTATGTAGTTGGAGTAATGTATAGAGGGGTTACAGTTACATTTGCCAGGTAGTAGGTGCATTACTTCTCACACATATCTACCCCTTCTCATGTTTTAAATACTTATATTATATGTGTATATACATTTATATGTATTTTTTATATTACATAAATATGCATTTATGTATTTGTGTAAATATATGCTTATTTCCTCAAAATATTTTGTAGCTTAGTTGCTTGCTTCCTGTGATTCACTTTACTACCTGTAATAAATACTGAGTCTCCATTGTTCAGTAGTATTCATTCTTCAAATTACTAACATCATATATTTATTAATTTGTAAAAAACAAACAAGAGCTATAAAATTATAGAAATAATAAAAATTAGAGTCAAATGACTCAATGTAAGTTTATCTATTGAGGATGAGTAGCCTCTTTCTGGGCTTGTGTTGGGTTTAGGAGTAGTAATTTTCACATATTCAATAATAAGAATACAACATCTCTCAGATGCATTCACATATCCAACATAACACCCAGGCCTTTGTTAATTTATTTTCTATTAAAAAAGCAGAGCATTAAAGAGATTTGTGACATTTTCAAATATATTATATGAATGTAACTTGCATATTAACAGAAATCTTTTACCATTTGCTTTGGGCTTTTTTCTCAAGACTAGCACTCTTCCACTTGAGCCACAGCACCACTTCCAGCTTTTTTTTTTCTATGTATATGGTACCAGGGAATTGAACCAAGGTTTTGGCGCATGCTAGGCAAGCACTCTAACACTAGGCCAAACTCCCAGCCCGTGCTAGTCCATTTTGTATTTTGCTACTGAACCTTCACAATGATGCCTGATATTAAAATGAAACATATTTCACGTTCAGTACTATCTCAAAAAGTTTTAAATCATTTTAAAGACTATTCAGATTCAAATACAGTAATAAAGCATTTTCTAGACTTTCTAGGTATTATAGCTCATTTGAAGTTATCTCTACTACTATTGTCTTATGTACCATTTTCCCAGAAGAAATATGTACTTCTATTCATATAAGTGTATGTATTATAGGATGATAGCAATTAAAGTCATCTTACAATAAATGTACACGCTATCAGAAAACTCTGAAACTAACATCATGAAATACAAACAAGAGAGGTCTATGGACTAAGATATAAGAAAGACAAGAGTCTATTCTTTTTCTTTCTCAGTTAACTTGGACTCACTGAACACAAAACCGCTACCAACCTTTCTTGTCATATTGTTTAGCATATATTTATGCGTTGAAAAGGGAGGAGGACTGGGAGACTAAGAGTTATTAGTTTAGTAATAAAGTTATTAAATAATTTTATTTAAAAGTTATTAAATAAAATAGTTATTTTTATTGCTAGGGTTTCACTTAAAATTTCATACAAAAGGAAAACATGTCATTGTAAAATATAATATGAAACATAATATAGTAGAAAAATACTGATCAATTTACCTATTGATATAGGTGACAAATATTTTAATATCACACATTATGACATTAATGTCACCAAATGTTACAATGGCAACAATAGGAATTTTCTCTAGAATAGAATATGAAAAAGGCTGCAAATAAACTAATGAACCAACAAAATATTGTTCAATAAAAATGCTAAATAAAAAGCTATAAATTTCTCCTTGATAGAAAAGTTTATTCTGTCATATTCAATCACATTTATCTGGACATACATTTTTCAGAGTTTGAATCTGGGAAATTCGATTCAAACTACTATTGAATCTCAGATTCATGATCTTATTTTTATCTTAATTTTTACTATTTTGGGAGGATGTTGGGGTTTGAACTCAGGGCTCTATCATTGAGCCATCCCCACCAATTCCTTCTGGGCCTTCAGTTATTTTCTCAGCTAAGTGTCTCATATTTTTATTTGAAGTTAGCTTCAGTCCTTGATCTTTTATCATCCAATATTATAGCCTCTGTCATACTGAGAACTATAAGAATTCATCACCTTTTATGACTTATTTGTTGGAATGGGACATCATGAATATTTTGTCCAGATTGGTGGCAAACTATGTTTCCAATCTCTGCTCTCCAATTAGCTGAGAAAATACTTATGAGCTACTTCTGTGGGGTTGGGTTTTCAGTGTTAAGATTTTAACTTAAACATGATGTTTACCTCCATGTATTCAAACATTCTATAGAACTGTACAATAATAAAGTTAATTGCATGGAGAAATTGCACATTAAGTTGCACTGAAAGTTAAAATTGAACAGATTTTATTTCTAGTAGTCTTGTATCAGAAAGTAAACTCATTTCATGTATTCTTATTTGTTTATTTTGACATATATGGTCTTTTCTTCTTAGAAGCTAAGCACTTAGAAAACATAGAGGATTTTTTCGAAAGTCCTGGGCTTGGCAATTAATTAGTTAATTTAATTTATTGTTATTATAAATGTGATATGCAGAGGGATTACAATTACATGAGTCAGATGAGTACATTTTATTTTGTAGTTTCGTCTATTGTCTCACTTGTTCCAAATGAACTCAACTCCCCCCTTTCTCCTTTTATTTTGAACCCCTCTTCCCATCCTCCTGTTTGATGTACCCAATTCCTGGTATTGATATTGTTGTGGCATTGTCCTAGTCTTACTAAAAGATTGTTCTATTTGACCTCTCTATGGAATCAATTGTACATTAATTAATTAGTCTGTAAACCACCTGTCTACTATTCAGTGTGTTTATTTATAGATTTACAGGTACAGTCTCATTACTCCAAATGAAAGAAACTATGTAACCTTTGTTTCTCTGTGTCAGGCTTAATACACTTAGAAGTTTCCAATGGATATTCGAAAACTTGAATGTTTATAATTGAAACATTACAAGATTCCTTCTTAGGCAAGACATATGGGAGATTCAATGCAGAGCCTGTCTTTGTAGCATAAAAAAATCATGAAACCTTAATAACACTTCTAGAAAGCTAAATAGATTTCATAAGTGAAATAGTTATGGGGAGGTACACACCTATAATTGTGGCTAATCATGCTATTGAGAGCCAGAAACTCACTGCTCCAAGCTAGCCCTGCCAGAAAAAATCCTCAGGTCTTCACTTCCAAATTGGGCTGCAGATGTAGCTCTACTGGTATAGCCCTAGAAAAATTAAGTGTGAAGCTGTGAGATACATAAAACCAAAACCAACATCTAGAGACTCTTTAATTGTCTGGCCATAGAGAAACCATCTGGACCATTTGAAAATAGAATAGCAAATTAAGTCTTTTCCATTATCCAAAAATGCATACTTCAGTGATATCTCAAGATGTGTATTCAGGGGCCAGGAGTCTGGCCTAGTGGTCAAAGTGCTTGCCTAGCATGTATGAAGACCCGGGTTCGATTCCTTGGTACCACATACATAGAAAAAAGCTGGAAATGGTGCTGAGGCTCAAGTGGTAGAGCTCTAGCCTTGAGAAAGTCCAAGGACAGTGCTCAGGCCCTGAGCTCAAGGCCAGGACTGGCAAAAAAAAAAAAAAAAAGATGTGTATTCAAATAGAGAAGGAATGGAAAATAGAAACAAAGTGAAATGGTTTAGTTGTAAGAGATGGTAAAGAGAATGAATAGGTCTCAGAAACTATGTTATATGAGAAGGAAGATGGCGCCAAGACAATAGGGACGCTGCCTAGCTCTCTCTGACAAAAAGATAGAATGAGGGAGTCCCACGAGCCAACTACCTAAAGAAATCCACAACAACAAACTCAAAAAGCAACGGAGAAGGACTCAAACCGGAAAAGAAATCCAGATAAAGCTCACATCCAACTTTCTCAAAGAATTCGGAATGCGAGGACCCCTCCCCCACCTCTCGCCACCGGATCCAAACCGCAAAAGCCACGGAAAGCCGCAAAAAGCAGCAGCTGGTGCCTGATCAAGCCACGAAAAGCGGCTTGAGCGGGTGCCGGCTCCACGCTGGGAAAGCGGCGGCGGGCGCTGGCTCTAATCCTCGAAAAGCAGCAGCAGTGGAGGGCGCCAGGCTGGGAGCCCAATGGCTGCAGAAACCAGCACAGAACCCGGCCAGGGAACGGCGGAAGCAGGGGAACCCAGACGTGGAACCAGAACAGCAAGCAGCAGAACACAGGCGGCAGCGGAGACCCGAGGGGAGTGAAAGACTCCCCACCACCATGGAGCACCCACAGACGGACGCAGAGGCGTGAGTAATACAGCGTGTCCCCAAACACATTGGGAAAGCAGAGCAGGTGCCAAGCAATAGAACTTAACTCAGACCCCAACACCCCGCCCCAGAAAGACTGGCCAGAGCAGGAGGGCAAGGGATTTAGAATCATATCCCTCCCTTCAACAGCCCCCTCCCTCAGGCCATTGACTGGAGATTGACAGGCGGGCTACCCATAAGACCCAGCACCCCACCAAGGGAGGCGGGGCTGTCCCAACACCCACCCGCCCAACGGGCTCAACCCCCAGCCCTCTGACTAGAGACTGACAAGCGGGCGGACCCTAAGACTCAGCACCCCACCAGGGGAGGCGGAGCTGTCCCAGAACCCACCCGCCCACCAGGCTCCTCTCCCAGGCCACTGGATCTGGAGAGTGGAGGAGAGCGTTGGGACCCTGCCTTACAACAGTGGGTAGGGGGTGCGGGAAAATAGGAGCCAGCATCTGCCCCCCCTCAATTCTTGAGCGGGGCATCCTCCAGCTGGGAATCCTGAGCAAGACACCACCGAGGGGCCCCCCCACAGTCACAGACTCTGATAAAGCAGTGGAAACACAGCAGGGATCTGAAGGGCCCACCAGCAGCCAAGCTCCCCTTCTGAGAACGGAAAAGGCGTGGCTCCGCCCTTGGAGCCCACGTCCCCAGCTGGGCCCCGCCCCTGGAAACAGAGGGGTCTCCTGCAGGTCCTGTTGAGAGCCCCTGAAACTCTTAATCCCCAGACCCTTGGCTTGGGGCCGCCCCTGGAAGCAGCACAGGAAAACTTCTGCCAACCGCGCTCAGACGGAAGCTCGCAGATCCATCCCATGGTCCACTGTGAGGCCACTGGTTGGGCTAAGAGCTAGTCCTGCAGCAACACATAAGTTTTATTCTAATACTTTCCAAACTTTGTACTCAAATACGCTACCTACTTACCCCTTGACCTCTCTCATTCTATTTTTCTATCTCTGGACCTCTGCTCCTCTTTCAACCCTTATACTGCATGGATCTACACTTGATAGCTGTTGAGCAACACTGTATATCTAGGTGTTTAATTATTCTCTAGGCTCAGAGGGACTTAAAGACAATAGAGATTGGATTGAGAGGCTTATTGTTTTGGGTATAAATCGCTTATCAGTGGATTATTAGACCGGTCGGAAACAGCACAAAAACAAAGAGTGATAATACCAATCAAAACTTGTGAACATCGAGAGTCTGCCAGCTACAGAGGTCTAGGTTGGTTATATCTGAAAAACTATCATCGTGTTTAGTATTAATCTTGCTCCCATTTTCAAATGGGCAGAACAAGAAACTCAAGAAAAATGTCAAATCAAGAAACAACATCCCCCACCCCCCTCATCCAATGTAAACAGCCAATGGAACAGTCACTGGCAAACCTAGAGGAGAGTCTTCCAAGTGCTACACAAATGCAATTGATAAACATCATTAATGAAAAATGTGAAAATATAAAGAAAGAGATAAGGGAGGAAGCCATAGCTGAACAAGAGGAAACCATAAACCAGGTGATAAGTGAAAAAGAAGAAGCCATAAAGGAGGCCATAATAAAGGTTGTTCAAAGAAAGATGGATGAATTCATAGAATCCACAAATAAAAAGCTGACCAAACTCCAGCAAATGTTCAAAGAAAATAAAGCTACTGAGCTAACCACTCAAATGGAAATCAAGGAGCTAAAGAAATCCATACATGAACTAAAAGAAGAGATGCAAGGCATCAAAAATGAGCTATAAGAAGCAAGGGAGATGAAAAATAAAGTAGATAGCTTTGATAGCAGGTTAGACAATGCAGAGGAGAGAATTTCTGGGGCTGAAGATAATTTAGTTATTATAGAGAAAGAACAGAAAATGAGTCAATCCAAATCTAGGAAAAATGAGAGAGCGCTTCAGGAGGTCCAAGATACAATTAGGAAGCCTAATTTAAAGCTAATTGGTATTGAGGAGGACGTGGAGAAAGAGGTCAATGGTATTGGAAATATACTTCAGGAAATCATCTCAGAGAATTTCCCAAATATCCAGAAGGGCAGGCCCATCCAGATACAAGAAGCTTTTAGAACCCCAAACAGACCTGACCAGAAAAGAACATCCCACCACCACATCGTAATCCGAACTGGATCAATAGAAACCAAAAAAAGGATCCTAAAGGCAGCCAGGGAAAAGGGTTCAGTAACCTATAAAGGAAAACCAATCAGAATAACCCCAGATTTCTCAGCAGAGACCATGCAAGCAAGAAGTGACTGGAAGCGTATATGTCATGCCCTTAAGTCAAATAAATACCAACCAAGAATACTGTACCCAGCTAAGCTCTCATCCATAACTGAGGGAACAATAAAAACATTCCATTCCAGGGAAAAGCTGCAACAATATGTCACAACAAAACCAACACTACAGAGAATTCTGAAAGATGTTCTATACATAGAAAACCAAAATAAATTCAATATAGGGAAAGAAATGGCACCTAAACAGCATACCATCTAAGGATCACAAGAACTGTCAAGACACAGTCCCAAATAAAAGCTTTTAAAAATGGTAGGACCTAATAAATATCTCTCAATCCTAACTCTCAATATCAATGGACTTAACTCTATCAAGCTAACGGTCCCCATAAACAGGCTGGAGTTGCCATCCTCATATCAGATAAAATAGACTTCAAACTAAAATTAGTAAGAACAGACAAAGAAGGCTACTACATACTACTAACGGGATCTTTCCTCCAGGAAGACATAATGATACTAAATATTTACACACCCAATCCCGGAGCTCCAAACTTCATCAAGTAAATTTACTTACACTGAAACCATACATAGATCGAAATACAGTGATTGTCGGTGACTTTAACACACCGCTCTCACCTATGGACAGATCAACAAGGCAAAAACTCAACAGAGAAACCTTAGAACTGAACAACTATATAGACCAACTAGATCTAACAGACATCTGCAGAATATTCCACCCAGCAACAACACAATATACGTTTTTCTCAGCAGCACATGGAACATTTTCCAAAATAGATCACATCTTAGGCCATAAAACAAACCTGGACAGATTCAGAAACACTGAAATTATTCCATGCACACTGTCAGACCACAAAGGCATCAAACTGGAACTGAACACATATCTCCACCAAAGAAAACCCTGTAACTCATGGAGACTGAACGGCACATTGGTGAATCACCAATGGGTCATCAAAGAGATCAGAACAGAAATTCAACAGTTTATGAAATTTAACAGTAAGGAGCACACAAAATACCAACTCCTTTGGGACACAGCAAAGGCAGTACTCAGAGGAAAATTTATAGCGCTCAGTGCCTACAACAACAAGTTGGAAAACTCACAAACCAACAAGTTAATGTCTCACCTTAAGCTCCTGGAAAAAGAGCAACAAACCAACCCTAATCCCAGTAGAAGAAAGCAAATTATTAAAATCAAAGCAGAATTAAATGATTTGGAATCCAAAAAAACTATAGAAAGAATCAACAAAACAAGGAGTTGGTTCTTTGAAAGAATTAACAAAATTGACAAGCGCTTAGCAAATCTTACCAAAAAAAGAAGAGAGCATATCGAAATAAACAAAATCACAGATGAAAATGGTAATATCATGACAGAAATTACCAAGATCCAGAATATCATGAGGGAATACTTCTCAAACCTTTATGCCAACAAATTTGAGAATCTAGATGAAATGGATGAATTCCTAGCAATATTAACATACCCACACTGAACCAAGTAGAACTAAGCCAACTCAACAGGCCTATTTCAAGCTCTGAAATAGAAATGGCAATTAGAGAACTTCCACCTAACAAAAACCCAGGGCCAGATGGATTCACAGCTGAATTCTATAAGGTCTTCAAAGCAGAGCTCACACTAATACTCCTCAAGCTCTTCAACGAAATTGAAAATGAAGGTTCCTTACCAAACTCATTCTATGAAGCCAGTATAACCCTCATCCCCAAACCAGACAGAGATTCATCAAAGAAAGAGAACTATAAACCTATATCTTTGATGAACATCGATGCAAAACTTCTAAACAAAATACTGGCCAACCGTCTACAACAACTCATCAAAAAAATTATACACTGTGATCAGACTGAATTCATCACGGGGAGGCAAAGCTGGTTCAACATAGGCAAATCAATTAATATAATTCAACACATCAACAGGAGCAAGGACAAAAATCACATGTTTGTCTCAATAGACGCGGAAAAGGCATTTGACAAGATCCAACACACCTTTATGTTAAAAGCTCTGGAGAAACTAGGAATCCATGGAACATTCCTCAATGTAATAAAGGCTGTGTATGAGAAACCCACTGCTAGTATTACACTTAATGGTGAAAATCCAAAGCCATTCCCTCTAAAATCAGGAATGAGACAAGGATGCCCACTCTCTCCACTCCTCTTTAACATAGTACTAGAATTCCTAGCCAGTGCAATAAGGCAAGAAGCAAGCATAAAGGGGATCCAAGTAGGGAAAGAGGAAATAAAACTATCCCTCTTTGCAGACGACATGATTCTGTATTTAAAGAATCCTATAGACTCTACTCCCAAGCTCCTTGAGCTGATTCAAAGCTTTTGAAGAGTAACAGGGTATGAAATCAACCCTCAAAAATCAACTGCCTTCCTTCACGCCAACAGTGAGAGGAATGAGGCAATAATCAGGAAAGAAACTCCTTTCACAATAGCCTCAAAGAAAATAAAGTACCTAGGAATTCACTTAACTGAGAATGTAAAGACCTTTTTGACGAAAACTTTAAAACCCTAAAAAAGGAAATTAAAGCAGAACTAAGGAAATGGAAAAACCTCCCATGCTCCTGGATTGGAAGAATCAACATTATGAAAATGACAGTCTTGCCAAGGGCTATCTCCAAATTCAATGCAATACCCATCAACATCCCAATGTCATTCTTTAAAGAAATAGAACAGGCAATCCAAAATTTCATATGGAATAATAAAAGACCCCGTATAGCAAGAAAACACTTCTTAGCAGAAAGAAAAGTGCTGGAGGAATTTCAATTCCAAACTTTAGACTCTTATTACAGAGCTATAATTATCAAAACAGCTTGGTACTGGCACAGGAACAGGCCTGAAGACCAATGGAATAGAACTGAGGACCCAGATATTAAACCACAGACCTATGGCAACCTAATCTTTGACAAGGGAGCCAAAAAAATAGAATGGAAGAAAGACAGCCTCGTCAACAAGTTGTGCTGGCAGAACTGGTTAAGCACCTGCAGAACACTAAAGTTGGATCCTTCTTTGTCATCTTGCACTAGAATTAACTCCAAATGGATCAAAGACCTGGAGGTAAAAGCTGACACACTGAAAACTTGACAAGAAGGAATAGGAGATACACTAGGCCTCCTTGGCACAGGTCGAAACTTTCTTAATAAGGACCAAGAATCACAACAAATCAGAGAAAGGCTGGATAAGTGGGACTGTATTAAACTGCAGAGCTTTTGTATGGCAAAGGACATAGATAGTAAACTAATCAGGAAGCCTACAGAGTGGGAGAAGATCTTCACTAACCAAACAACAGACAAAGGCCTCATATCTAAAATATATGAACAACTCAAAAAATTGAATCACTCCAAAACTAACCTCCAAAGTAACAACCATCCCATTAAAAAATGGGCCAAAGACTTAAAGAGAGTCTTCTCTGAAGAAGAAACAAAAATGGCCTATAGACACATGAAGAAATGCTCAACATCTCTGGTCATAAAAGAAATGCAAATCAAAACAACTCTAAGATTCCACCTCACTCCAGTTAGAATGGCCAGGATCAGGAAAACGAATAATAACAGATGCTGGAGGGGATGTGGCCAGGAGGGATCACTACTACACTGTTGGTGGGAGTGCAAACTCGTTCAACCTCTATGTAAAGCAGTATGGCAGTGCCTCAAAAGGCTAAACATAGAACTCCCCTATGACCCAGCAATTCCACTACTTGGCATTTACCCAACCATCCAGAATCTAGGGCATACTAAACCCACTAGCACAACAATGTTCATTGCAGCACTATTCACCATAGCAAAGATATGGAACCAACCTAGATGTCCCTCAGTTGATGAGTGGATCAACAAGTTGTGGTATTTGTACACAATGGAATTCTCTGCTGCTGTCAGAAAGAATGACATCGACCCATTTTTAGGAAATGGAAAGACTTAGAAAAAATCATATTAAGTGAAGTAAGCCAGACTCAAAGGAACTTAGGCTCAATGGTTTCCCTCATTAGTCATAATCAGTAGAAACCTTGGGCTCTACTAGCAGAGATCTGCAATAGAGCAAAATCTTGATACTTAAGGCCATATAATGTGAAGCTAATTGAAAGGACCTCCAAGATATTGAAACAAAAGCCATATAATGAATGATTGTTGTCCTTAATGTACTATGTTGTCTCTCATGTCCTTTGCTGTCCCTTGGTTATCTCATATTGGTATAGTATCTGACTTTGTTATCTGATATATTGAATTTATTTGTATTTGGATATTGGAAATTTGATAGGGAAGGGGGGAAAAACCAAGACGGGTGGGGGGTGTGGGTGGGGGAGGGAAATGGTTACCAAGACATGTGAAAGCGTATCAATGTATGTAAATTAATGCACCTTCTATCTGGCAAATATCATGTAACCCTTTTACTAATTACAATAAAAAATAAAATAAAATAAAATAAAAAAAGAAACTATGTTATTTTTGATTGTCTTCCATCTATTCTCGTATTTCTACACTGCAGACAAAAATCACTTTACAAAAGTATAAATATAGGGGAAAAGTTATATACTTAAAACTTATTTAATGTTATTAAAGACATAATTAGGTGGATAATGTTCTCACTGACAATGAAGACACTGAATGATGGCATCATAATGCAAAAGATGATTATCCTAAATAAGCTAAAGGGAGTTCATATAATGAGGCATAATATAAATAATACTAGAAAAATTTCTTTCTAAAATTCATACTGAAGCAATTTGAAAAATGGGACAATTTGAACCTAGAAGAGTCACCATGATAATCTTTAACCATGGTTAATTAGCATTATTATGTTTTCTTTAAGCTTGTGCATTGATAGAGCTTTATTTTCCCATTTACATTGATCTGTTTGCATTTGATTGTATATTCTTATAGGATTATGAATATCAGCCTTAAAAATTACAAGATGCATTTGTAGAAATAGTTGTTTCTCTTCTCCAGCCTAGTTTGCTCAAACACCCTGTTCTCTATCAATCGTAGACTTCACATATGTGAGTATGTCTAGTTCCCTAAACAACATCTCTTTTTCTTACTGAAGTTCCCGGCTTTAGGTCTGAGATAGATGCCTTTATTTGGATTTCCTTCTCTGCACTGTGTGTCATAATTGACATATGAGCTTATCATAAACAGCACAACTCACTATTTTTTTTTAATTTAGAAACAATTTTCCCCAGTGAGTCTATACCTTGAGTCTACTTCCTCAGAAAAAACTGTGTCATTTTTCTCAGACAATTGCTAGCATTTTTTTGCTAGTAGGACTCACAGAAAAAAAACTTCCTTCTTCACGTTAGATTTGATATGCAGCTAGTGACTGCTAATCTCAGAAGGGAGTTGTAGTCAAGGAATCAGGTCCTTCTCGCCAGTCTGTCTCATCACTTAGTTTTACTTCTTATGATGTATTCTGATTGCACTTATTGCGTAGTGCCCACCCCTATAGCCAAGAGATTATAGGCCGTGTTCTTTGTATTTCAATAGCAATTTTTCTAACAAGGCTGTCCACTGTCTTTTACAATTGCTGTTCATTTACACAGACTTGCTTTGGGGATGTGGTACAAGCAGCATTGTCCTGTCCATAATTTTCTTGATTTTTTCCTAAACTTCAATCTTTTGTTCTGCTCATTCGTACATCACACACCAGAGCACAAATGTAGGAGGAAAATATTCTAAATTTAAGTATTAAAAATTTATAACTCATTATCACATCTGTATTTCCCCAAATTCAACTTATTGGGCTTTGCAGTAATTTGACTGGGAATGGAAGGATAAAGATGTGGCTGCTTTGTAGGTTCATCCATACCACCACGTGATTCTGTGGATCAGAACTTGAAGGAGAGTAGCTCAAATCTCAAACTCAGGAACATTACAGAAAACTACTCCACATGGGGTATGATTAGTCAAGGATTAAAATCCTTCTCTTTAATCACTCATCTCCAATCAGAATTGCCTACGAAACTTAATTGCTTCCATTTTTTAACATAAGCACAAACAACAAATTTGATTAGTCTTGGAAAGGAGAATCTTCTGAGTTCAATAGAGTCCTAATTCCATGTCAATATTGAGTGGTGTGACCTGACAGACATAATTCCTGCAACCGTCACCTGTAGCTGTGGTATCCTTTGGCTTAGTTTTTATTAACATTAACTTCCAAAACAACTTTTTCATATACTAAAAGGATTTCTTAGATGTGGTCATCAGTGTGATAGTTAAAGTTTATTGCATAGACCTAAAGCAATAAAGGATTCTAATGCTCTCCAAATCTGGAGATCTCATTCACTGTCACACTGCAGTCATGACTAATGGTACCAGTCTCTCAACAGAATATGGACCTATTAGCCCCAATGAGCATGCTAAGGTGTGGTTCACACCTCTATACTAGCTACTCAGGAGGATGATGTCTGTAGATCCGGGTTCCACGCCATTTATCATAGATAAGTTGAAAGATTCTAATATCTATTGTACCAGTAAAAGGTTCTGAGTAAAGGTAGGGCTCAAATGATAAAATACTACACATGAATCAAGCAAGAAACACTGAATTTAAGACAGTAATGACAAAATTTAGCTGTGTTCTTTGTGAATAAGTGGTCATAGATAATATGAACATTTTATAATGTTTAGTGTCAAAAATTTCATAAGCTTACATTTAATGGCAGCATTGTAAGACAGATTATTTCTCTGTATGTCAAAATAAATCTCATCTCTCCATCTACTGCCTCATTATCTTTCCATCTATGTATGCGTTATATGGCATATATTAGATATTTTTGCTTATTTTATCCCTGAAGTAATATTTACTTTTAGTACTAATTCTAAATGTGGGTTGATGATTAATGTTATGTGTCGCCTTGTTAGAGACAGAAAATATCTGGATGCTTAGTGACAGATTACCCTGAGTTTTTCTGCTAGAGTAATTGTAGATGTGCTTGAAATTTACTAAGAATAAAAAATAAAAATTATTTTTTCTGAAAAGATTTTAATTCATAAAGTGAAAATGCCCTTTGTCAATCAAATGAGGAGCTGAAGATAGTGAAAAAGGTGACCTTTCTTCAAGTAGAGGAGGGTTTTCCTTTGCAACTTCTTTTTGACAAACACATTGGCTGATTTTTGGCTTTGGATTCCCATTGAAATATTGGCAGACTTTGGATAACAATTCTTCCAGTTTTAAGTAGTATTCATACCATTATCTCTCATGGTTTCAAGGCCTTTGGACTTGAATTAAAATTGACCTGCCTTACTATCAGTTTTTCCACTCATGAGGTAGAGAAGTTACCAAACCTGAAAACAAAATATGTGCATGATAAAGAGGATATATGCTGTAAATAGAGATAACTCTTTCTAAAGACTACTGGGAATTTTTTAGTAGAGCATTTTACTGATACTTGAATTCATATATATGCATTTGTTGAAGCTTTATGTATTACTTCAGATAGTCCCTGCCAAGCAATTGTAATTCATGTGAGTGTTACTTATCTCAACAATTCTTTGCACACTTTTTCCTCAAAATTTCAATTCTGTTAGTCTGTGGAGGTCTGTCTCTTTTCATATCAGCACATTATACTTGGTAGTATGTTTCTATGTTTCTTAATCTGGAAAATTTTTGATAACCTGTTGTTTTGACTGCCAAAACACTGTTATTCATACTTGATGGATCCAAAGAAATTTTATTATCCTCCAAAATACCCTTTTTAAAAAAGACTTTTTGGTTGTTTCTTTTGTCTAAATTTGATCATAAAACACTATAGCCATAATACTTAAAAAAATAGAGCTATGTTAGACAGATAACAGTAGAGTAATGAAGAATACTTTATATTATGGACAACCAAAAATTATCCATTAAAACTGTGTCTAAAGAGGGCTTCATATATGTTCTTTATAATGATATGAATAAGTTATCAGGAAATATAAAAACTAAATCAAAATTTTGATGAGGCTTAGTCAGGTAGAAATATGATCAATGAAACTGGACTTATAAAACCACATGTGAAAATATTGTTATAAAAATCTGTGAGCTGACACACTGAAAACTTTACAAGAAGGAATAGGAGATACACGAGGCCTACTTGGCATAGGTCGAAACTTTCTTAATAAGGACAAAGAATCACAACAAATCAGAGAAAGGCTGGATAAGTGGGACTGCATTAAACTGCAGAGCTTTTGTATGGCAAAGGACATAGCTAGTAAATGAATTAGGAAACTTACAGAGTGGGAGAAGACCTTCACCAACCAAACAACGGACAAAGGCCTCATATCTAAAATATATCAACAACTCAAAAAATTGAATCACTCCAAAACTAATCTCCAAAGTAACAACCATCCCATTAAAAAATGGGCCAAAGACTTAAAGAGAGTCTTCTCTGAAGAAGAAACAAAAATGGCCTATAGACACATGAAGAAATGCTCAACATCTCTGGTCATAAAAGAAATGCAAATCAAAACAACTCTAAGATTCCACCTCCCTCCAGTTAGAATGGCCAGGATCAGGAAAACGAATAATAACAGATGCTGGAGGGGATGTGGCCAGGAGGGATCACTACTACACTGTTGGTGGGAGTGCAAACTCATTCAACCACTATGGAAAGCAGTATGGCAGTGCCTCAAAAGGCTAAACATAGAACCCCCCTATGACCCAGCAATTCCACTACTTGGCATTTACCCAACCATCCAGAATCTAGGGCATACTAAATCCACTAACACAACAATGTTCATTGCAGCACTATTCACCATAGCAAAGATATGGAACCAACCTAGATGTCCCTCAGTTGATGAGTGGATCAACAAGTTGTGGTATTTGTACACAATGGAATTCTCTGCTGCTGTCAGAAAGAATGACATTGACCCATTTGTTAGGAAATGGAAAGACTTAGAAAAAAATCATATTAAGTGAAGTAAGCCAAACTCAAAGGAACTTAGGCTCAGTGGTTTCCCTCGTTTGTCATAATCAGTAGAAACCTTGGGCTCTTCTAGCAGATATCTGCAACAGAGCAAAACCTTGATACATAAGGCCATATAGTATGAAGCTAATTGAAAGGACCTCCAGGATATTGAAACAAAAGCCATATAATGAATGATTGTTGTACTTAATGTACTATGTTATCTCTCATCTCCTTTGCTGTCCCTTGGTTATCTCATATTGTTATAGTATCTCACTTTGTTATCTGATATAGTGAATTTATTTGTATTTGGTTATTTGAAATTTGATAGGGAAGGGGAGAAAACAAAGTGGGGGGTTGGGGGGGGAGGATAATGGGGACCAAGACATGTGAAATGGTATCAATGTATGTGAATTAATGCACCTTCTACCTGGCAAATATTATGTAACCCTTTTATTAATTACAATAAAAAATAAACATAAAAATATCTGTGAGTTTACTGTTACTCCATTCCAGACATCTCAGAATGGTTTGCATCAACCAACAGCATTCTGTTACCATACTTATATATAACATAACATATATGCAGCTAACAAGACCATTTAAAATCTGAAATCTAGAATCAAATTTCTTTTTACTTTATATTTGTTTTGAACATGCCACAATAATCACACTGAATAAATTATTACAAATAGATGAACAATGTAAGACTTTTCATACAGCATAAAAAACATTCATAACTGCAAATGAATATACTGCCAAATCATACAGGATGAATTGATAAATGAATATAATAAGGAAAGACTAAATGAATATTCTGTTGCTTTGCCACTTCTGATATGTTAGTTAGTAAAAAGATAAACTCAACTAAAAACTGGAGAGCAGAAAACAATAATTCTCAAATCCTTATACTTTTAAAATACAAGAATATTCAGTACTAAAAATACTGTACTAAAACCCAAAACAAAAGTATGCAGAGAACAAATTCAGTCTTCGTCAAATATTATCAAATAAATGGGCTTCATGAGAACTGAATATATGACTGCTACTACACTGGCATTACTGATTGAGAGTATTATTTAGGAGATTTAGGAAATTTCATGGACAAAAGCTTAACCCTATGGTAGAAAAATGGCAGGTTAATCAAAAGTTTGTAAATGAAGGATTGTGAACATCGTAAAAATAGTGGAAAAGGGAACAAAGTGAAGGATGTGAACATCCTAATGAAATTAGAAAAAGCAGACAAAACCAGGAAGTTAGTTTTAGGCAAGTTGAATAAAAGTAATAAAATTAAGTAAGAGATGGGTAATAGAAAACTTAGAATGCATCTTGTATATTGATATTATGTATAATAGATGTCAACAGACTCTTTTAAGTGTTTTATGGAGACCCATTCACACCTGATCCCTTATAAATTTTCTAAATTTACATCAGGCAGAAACCAATAGTTATGAAAGGCTCATGGATCTAAAAGATTAAATATTCACTATCTGGAACATTGCAGGAAATATGATCAAAACTCATTATTTACTAATATTGTTGTGTGTGGAGAAAGTGGCTGCTTACATTGATAATAGTTTAGGTGAAATTTTAGTAAGCACTAAAAATGAACATATAGAAATATGAACATATTATAAAAATGATCAATCTTTTACAAGTGGCCAAAGATCAAGTTCAAAATTGTTGTCTTGGAAACTTAAATAAACTTCCAAAGCTGATCTCCAAATAAAAAGCTGTATTTAATACTGAAATGGCATAAAACTAAGAAATGACCAGTTATCTGAAATTTTAAAGAATTGAACATTGTCAGGCCTTAATTGATTTTGAAAATCTTAAAAGTTCAGAACCAGCTCTTTCATATTGCCTCTGTAATCCTAGCTATTCAAGAGGCTAAGATGTGAGGATTGTATTTCAAAGGAACCTGACGAGGAAAGTCCATGAAACTCTCATATTCAACTAATTACCAGAAATCCAGAAATGGCACTGTGGCTCACAGTGGTAGATCACTAGCTTTGGGTAAAAATACTCAGTGACAGAGTCCAGGCCCTGAGTTCAAGCTCTATGACCAACATAAAACATCATATTTTAAATATTATCTAGCAGAGAGATAAGTTAGGTACTTCAATAATAGCATCTAGAAACATAGTTACAAATAACTTTTATGAACTATCTACACTATATTTGTCAGAGTCATATAATATCATCCATATTTATAACCCATTACAAATATTTAATCCATGTGTTTTGGAATCATCTATTTCTTGATTCACATTTGTTCATATCTTACAAGTAAACATACAGCAATATAAAAAATTCTCTTCCTACAGTATATTCTCCATGGTCATGTGTTACATTTAATTTTATTTTATTATCAATTATAGATTGTCAATTACACATATAATAAAATGAGCACATTTCTTTTTGGAGGGGATTTTATAAAATTTTATTTTATTGTCAGGGTGATGCAGAGAGGGGTTACAGATACATTTTTAAGGTACATTACTCCTTGTACATTGTTACTCATTTCCATGATTATGATTACATTTCTTATAGAACACTGTTATCCTCTCCATTTTTCTCCACTTTTCCTGCCCATATCATCACCCTTACCCAAATTTGTAAAGTTCATTTCCAACATATTGTCTTGTGTATATCAATGTTGCATTGGTTCGGCCTTTTTTCTTTGTCTCACCATTTTGTTGTTCCCTTTCTTTCCCAATTCATATTACCCTATCTACAAAACACAGGGCATGAAAATCAAATGCACTGACAACAGAGGATTTATGTAAGCAATTATCCACATACATGAGACAATACTTTTCCAGTTCAGTTATTTTGTATGCACATGAATTTGTTCTATTTATTAAAGAAAGAATACCTTTGACTATCACCTTAAAATAATGTACCTCGATCTAAAAAGTGTAATTTAAGTAAAAAGTAAGGCTCAAATGAAGACAAAACATTAATTTTGAAGCACGAATTCATCACAGTTAACCTAGTAAGATAAGACACATTTAATTAGAATTTTCATACTAGAAACAGTAAAGGGAAAAAAAAGTACTTCAAGGCCTTTGCCAAATTATCAGCTATGTGTGTTAGCAGTTAGGTGGTAAGTTCAGTCAATTTAGAAGAGTTAGCTTCTGTAGTGAGTGTGTTGGTTATTCAAAGATGAATGTGGATGGAAGAAAAACAGTCTCTTCAACAAGTGGTGCTGGCTGTATTGGTTAGGCACTTGTAGAAAACTAAAGCTGGGTCCTTATATGTCACCGTGCACCAGAATCAGTTTCAAATGGATCAAAGATTAATAGACACGTAAAGAAATGCTTGATATGTCTGGCCTTACAAGAAAAGTAAATCAAAACAAGTTTGAGATTCCACCTCACTCCAGTAGAATGGTCATTATCAAGAAATCTAAAAATAACAGATGTTGAAGGGATGTGGCCAGAAGACAATGCAACTACATTGTTGGTAGTTGTATAAACTTGTTCAACCAGTCTTGAAAGCAGTATGGCAAATGCTCAAAAGACTAAACATAATGCTCCCACTCCTGGGCATTTACCCAAATGTCCAGAAACAGGGCATACTAAAGCCACTAGCACAACGATGTTCAATGCAACATTATTCACCATGGCTAAGATATGGAATCAACCCAGATGCCCTTCAGTAGATGACTGGATCAAGAAGGTGTGGTATTTATACACAATGGAATTCTATATTGCCAGCACAAAAAATGGCATTGCCCCATTTGTAAAGAAATGTTGGAAAAAGTCATATTAAATGAAATAAGTCAGACCCAAAGGAATATAGGCTCAGTGCTTTCCTTCATTTATAATAATTGATGTGCATCTAGAATTTTCCTAGCAGAGGAGCATGATAGATCAAAAGTTATGTACATATAACCATATAGGAAGAAGCTAAGTGAAATGAACTCCAGGGTAGGGAAACAAGAGGTTTATCCTTATGCTTGCTCTTTTTAATGTACTACATGAAGTTTATTCTTTACTTCCCCCTGCCCTTTTTCTTTTCCTTATGGTTTATCATCTGTTGTTTCAGTAACTGACTTTGGTCTGCTATATTGTATATATAATTATTTGTTTACTTGATTCCGGGATGGGAAGGGGGAAAACAAGATGATGAGACAAAGGACAAAGGATGAACCAGTGTAACAGCAAATAACTCACAAGAAAATATATTGAAAATGAACTTAACTATTTGGGAGGAGGAGAAGGGGGAAAAGTCAGAGAAAAACATGGGAGTAGTATACTTACTTTGTTACAAATGTAACTGTAAACCCTCTATACATTACCCTGATAATAAAATAAAATAAAATTTCACAGATGCCCCTCAGAGAAAGGTGTGGGGGCTCAAAATCACACTGATCCCTTAATCCTTAAAACTTTTATATCAGGCCGGGAGTTTGGCCTAGTGGTAGAGTGCTTGCCTAGCATGCACAAAGACCCGGGTTCGATTCCTCGGTACCACATACATAGAAAAAAAAAGCCGGAAATGGTGCTGAGGCTCAAGTGGTAGAGCTCTAGCCTTGAGAAAGTCCAAGGATAGTGCTTAGGCCTTGAGCTCAAGCCCAGGACTGGCAAAAAACAAAACAACAACAAAAAAAACCCTTTTATATCGAAGTATTTACTATTCAGACACATCTTATAAACTAGAGATATGTCTAATGCTGTATGGAAACTTATACTAAAGTTACCAAAACAATTCCTTAATATATTGCAAAAATCTGCTTGGATCCACTCATCAACTGAGGGGCATCTGGGTTGGTTCTATAGATGTGGTATTTATACACAATGGAGTTCTATGCTGCTGTCAGAAAGAATGACATCGCCCCATTTGTAAGGAAATGGAAAGACTTAGAAAAAAACCATATTAAGTGAAGTAATCCAGACTCAAAGGAACATAGGCTCAATTGTTTCCCTCATTTGTCATATTCAGTAATAACCTTGGGCTCTCCTAGCAGAGATTTACAATAGAACAAAACCTAGATACATAAGGCCATATAGAATGATGCTAAATGAAAGTACCTCCAGGATATAGCAACAAAAGCTATGTAATGAGTGATTATTGTCCTTAATGTATTATTTTATTTCTCATCTCTTTTGTACCTTCTATCTGCTGAATATAATGTAGCCCTTCTATTAATTACAATAAAAATATATTTTAAAAAATCTGCTTGGAAGAATTAACTGAAAAATTGACTGTCTCACCTATGTTCCATCCAAGGACATTCTCTGACTAAACACTGCAATGTATAATATATTCAAGAAGCATGGTTTTATCCTGTTTAATTTATCAAGCAAACCACAGTGACTTCTAAATTTTTATTTTAGGTTAACAATGTAATAAAAATGAAGTAACTTGGCAATCATGCAGGTAGCTTACACATTAATTTTATGTTTATTTGCTTCAGTTTTCAACTGTGTGTCACAGTTTTCAGACCACTTTTCTGCTTTCAATTACATTAGCTTCAAATGTTTTATTGAAATGAGTTATATTTCACATTCAGATCATAAGTCTTTGACGGTTTGATTTATAGGAAATATTCTTTCTTCCTATGTCATATACGTAAGGACAGTGACAAACATGATCATCACCAAGGTTGCCATTTCTTTCAGTTTTCTCAGAACAAGGCTCTGTTCCAAGGATTTTTTTTACTCCAATATATGTAACAACTTTCATAATACCAACATTTCCTTGCAAATCAGCTTTTAAGCTTTCAGGCTCAGCTCTGAGAAAAATCCATTTAATCAGAATAGAACATGATTACAGTTCCCCTAAAGAATCTGCATATTATCTAACCTATTTTCAGTTACTTTGTCTTCATTTTTACAATTCCCTAAGCATACAATCACCTCTTCACTTGCTTTTTATTAGGTATCTTTTTACTTTATATCATTCAGAAGAGTACAAGTTTTTTTCTAGAAAGACATGGACATCTTCAGTGCAGAGTGAAATCTAAAGAAATGACCAAACATGATACCTCTGTACTTTTTAGTCAAAGAACACTTTGTTAATAAGAGAATGAGAAGACAAAGAAATCTCTGCTCCAGGGTAATAAATTTTTGGTCACAGTAATTGGTAATTGGGATTGTCATGAACCTTAGTAAATAACGTCTTTTACTGGCTTTTACTGCCCCCATATATCTTGTGTTGGCATCCCTAAAATTTAATATCTCAAATACTTTTAACATCTGTGAGTCTGGCTTTAATTTCCTGCATTCCAGTGAAATTATCTTTGCTTGGATCACCAAAAATGTATTTAGAAAATTACAAAACAC
This sequence comes from Megascapheus bottae, assembly GCF_031878675.1. Lineage (NCBI taxonomy): Eukaryota > Metazoa > Chordata > Mammalia > Rodentia > Geomyidae > Megascapheus > Megascapheus bottae. Next base: position 16,276,977 of record NC_143519.1, read on the forward strand.
ATCTCCATCTTTCTCAACTCCCCACATGATTAGCTACACAGGTGGGAAATGTTTCTTTCTTTCTTTTTTTCTTGAAGCATAGCACACAAGTTAATGCTTTTAATAATCATACTAAAATTTAATTAACTAAGCATCCCCCAAGATGCTTGTCTCACTCAACATAATTCACTCTAGATTCATCCACTTCCCTGCAAATGCCATTATTTTATCTTGTCTGTTGGCTATGTGGAATTTCATTGTGAATATATATATATATATATACATATATATATATCTCACATTTTCTGTATCCATTCATCTGCGGCATCAGGATTGTTTCCATAGCCTGGCTATTGTGAATAGTGCAGAGATAAACATAGCTGAGCAGGTGTCCTTATCATATCTTGGGTCATGATGTTCAGGATAAATGCCCAGGAGTGATATGGTGGGATCACAGGGAAGGTCTATTTTCAGTTCTTTAAGAAACCTCCACACTGCTTTCCAGAGTGGCTGAACTGGCTTACAATCCCACAGGCAGTGCAGTAGGGTTCCTTTTTCTCCACAACCCACCAGCAACTGTCATTGTCTGAGTTCAAAATCTTGGCCATTCTTGTTGGGGTGAGGTGGTATCTTAGGGTTGTTTTTATTTGCATTTCCTTTATGACCATGGATAATGAACATTTTCTCATATGATCTTCTGCCATTTTAATCTCTTCTCCTGATAAGTCTCTCTTTAGTTCCCTTGTCCATGTAGTGATTGGTTTGTTGGACACGGGGGGATTAGTGTCTTGAGTTCCCTGTGGATACTGGATATTAAGCATTTGTCAGATGTATTATTGGTAAATATCTTTTCCCAGTTGATTGGCTGTCTCTGTACTTCTGTGGCTATGCTTTTATCTGTGCAGATACTTTTTATTTTTAGTTAGTCTCATTTATCGAGTCTCTCTCCAATCTGTTTTGACCCCTGAGATTCTGTTCAGTAATTTTTTGCCTGTGCCTATGAGTTGAAGTGTCTCTCCAGATTGATCCTGTAGCAGTTTCAAGGTTTGTGGTCTGACATTGAGGTCTTTGATCCATTTTGAGTCAATGCTTGTGCATGGCAAAAGGCTAGGGTCAATTTTTAGTTTCTTTCTTAAAACTTTCAAATATCACCTCTCTAATTCCTTCCTGGACTTTTCCTTCTATTTTGTAGACTCCCCCTAAATACTATGAAATTAAACACAACTCTTTGAATGTGATTCCTATAGCATATATTTCCAAGTATAATTCAATTATGCATGCTGAAACCCATTTCCATATTGCTTCTTGTTCATTAGTGATCGACATTTTTCTGCTACAAATTGCTTTCTTTCTGTAGAATGTCATCACACTCAGCCCAATTTTATACTTTTCCCACATATGTCTTTCTAAATTGTCTTGGTAAATAATGTGAAAATTTACTATTTTCTTTTGTCCAGTGTCTTTCTTCCTTTATATTAGGTAGTTTATTATTTTCATTATTTCATTTCTTCTGACTCATTCTAAATTGCGAGAAAGCATAGCACCACCTTTAGCATACCTCTCCTGTCTCATTCACATTACTTTATATCAATACATCAATTTTTTTCTTCCTCTTTTCCTTTAGCATATGAGAGAACTTCTTGATTTCATTAATTTGTATGAGCAAGGCCCTGAAATGATGGGACACATCTGTAATTATAGCTACTCACGAGGTATGACAAACAGAATCATGGTTCAAGGCCTTGCTTTCCTTTCTTTTCTATTTTTTTTTTCTTTTTAATTATCAAAGTCCCTTTTCGGTGAACAAAGCAGACATAAAAAGACATATTTGCTATCCAAATCACTATGTAAGAGATAGAGGTAAGAACATTCAAGGGCTTGTGTCTAAGGCATACATTCCTAGCTACTAGGTAGGCTGAGTTTGAGGGTGACAGTTTGAAACCAGCCCAGGGAAGAAAGTCCCTGAGACACTTGTCTCCAATAAAATACCAGAAAACAGGAAACAGCACTTAGGCTCAAAGTGGTAAAGAGCTAGATTTTAGCAAACTTACTCAGGAAACCTGTCCAGGCCCTGATTTCAAGTCCAGCCCCCAATATAAAGGAAAGAAACAAAAGAAAAGAAAGAAAGAAAGAAAGAAAGAAAGAAAGAAAGAAAGAAAAGAGAAGTAACAAAATTCAAGAAATAATGTATTAATCCCCTTACATACGTAACTGTTATCACTCTATACATCACCCCAATAATAACATTAAAGAAGAATTTAAAAAAAAGCAATCTCCCTTTGACAGAATAAGCAAATATCTACTTAAGCATTAATGTGTGGCATTTATCAAAATTATCATTTATATTACAGCCTAAGCTGCATGCATTTATGTTATTTGGCCTACATTGAAGTAAATGTTTCTGAGCTAACTTTAAAAGTCAATGATAGCTTTTTTATTTATAGCAAATAAATAAGGGAAAAAATAAGAAATAAGAAAGTTAACACACATAACACTGTAATACAAAGTAGTAATAAATGCGGTCATAATGTGGTTTGAAGAATAAGTTACCCAAAAGCTGGGCTTAAGACATAAAAATATATATTTAATTTTTAAAGGTATTTCTCTACTCAATTTACAAGTATAGAATTTATGATTAAATCTATACCTAATCTAAACTCCAGCCAAAATGTTTTATAAGCTAGATAATATAATCTTGAATTCAATAGATTGATATTAGTCTTACTTTTCATATTAATTTTCAGTTCTTTTCTTTTCAGCACAGCTAATCTATTTCTCCTGAATGATATACTGCCAAAGCATAAAATGTAGAAATCTAATAACAATTTTAAAATCTTTTGAGAAGCTATAATTCACCCTTTTTAAAGAGTGACAAATAGACAATACAGACAAATCTACCACTTGAGACTGGGAATCATAAATGTTAGAATCTAAAACAGATTAAAAACAGATTATACTGGTAAAGATTATTATCCCTGTGTTTTCTTCTTTCTTTTCCTTCTTTTTCTCCTTGTCATCTGCTTCCTCCTCCTCCTCCTTCTTCTTCTTCTTTCTCTTCCACATCCTTTTCCCCCTACTTTCCTCTTTCTTTTCATGTTCTGCTCTCTTCATTTTCTCCATTTCTTCACTATGATTATATGACCTAACCATTTTACTTGTCCTTAAAATCCATGAGTCCAAATAATGATTAATATGGAGAAAATGGGTATTGATTTCATAATTTGTGAAATGAATTTATACTACCTTATTTTTTATATCAATTTATTTATTTTTTTCATATCTTTTTTTATTGTAAGTAATAGAAGGGTTACATGATATTTGCCACATAGATGGTGCATTAAATCTCATACATTGATACCCTTTCACATGTCTTGGTTTCCATTTCCCTCCCCCCCACTCCCACCCCTCATGTTGTTTTCCCTCCTTCCCTATCCAATTTCAAATAACCAAATACAAATATATCCGATATATCAGGTAACAAAGTGAGATACTGTAAGAATATGAGATAACCAAGGTACAGCAAAAGAGATGAGAGATAACATAGTACCTTAAGAACAACAATCATTCATTATATGGCTTATGTTTCTATATCCTAGAGATCCTTTCATTTAGCATCCTACTAAATGGCCTTATGTATCAAGGTTTTGCTCTATTGCAAATCTCTGCTAGGAGAGCCCAAGGTTTCTACTGATTATGAAAAATGAGAAAAACCATTGAGCCTAAGTTCCTTTGAGTTTGGCTTACTTCACTTAATATGATCTTTTCTAAGTCTTTCCATTTCCTTACAAATGGGGCAATGTCATTTTTTCTGACAGCAGCAGAGAATTCCATTGTGTACAAATATTACATTTTGTTGATCCACTCATCAACTGAGGGACATCTAGGTTGGTGCCATATCTTTGCTATGGTAAATATTGCTGCAGTGAACATTGTTGTGCTGGTGGATTTAGTATGTCTTTGTTTCTGGATGATTGGTTAAATGCCAATAGTGGAATTTCTGGGTCATAGGGGAGCTCTACATTTAGACTTTTGAGGAACTGCCAAACTGCTTTCCATAGTGGTTGAACAAGTTTGCACTCCCACCAACAGTGTAGTAGTGATCCCTCCTGGCCACATCCCCTCCAGCACTTGTTGTTATTAGTTTTCTTGATCCTGGCCATTCTAACTGGAGTGGGGTAGAATCTTAGAGTTGTTTTGATTTGCATTTCTTTTATGACCAGAGATGTTGAGCATTTCTTCATGTGTCTATAGGCCCATTTTGCTTCTTTTTCAGAGAAGACTCTCTTTAAGCCTTTGGCCCATCTTTTAATGGGATGGTTGTTACTTTGGAGATTAGTTTTGGAGTGATTCGATTTTTTGAGCTGTTGACATAATTTAGATATGAGGCCTTTGTCTGTTGTATGGTTGGTGAAGGTCTTCTCCCACTCTGTAGGCTTCCTAATTAGTTTACTAGCTATGTCCTTTGCCATACAAAAGCTCTGCAGTTTAATGCAGTCTCACATATCCAGACTTTCTCTGATTTGTTGTGATTCTTGGTCCTTATTAAGAAAGTTTCTACCTGTGCCAAGGAGGTCTAGTATATCTCCTCTTCCTTCTTGTAAGTTTTCAGTGTCTTTGATCCATTTGGAGTTAATTCTAGTACAAGGTTACAAAGAAGGATCCAACTTTAGTTTTCTGCATGTGCTTAACCAGTTCTGCCAGCACCACTTGTTGAAGAGGCTATCTTTCTTCCATTCTATTTTTTTGGCCCCCTTGTCAAAGGGACATAGTTCTGTGGTTGATATCTGGGTCTTCAGTTCTATTCCAATGGTCTTCAGGCCTGTTCTTGTGCCAGTACCAAGTTGTTTTGATAATTATAGCTCTGTAATAGAGTCTAAAGTTTGGTATTGAAATTCTTCCTGCTCTGTTCTTTCTGCTAAGAAGTGTTTTTGCTATACGGGATCTTTTATTGTTCCAAATGAAATTTTGGATTGCCTCTTCTATTTCTTTAATGAATTCCATTGGGATATTGATGGGTATTGCGTTGAATTTGTAAATATCCCTTGGCAAGATTGTCATTTTCACGATGTTGTTTCTTCCAATCCAGGAGCGTGGGAGGTTTTTTCCGTTTCCTTAGTTCTGCTATAATTTCCTATGTACTTTATTTTCTTTGAGGCTATTGCGAAAGGAGTTGCTTTCCTGATTGTTGCCTCATTCCTCTCACTGTTGGCGTACAGGAAGGCAGTTGATTTTTGAGGGTTAATTTTATAGCCTGCTACACTTCCAAAGTTTTGAATCATCTCAAGGAGCTTGGGAGTAGATCCTATAGGATTATTTAAATACAGAATCATGTCATTTGCAAAGTGGGAGAGTTTTACTTCCTCTTTCCCTATTTGGATCCCCTTTATGCTTATTTCTTTCCTTATTGCACTGGCTAGGAATTCTAGTACTATGTAAAAGAGGAGTGGAGAGAGTGGGCATCCTTGTCTCATTCCTGATTTTAGAGGGAATGGCTTTAGCTTTTCGCCGTTAAGTATAATACTAGCGGTGGGTTTGTCATACACAGCCTTTATTATATTGAGGAATGTTCCATGGATTCCTAGTTTCTCCAGAGCTTTTAACATAAAGGGGTTTAGGATCTTATCAAATGCCTTTTCTGCATCTATTGAGACAATCATGTGATTTTTGTCCTTGCTCCTGTTGATGTGTTGAATTATATTAATTGATTTGCATATGTTGAACCAGCTTTGCCTCCCTATGATGAACCCTGTTTGATCATAGTGTATTTTTTTTTGATGAGTTGTTGTAGACAGTTGGCCAGTATTTTGTTGAGAAGTTTTGCATCGATGTTCATCAAAGAAATAGGTCTATAGATCTCTTTCTTTGATGAATCTCTGTCTGGTTTGGGGATGAGGGTTATACTGGCTTCATAGAGTGAGTTTGGTAAAGAACCTTCATTTTCAATTTCGTTGAAGAGCTTGAGGAGTATTGGTATGAGCTCTGCTTTGAAGAGCTTATAGAATTCAGCTCTAAATCTATCTGGCCCTGCGCTTTCCTTAGGTGGAAGTTCTCTTATTGCCATTTCTATTTCAGTGCTTGAAATAGGCCTGTTTATTTGAGTTAGTTCTTCTTGGTTAGGTGTGGGTATATTAATATTGGCTAGGAATTTGTCCATTTCTTCTAGATTCTCAAATTTGTTGGCATCAAGGTTTGAGAAGTATTCCCTCATGTTACTCTGGCTCTTGGTAATTTCTGTTGTGATATTACCATTTTCGTCTGTGACTTTGTTTATTTCTGTATGCTCCCTTCTTTTTTTGGTAAGATATGCTAAGGGTTTGTCAATTTTGTTAATTCTTTCAAAGAACCAACTCTTTGTTTTGTTGATTCTTTCTATTGTTTTTTTGGATTCCATTTCATTTAATTCTGCTTTGATTTTAATAATTTGCTTCCTTCTAGTGGGATTAGGGTTGGTATGTTGCTCTTTTTCCAGGAACTAAAGGTAACTCATTAAATTGTTGGGTTGTGATTTTTCCAATTTGTTATTGTAGGCACTCAGAGCTATAAATTTTCCTCTGAGTACTGCCTTTGCGTGTCCCAAAGGAGCTGGTATTTTGTGTGCTCCTTTTTGTTAAATTTCACAAACTGATGGATTTCTGTTCTGATCTCTTTGATGACGCATTGGTGATTCAACAATGTGCTGTTCAATCTCCATGAGTTACAGGGTTTTCGCTGGTGGAGTTGTGTGTTCAGTTCCAATTTGATGCCCTTGTGATCTGAGAGAGTGCATGGAATAATTTCAGTGTTTCTGAATCTGTCCAGGTTTGTTTTATGGCCTAAGATGTGGTCTATTTTGGAAAATGTTCCATGTGTTCCTGAGAAAAATGTATATTGTGTTGTTGCTGGGTGGAATAATCTGCATATGTCTGTTAGATATAGTTGGTCTATATAGTTCTTCAATTCTAAGGTTTCTCTGTTGAATTTTTGCCTTGTTGATCTGTATAAAGCTGAGAGTGCTATGTTAAAGTCACCAATAATCACTGTGTTTCGATCTATGTATGGTTTCAGTGAAAGTAAAGTTTGCTTGATGAAGTTCAGAGCTCCGGGATTCGTGTGTAGATATTTAGGATCGTTATGTTTTCCTGGAGGAAAGATCCCTTTAGTAGTATGTAGTAACCTTCTTTGTCTTTTCTCACTAAATTTAGTTTGAAGTCTATTTTATCTGATGTGAGGTTGGCAACTCCAGCCTGTTTATGGGGGCCATTAGCTTGATAGAGTTTATTCCAACCTCTCATTTTCAAAAGGTGTTTGTTTTTTTGGGTAAGATGTATCTCTTGAAGACAGAAGAAGGATGGATCTTGTTTTTTGATCCAATTAGATAATCTATGCTGTTTAATTGGAGAGTTAAGTCCATTGATATTGAGAGTCAGTATTGAGAAATATTTATTAGTTCCTGCCATTTTTACAAGCTTTCATTAGGGCCTGTGTCTTGATAGTTTTTGTGTTACTTAAATGTTATGAGTTTTAGGTGCCATGCCTTTCTTTTTTTTTTTTTTTCAGTTTTTCCCTCCCATTCTCACACACAGGATGTATAGTTCATTTTCTTTTTTTTTTAATATTTTTATTGTAATTAATAAAGGGGTTACATGATATTTGCCATATAGAAGGTGCATTAATTCACATAGATTGATATCCTTTCACATGTCTTGGTACCCTTTATCCTCCCCCTCACCTCCCCACCCCCATCTTGGTTTTCTCCCCTTCCCTATCAAATTTCAAATAACCAAATACAAATAAATTCAATATATCAGATAACAAAGTGAGGTAGTGCAACAATATGAGATACCCAAGGGGACAGCAAAGGAGATGAGAGATAACATAGTACATTAAGAACAACAATCATTCATTATATGATAGGTGCCATGTCTTTCTCTGTATTACATTTTTGTTGGATTTCTATGTGTAGAACATCTTTGAAATTTTTCTGTAGTGTTGGTTTTGTTGCTACATAATGTTGAAGCTTTTCCTTGGAATGGAATGTTTTTATTTTTCCCTGAGTTATGAATGAGAGCTTATCTGGGTACAGTATTCTTGGCTGGTTGTTATTTGACTTTGGGGCATGGTATATATTGTTCCAAACTCTTCTTGCTTGCATGGTCTCTGCTGAGAAATCTAGAGTTATTCTGATTGGTTTGCCTTTATAGGTGATTGTTTTCTTCTCCCTGACTGCTTTTAGGATCCTATCTTTGGCCTCTGTTGATCAAGTTCAGATTATAATGTGGAGGTGGGATGTCCTTTTCTGGTCAGGTCTGTTTGGGGTTCTAAAAGCTTCTTGTATCTGAATGGGCCTGCCCTTCTGGATATTTGGGAAGTTCTCTGAGATGATTCTCTGAAGTATATTTCCAATACCATTGACTTCTTTCTCCAGACCCTCCTCAATACCAATTAGCCTTAAATTAGGCTTCCTAATTGTATCTTGGAACTCCTGTAGCATTTTCTCATATTTCCTAGATTTGAATTGACTCATTTTCTGTTCTTTTTCTATAACAACTAAATTATCTTCAACCCCGGGAATTGTCTCTTCTGCATTGTCTAACCTGCTATCAAAGCTATCTACTTTATTCTTCATCTCCCTTGCTTCTAATTGCTCATTTTTGATGCCTTGCATCTCTTGTTTTAGATCATGTATGGATTTCTTTAGCTCCGTGATTTCCATTTGAGTGGTTAGCTCAGCAGCTTTATTCTCATTGGACATTTGTTGGAGTTCAGTCACCTTTTTGTTTGTGGATTCTGAATTCGTCCATTTTTCTTTGAAAAACCTATATTATGTCCTCCTTTATGGCTTCCCCCTTTTCACATATCACCTTGTTTATGGTTTCCTCTTCATTATCTATGGCTTCCTCCCTTATCTCTTTCTTTATGTTTTCACATTTTTCGTTAATAATGTTTATCAATTGCATTTGTATATCACTTGGAAGGCTCTCCTCTAGATTTGCCACTGACTGCTCCATTGCCTGTTTATGTTGGGTGGGAGATGCTATTCCTTGATTTTACATTTTTCTTGAGTTTCTTGTTCAGCCCATTTGAGGATTGGAGCAAGATTAATACTAAACAAGATTATAATTTTTCAGATATAAAGAAATAGAAGAGGCAATTCAAAATTTCATATGGAATAATAAAAGACCCCGTATAGCAAAAACACTTCTTAGCAGAAAGAACAGCACAGGAGGAATTTCAATACCAAACTTTAGACTCTATTACAGAGCAATAATTATCAAAACAGCTAGGTACTGGCACAAGAACAGACCTGAAGACCAATGGAATAGAACTGAGGACCCAGATATTAAACCACAGACCTAATCTTTGACAAGGGAGCCAGAAAGATAGAATGGAAGAAAGATAGCCTCTTCAACAAGTGGTGCTGGAAGAACTGGTTAAGCACATGCAGAAAACTAAAGTTGGATCCTTCTTTGTCTCCCTGCACTAGAATTAACTCCAAATGGATCAAAGACCTGGAGAATGAATTCCTAGCCAATATTAACATACCCATACTGAACCAAGAAGAACTGACCCAACTAAACAGGCCTATTTCAAGCACTGAAATAGAAGTGGCAATAAGAGACCTTCCACCTAAGAAAAGTCCAGGGCCAGATGGATTCACTGCTGAATTCTATAAGGTCTTCAAAGCAGAACTCACATCAATACTCCTCAAGCTCTTCAATGAAATTGAAAATGAAGGTTCTTTACCAAACTCATTCTATGAAGCCAGTATACCCTCATCCCCAAACCAGGCAGAGATTCATCAAAGAAAGAGAACTATATACCTATTTCTTTGATGAACATCGATGCAAAACTTCTCAACAAAATACTGGCCAACGTCTACAACAACTTATCAAAAAAATTATACACTATGATCAAACAGGATTCATCACAGGGAGGCAAAGCTGGTTCAACATATGCAAATCAATTAATATAATTCAACACATCAACAGGAGCAAGGACAAAAATCACATGATTGTCTCAATAGATGCGGAAAAGGCATTTGACAAGATCCAACACCCCTTTATGTTAAAAGCTCTGGAGAAACTAGGAATCCAAGAAACATTCTTCAATATAATAAAGGCTGTGTATGACAAACCCACAGTTAGTATTATACTTAATGGCGAAAAGCTAAAGCCATTCCCTCTAAAATCAGGAACGAGACAAGGATGCCCACTCTCTCCACTACTCTTTAACATAGTACTAGAATTCCTAGCCAGTGCAATAAGGGAAGAAGCAAGCATAAAGTGGATCCAAGTAGGGAAAGAGGAAGTAAAACTATCCCTCTTTGCAGATGACATGATTCTGTATTTAAAGAATCCTATAGACTCTACTCCCAAGCTCCTTGAGCTTATTCAAAACTTTGGAAAGGTAGCAGGCTATAAAATTAACCCTCAAAAATCAACTGCCTTCCTCTATGCCAACAGTGAGAGGAACGAGGCAACAATCAGGAAGGCAACTCCTTTCGCAATAGCCTCAAAGAAAATAAAATAACTAGGAATTAGCTTAACTAAGAATGTAAAGGACCTTTTTGATGAAAACTTTAAAACCCTGAAAAAGGAAATTAAAGCAGAACTAAGGAAATGGAAAAACCTCCCATGCTCCTGGATTGGAAGAATCAACCTCGTGAAAATGACAATCTTGCCAAGAGCTATCTACAAATTCAATGCAATACCCATCAATATCCCAATGTCATTCTTTAAAGAAAATCATTTGATTATGTATAATTTCTGAGATCTATTTTTATGATCAGTAAGTCTAGGAATACCTAAACATTCTTATCAAATAGTCTTTGTAATTGCTCTTCTTGGGCTGGAGGTTGTGCTAACCAATTGGATGTTTTCTGTGACAAAAGATGGAAGCCATGCTATATGGATTTATATATCTATTTTAGTCATTTAATTGCAATAGAAAATATTTGAACTTATAATTCTCCAGAGTATCTATTTACTTAAATCACATATGATACTAAAAGTGACATCCAATCTAATATTTTCATTCTGTGCTTTGTAACCTTACGAATCTGTGTCAGTTTATATTGATGTGGTGATTTTCTTTCTTTTCTTTTTTCCTTCCTTACCTCCTTCCTTCTTTCCTTTTTTCCTTTCCTTTCTTTTTTTTCCAGTAGTGAGACTTGAACTCAGGGCCTGATGGGTAAGCACTCTACCACTAAGCTACATTCTTAGCCTTGATATGATGATTATCTAAGAGAAAGAATTTATGAAAGGAAAAAAAAATTTCTTATGGTTTCAAAGGCTTAGTCCGTCATCACATAGAGGACATGGTGTTGTATCATATGTCAGAAAACCAGACAAGATTCATGCTCTCCAACTGGATGGCTCATCTATTGGTTGATGCCATTGACATTTAACTAGGGTCTGACACACACAGATGCTCTCTACCAACCTCTAATGCAATCCAATTAACCTGATAACCAAGACTATCTATCATAATCTATTACTGGATTATTCAAAGTGGTAATGATAAATTACAAAGGCTATGCTAACATATTTATTATTTGAAAAATTCCAACATTTAGCAGCCTTGTAACTAGATCCCTCACATCTCTACTTACTCATAGTAGTTTGGTCTGTCTGTCTAACACTGTCTTGTCAGTGGATAATGGCTCATTGTAACCAGGCTCCATCTGAACAGTTTATAGAAAATGAGGCATTGCCATCACTGACCACCTCTGAAAAATCTCATAACATGACCATTTTAACTGTATACCTTCTCCCACCTTGCCTCTAATTCTGTTAACCTAAAGCCAATGTCTGTTTCTTAGCAATTAATGCTGTAGTGAATTGTCATCATAGTTCCAGATGATTTCTTTCTCCTTCTTATTTCTTTCTTTTAGGTTGTGGGACTTGAACTATGTGCCTAAGCTCTTTAGCTCAAGGCTAGCACTCTTCCACTTAAGCCACACTGCAATTTCCAGTGTTCTGTTGGTTAATTGTAGATAAAAGTCTTATGGACTTTCCTGCCCAGGCTGCCTTTAAACCACAATCCTAAGGTCTCAGCCTCCTGAATAGCTAGGACTTCAGGCCTGAGCCACCAGTGGGCAGCCATAATTCATTTCTAATAAACTTTTCTATTCTTGCAATATGTTCTCATTTTTCCTGATTTCTTCTCATGCCAGACACTAGGATCAAGGTGGATCAATTGTCCTGAATTTCTGGTCACAATAACACTAAGATGTATTTTCTCTCTCTCTCTCTACTCTGTAGTCTAACTTATTGTACAAAACTAATGATGAACATCTCCTTGCTTGCTATCATTAAATCCAGATCCTTTCTGGAAACTATGTTACAAGTCCCTGAGATCTTTGTGAACAAGCACCTTCCAAAGAAAAAAGAAAACAAAAGCTACTTTAATTAAGACTGTCCTTACAAACATTAAAATTACTGGTATAATTAAAACTTGGATCTTGATCTCACATTTTTAATACTTTGTTGGATGAAACTGGAAGTACACATAAAGTGAAATATAATTGCAAACATACGTTTTTCCCAGTTCAGAAAATTCCATGATGGTAACACAGAGAGAGGCTGTTTTATTATTGAATAAGCATTAAACCAGAATGAGATACACATACCAGGTAATGTGCTGACAGATTGAATAGAGGAGAAAAAAATCTTCACCTTTTTATACAGTCAAGCAGTGCAAACCTTTTATGTCCTTGTCCTTAAATAATAATGAGTGCTTAAGTGCAAGTCCTTCACAACACTATGGACTATACGGAATTCATCCCAAACTCAACGGGTAATTGAGGTGACTACTTTAGTGTAATTGGTTTTATACAATAGAAAAAGTAAATAAATTTATATTTCTATGAGAAGCTGTAGTTCTTCAGCTAGCAGTAAAATACCTTGCCAAGTTAAATATCTGCCTTCCTCACAGACTCTCCTCTAGAAAAGAAGATGATTTGTTTTTTGTTAATAATTCTCTCAGTTCAATTTTCTCTACTGTCCACTTGGTAAGATGTTTTAACAATGTAAAACAATTGTATTTTTTAGAATAACAAGCAAGGTCTGAATAAAGAAATATTTGCAAGATACTCCAATGTAGAATGTCGCTTTTTTAGTTAAAGCTAATCAATAAATGTGTGGCTACCCCAGTGTGGAGAATGGGATGTTTTCATTTGCTTCAGATATCATTATCACCTGGGAAGTGAGAGAAAAACAATTCATGTTTGAGGAGGACATGAGATTAGAGGTAGGCCTGGTGTATGAAGCAAAGGGACATTAGGGAAATAGGTATTTTTAGTGTCAAAACAGAATGATGCCTGGGCTCACACATTTGCATTCAAACACATAGAAACAAATATTCCACATTTTTTTCAGACAATGATGTTAATATGGAAAAGCAGTAAGAATTCAGCAGTAACAGTAAAGTTTCTCTAGAGGAGATATGATTTCAGTAGAGATTTTAATCATACCAGAGAAAATCCCTGAAGAGAAAATGACTTTGTTGAATGGGAATAGTCAGTGAACAGATCTTCACTAAACCTGCTTTCATGCTTTCACAAATTATGTGTTAGAGGTCTATTATGAGTAGTGAATTTTGGGAGACACTGCTGTATTTCAGAGTTTACACTCATGATATTGTTGAGGCACACAAAGGTTTGGGGGCTAATCAATTTTAAATTTATGAGAAATGTTTGAACAAATTAATAGAAATACTTTCCATAGAAAACTTCCTGTGAGAATTGGACTTAGTACTGATTTATCTATAAATCCTGGAATTGGGCCTGTCCTTTATCTGAGTCCTTCAAAGAAAGGAGTGAAAATTCTCTCTCTCTCTCTCTCTCTCTCTCTCTCTCTCTCTCTCTCTCTCTCTCTCTCTCTCTCTCTCATTCTTTCTCTCTCTTTCTCTATATATGTATATATTTCATTTTTTATTGTATCTTATTGTGGGTGTAATGTACAGAGGGTTTATATTACATTACATTACTTCTTCCTTTTTCTTTTTTTTTTGCCAGTTCTGGGGCTTGAACACAGGCCTGAGCACTGTCCCTGGGCTTTCTTAGGACTAGAGCTCTACCACTTGAGCCACAGCATGACTTCTGACATTTTCTATGTATATGGGACCAAGGAATCCAATCTAGGTCTTTGTGAATGCTAGACAAGCACTCTACTACTAGGCCAAACTCCTGGCCTGATACATTAGTTCTTGAACTTTGTTACCGCATTTCATGCTTTACTCCCACTTTGCATTTGTCCAAACCCTCCCAATCATCTTGTTTTCCCCCTTCTCCTCCCCAAATAAACAAATAAACATATACAGTATACCAGGTAACAAAGTCAGATGCAGCAACCATGAGATTAACTATAACAGAAAAGAGAAAATAAATTAGTTCACATGGTACATTAAGAACAATAATTGCAAAGATAAACCTCATTTCCATATCCTACAGTTAACTTTGCTTCATCTCATCTTATATGGCTATGTGTACATAGCTTTTGAGCTATTGTGCTCCTCTGCTAGGAGAATCCTAGATGTGTACTGATTTTTATAAATGAGGGAAACCATGGCGACTATGTTCCTTTGGGTCTAGCTTACTTAATATGTTTTTTTTCAAGTGTTTTCATTTGCTTACAAGTTGGGCAAATGTCATTCTTTCTGATAGTAGCAAAGAATTCCACTGTGTATAAATACCAAATTTTCTTGATCCATTCATCTACTGAGGGGCATCTGGATTGGATCTCTATCCAGTAGATTTATTAAGCTCTTTTTTATATACATATGGGTAAATGCCCAGGTGTGGTATTACTGGGTCATAGGGGAGCTCTATGTTTAGTCTTTTCAGCAATTGCCATACTGCTTTCCAGAGTAGTGAACAAATTTACCCTCCACCAACAGTGTAGTAGCATTCCTTTCTGTCCACATCCCTGCAACATCAGTTATTAATAGATTTGTTGATAATGGCCATTCTAAATTGTTTTGGTTTGCATTTGGTTGCATTGATCGTCAGAGATGTCCAGTATGTCTTCATGTGTCTATTGACCATTCTTATTTCCTCTTCAGAGAAATCTCTCTTTAAGTCTATAAACCACCTTTTAGTGAGATGGTTGTTTCTTGAGGATTTGTTCTTGAGAGATTTAACTTTTTGAGCTGTAGGTATATTTTAGATATGGGGCCCTTGTCTCTCCTATGGCTAGTGAAGACCTTCTCCCAATCTGTGTGCTTTCTATTTAACTTGTTCGCTATGTCCATCGTCATACAGAAGCTCTGCAGTTTAATGCAGTCCTAGGATATGGAGACAAGAGCTTCATCTTCTGTGATTATTGTTCTTAATGCACTATGTTATTTATCTTCTCTTTTTTTGCCCTCATGGTTAATCTCATGTTTTTACTGTATCATGTTGTTACCTCATATATTGTATATTTGTTTACTTGTTTATGTGAAATAAGGCATGGAATGGAAGGAATAGGGGAACAAGATGATTAGGAGGGGGTTGTGGAAGGGAAACAGAGACAAAAACATGAGATGAGTATCAATGCATGAGAAATAATGCACCGACTACCTGTCAAATGTAACTCTAACTCTCTTATACATTATATCAACAATAAAAATAAATTTTAAAAAGTAAGTTTTGACCTGTGACAAGGAGTCCTTGTGTATTTCCTATTCCTTCCTGTAAGTTTTTCAGTGTAGCTGCTTTTACCTCAAGGTCTTTGATCCATTTGGAAGTAATTCTAGTGCAGGGTGACATATAGGGATCCAATTTTAGTTTTCTATATGTGCTTAACCGAGTCCTGCAGCATCATTTGTTGAAGCAGCTGTCTCCCATCCTACATTTTTTGTTCCCTTTATCAAAGATTAGGTGACTATAGGTCTGTGGTTGATGTCTGGGTCTTCAATTCTATTCCATTTGTCCTCAGGCCTATTCTTGTGCCAGTATCAAGGTATTTTCACTGCTCTATCTCAGTAATAGTGTCTGAAGTTTTCTATTGATATTCCTCAAGTGTTGTTTTTATGGTAAGGATTGTTTTTGCTATTTGGGGTCTTTTGTTATTCTGCATGAATTTTTGTATTGCTTCCTCTAATTCATTAAAGAATGACGTTGAGATGTTGACGGGTATTGCATTTTGTAGATAGCCTTTGTAGAATTGCTGTTTTCATGATGTTAATTCTACCAAGCCAGGAACATGATGGGTCTTTTAATTCTTTAGTCTACTTTGATTTCTTTATCAGGGCTTTACATTTTTCACCATAGAGGCCCTTTACTTCCTTAGTTAAGTTAATTCTTAAGTATTTTATTTTATTTATATTTTTATATCCAGGTGCCAAAAAAGATGGAAGGAATTTGGTTGTAGCCAATTTTATTTTTAAAAATAGCAGAAATTTCATAGAGAAGAAATTCCACAGCATGTAATTCACGTATTTCCTCAATTCTGAGCATTTTGAAAAAGAGTGACAAAAGCCTCTGGGATTAGGACTTGTCCAGTTTTCATTCTCAGTGTATGCCTATCCAATATTTTAGGCATGAAGTATGCATATAGGGAACATATCCTGTCATTTAAGAACATATCACAGAGTTGCTGGAAAGAAGGAAAATTTCTAACTCCAAATTTTATTTCTTTTCTATAAAACTGTAATCCTAGCTACTCAGGAGGCTGATTTGAGGATTGTGGTTCACAACCATCCCTGGCACTAAAATCCATGAGTCCTTTATCTCCAATTAACCATTAGAAAACTAGAAGTGATGCTGTGGCTCAAGTGGTAGGGCAGTAGCCTTGAGCTGAAGAGCTCAGAGACAGTGCCCTGGCCCAGAGTTCAAACCTCTGACGAAAAACACCAAAACAAACAAACAAACAAAACAAAAAACTACAAAGGAAGTCGTTCTTCCTGCTTTGTGTTATATATTATGTGGGTTCTAAATGTCATTCTTCGAATATGATAATGTTGTCATCTATAAAAATGCAGCTGTACTACAGTTTTGGATAATGGTGCCAACCCACTTCACTTTTTTGTTCCTTATTACCAAGAGATGCAGACCCTGTGCACAGGGAGACCTCAATATTATTTTCAAGGCACGTTTATCATTCAGCATATCTGCTCTCAAATTCCAGGTCCACAGTTTTAGCAATTTGTAGTCTCAAATTTTTTAGTAAGTAGAGTATTTTTGTGATGTTAATTTTCCAGTGTAAAATGCACTTATTCCTTTTTTACTAGTGCTTAAAAGGGGCAAAAGCCAATCTAAGACATAGATATATTGTGACCCAAATCAAAAAGTTCTCTAAAATTATCAGTCCATATATTTTTGTATTTTCCTTTTAAAATGTGAAATGTAGTTAATGGAGAAAAGCTAGTATATGAAAGGTGTAAATTTGAAAAATGCTGAAATTTGCCCTATTGATCCCACATAAAAGAGCAGAAGAAATTCCAGATGATTACAATGAAACTACAATAAGAATAATGATAAAGTATTTACTAAACACATCTTTCTTGCAAGAAATGTAATAACTAGACCAACCCACCTATAATATCAGGTATTGTTGCAGCTGTTTATTTTCTAAAAGCCTCATAAAGCTGTGTGATATACCATTATATCAGATATCTAGCACATTGCACATATTTGGAATAAATATCAAACTTAATTTAGAATCCCCATCATTCATATTCTCATAAGATTTCAAGAAGGCAAGCATAGTTCTGACTTTTCTAAATTTAATCTTTGTGTAAATGTGTGGAAATTATTGTTTTATTATTGAACATCTCTATCATGCTACTGTTTCTGCTTTCAAATGATCCTGAGGTTTCATTAGGCTGATATAATATAATTGTAATATGTTTCATTAGAAGTAATTCACTATTCCAATTCTCAATGACATAATAGCTCATGCTTTGTAAAATATGAGCTTGCTCTTTTCAGCTCAGTTGAATATGTTATTTTATGGGCTTTGAAAAGGCAAGTACAAAGCGGCAAATTGCTTAGATGTTATTAATCAATCAATCATATGCAAGCATATATAAGCTACTCTTAAGATAGAAATGAACCTAAAAATATACATTTTAAAAAGAAAAAAGTTTATTATTACAACTAACATATATATTATTTATTTAAATAAATTATGTAAAATAGAATTCAAAACTAAGCTTAGAAAAGCATTTTTATTATTTTTTACATTATCTTCAAAGAATTGTAAAGAAATAATTTTCATCAATCAAAGAATAAACACATAAAATGAAAATATATTTGAACTTTTTATTAATCAACTGCAAAGCAAATGAAGTGAAATCAACATTAATAATGCAAGAATGACATTTTGAAATGAATTTTCAGCAATAAATTAACAATATATAGGCATCTACCTTTTCATATAAAATTAGGGAATATTCGGGGCCGGAAGTCTGGCCTAGTGGTAGAGTGCTTGCCTATCACGAAGACCCAGGTTCGATTCCTCGGTACTACATACATAGAAAAAAGCCGGAAATGGTGCTGAGGCTCAAGTGGTAGAGCTATTGCCTTGAGAAAGACCAAGGATAGTGCTCAGGACCTGAGCTCAAGCCCAGGACTGGCAAAAAAATTAGGGAATATTCTAGATGTATAAAATATCTTTCATAATATCATTTAAAAAGAAAAGAAGTATAAAGTTAATTTAGAAATTAATGAAATATCGAATGTTGAAAGAGATTGAGAAAGACATGTTGATATCATATATTTTGCCCTTGAAACATTTTTAAACATATACTATGAACGGTATGGTTCTGCTTCATGAAATGTAACACGATTTACACAAATATATATTCTGGACAATGTATAAAATAACACGTAAATATGTTTCTCTTTTAATAGACTCTATTCAGATAAGTTTTAATTGTTTTTCTACTTTCTTGGTTGTCCAAGTATTTATGCCGTGCAGATTTCACACATAGAATGTGATCCTTTAGCACTATATTGCCTAGCAGTCTAGGACATTTGAGCTGTGAACTTTGACATGGATTTAAAGGCAAATTGACGGACAAGTCATTTCTACAGTATGTCCCTGTCACATTGCAATGATATAATGATGCATAACCTTATCACATGTGCTTTGGTTATTTGCTAGGCACTAAGTGTTGTTTTACCAATGTTATTTGTTGTTTTTCATTCTTGTTTTGACTTCATATGGAGCTTGACATCAATATCTCATACCCTGTCCTGGCTTACTGGTTTTTCTGTTCTATGCTTTGCTTTTGCTATGGGTCTACCATTTGTGTCATGCCTGATTCCAATTTCTTGCTTTTGTACTGCAGTAAAATGCCTACAGATTTGTCTGCTCAATTGCTAGACTTATAGGTGGGAGCCACCAAACCCCAACTTATGATAAACTGGTATCATAGAAGTGAAAGGAAGGAGGGAGGTGGTGGAGACTAATGCTTCTTCACACCAATGCACAAATTTTAAAAATAAACATATTGCAAATATTAAAAATTACTATCTCTATCCCCCAACTTTTTGAGTTACGTGGAAACTAACTCCCTCTCTGTTGGTTCTTTCATAAAATGTCATGCTCTTCAACATCAACACCTACTGCAGTCAGTACCTTCCCTTCTTTGTGATTACTTAACACATTCAACTTTGCTTCCCTTGCTGTCCACTTAGCATAGCAGACGATTGTGACAAAGCCTTATCCCTGGATTGTGATACAAGAAGCCATCCAATGCGAGTCTGCGTGGTTTGTGCTGCGCAAATGGTGGTTGAGCAGCTTAGCCATAATATTCAAAATAGACCCAACTCTGCTGCCAGTTATCCTATTGTCAGACCTCAAACTATGCAAGTTCCTACTATTTTCTTATTTTGTAGTACAGAGACACTTTTTTTTTCAATTTCAGTTTTCAATAAATCCTTTTGGTAGAAAGAAGCTCAAAAAATAAACATACAACTTGTTTTAGAATTTATAATTAACTTCAGCAATTTTATTTTTGTTTTTATCTTCTGCAGACAAATTTCTTTTCTATCTTCCCCTAGAGAGTACTATTTTCTGTAAGAACTGATTTATGTTCATTAATCTTCTGCTTTTTAAATTATCAAAAGCAGTATGAATCTTCAGATCCTACACCACACCTACGTATAACAATGTGATTTGATGGTATTCAGCAAATGGTGCCTAAGCTTGGGAGAGCAATATGTTAATGTCTCCACAACACAGTAAAATTTTCAGTGATTCACAAGGACACTATTGAAATTTAGCTATACCTAGACAAAGAAGAATGCGTGCAGAGGTGCTGTTACCTTAGGTGTTTTCATTCTCATAACTTTTCAACTCAATCTGATTATTGTCTCCCTGTTCCTGGAAGCAAGTATTGTATGCTATTCAGTCACAAAATTGTGAGGTTTTAGATCTTTGTATTTTCTTTCAAAGCTCAGAATTAAAGTTCATTACAAGATGTTGTCAGTTCAATAGCATGAAAACCAAAGTTACAAACAGGAAGAGGAGTCTATTAGGGAAGAGGCTAGGAGACCATGAAACGAAGTTTGGTGGAAGAAAATCCTCTTGGATAACAAGTGGAAATATTTATTTTGATATTAACTTTTGATGCATACTCTTCTCTGCTTTAAATGTATCCAATAACAATGAGTTTGCAGAAAATCAATATTATCTCAAGGTGAAGGAACTTTGTTAGGGAGAAGCAGCAGCATTGTGTTCATTTAGGATAAGGAGAATTACTAGGAAAAAACCTTACTACAAAATATATCAAAGAATTCATCTGCAATTAATTATTAATTAATTAATAAACAAAAGTTAAAGTAAGAAGTAGAACTATTTTGTCTTTCAGTATGATATATTTAATTAAATTTAAATAATAAAGAAATCAAGAGTAATTGGAAGTAATTTCTTTACTCACAGAAGTATCCTCTGATTGTTTCAAAATACCCATAATGTATGAATACTTTATTCTCTAAAATACAGCATTTTGCTTCTACAGCGGATGGCAGAACCACTTTATTATTTGAAATTATATTACTAATTCCAAGAGAACATCCTCGAGTGATCCTATATGCCCATTCCAAAGAGAACCAAAACAATTTTGAGTTTGTTGTAGCAATGATCTCAGACATCTCCATTTGAATTGGCACAGATTCAAAACCAGTCAGAGAGGAGTTGGAAGTTTACCATGGCAAAAGAAGAAAGAAAGAAAAAGAAAGCCTACTTCAGAACTTTAGGTATGCCTTGTTTAGAGATTGGCAAAGAGGTACTACACACAAAAGTTACCTACAAGACAGGCATCATTCATAATGAAATAAAGGTGCAAAGATTCCATGTGGTCCCCGGATGAAAGAAGACAAGTAGGTAAACATCATTCAATTTTCATTGATGTCCTCAATAATGTCATGTGATTGTTTTATGCATTCTTCTTTGCCTTTATAGGGTTGTGCATTAGAGAATTTGTAGGTTTGTGTACTATTATAGGTAAAGAAGATAACCCCGCCCTTTTATAATTGGGTGATACTTATTCAGTACCTGGAGTTGGGCAATTTTGAATGCTGGCCTGATAGTCCAAATTCTTCTTTTCTTTTGGAATTTGGTACTATCATGGATGAAGACCAAGACAGCCAGGAGATCATTCATCACAAAGAGGAATGAAAGAAAAGTCAAAATCACAAAGCAACCTGCCCAACACAGAGCAGGGTCGGGGCACAAGAGTGTACTTATTTGAAAAAGAACCAAATGTCACACATTTGAATAGGGAAGCATGTTTACTTTATAAAATCACTGAATTCTAGAATATTTACTGTCATTATAGTAAATACAGTAGACACATTATAATTCATCATTTTAAAAAGTCAGTAAAAATCAAACTAAACTGCAGATATTTTTTAGTAAGTCATGTCCTGAAAAAACAATTAGTCCCAGGAATTTCTAGATGAGAGAGAAACGAGATAATTATATGTCTTTGAAATCAAAAGATATTCCTCTTCTTTAACATGGAAAAAGAAAGAACATATTCCATTCTTTTGCACTGTCAGTTACACTTCTTGTGCATGGAGGAGAATTTTCTTTTTGTATGAATCACATCTTCCTGATGAAACTATAAAGAGGGTTATTAGTAACTTTATTGGATACTGATACTTTGCTTGAAAGGAAAATGTTAAAGAAGAGAAAATGAGCATCCATGTGTAAATGTGGAAACTATTTATTTGCATTTTATTTTGTTATTATCCTGTAAGTATTCAATAATTGGCTTCTTGAATTCCCATCATGTGAAAATTGAATGTCACATCAATTTGGAAAATTTGTGCATGTGTTTGCTCACTTGCCTATAATATTAATCCTGCATGAATGTACAAATAGGTGTATATTTATTGGGTGTAGTCATCCTGATGAGGACAGGACTCAAAATTATAATCAGAAATAGTATCTAGATTACAGTAATCACACTTTCTGCTGGTGGTCTTTCTACCACAGTGCACATTCATGGTTTTACATCTCAGAATTCTTAACAAAATGATGCATATCTTCTGAGTAACCCAGAATATTGTTTATTAAACTACCTATTCAATATAAAAGAAACTATTAAAATGCAAATATTATTCAGATAACTAGCAGTTTACAAATCTCAGCAATCACTTTAGTGAGATTTAGTGAGACTTAAAAGACATTAGACCCAGACATACAGCGAAAAAGAAGATAGAAAATTCATTTTTTAATTGAGATAGAAGTCGAAAATTGGGAAGCCAAAGAAAAAGTTGGAGACAAGGTGGGCCAGTAAGATGATTCATAAGATTTATGATGTACCAGTTGAAATTTGGGCTATAATTTCTACAACTTTTGGCTTAAGAGATACTCACAAAAAGCTGGTAAGGGAATATAAATGCTCACATCTGTTTCTTTCTCCTTACTCTCAGTGAAACGTGCTAAAACATAACAAAACTATCAGAGACTGAGAGGTCCATTGTAGTCTTTCTTGTGTATTTTCTCAGATTCCCATTCAAACTAGGATTGCAATTTGTACTCCTTGTATATCATTTTGTAGGTCACTGCTACCCATCTTGTAATTATCAGTTATTTCTGTTATGATTTCTTAGTATTTATATATGCAATGTTCATATATGGAGAGGGGAATCTTTTAAATTTTGAAAAATAGCTTAGAATACTAAACACTGAACAAACATTTTCTAATATCCAAACATTTTTCAAAACATAACTACCCACAATCCAGTATTAGATTTGTCTTTGCCTTCGACTCTGCTTTCTTTCCTCTTTGTTGTCACTAGGGACCATGTGAAGAACCTAGTGTCAGGCAATCAATTGTCAGGAGCACTCAAATTATTCAATCTGAGGTGGAGTAAAACATGAGGCACTGAGGAAACAACTATATTGTCCATATGAGATCATTTGTCCTGTAGTCGTGGCTCCAAGAGAGAAGGTAGGACCTCACCAGAGAGCCCTGGTTTCATTTGTGGCTTCTTTATCCATTGCCTCCCTTGCTTCTCCTTTCTTAAATTGCTTTTAAGGATCTTTACAAAATCTCTGAGGGAGACAAATGGAAGCAAAAAAAAAATCTTTTGTATTCTGCTAGCCAGAATTAATTCTTTGTATTTTGGAATACAATTCAATGAAAAATCCAATGAAACACCTGACCTCTTCACCCAATATCTGGTGAAGACTGATCATTCGGCAGGAAATAATCATTGTTTATTGAGAATATTATTAGTTTTTTTTTATATCCCATGTTATACTAGTATTTTATATTTTGTAATGAACATCTTGTTCTCTTGTGGTCTATATTACAATGTTTCAAATAACAAGTTAGACTTTGCTAAATGAATTAGTCTTTTCTTATAGATGCAAAAAAGCCCCAACAATAAATAACACTTTGATTTTACAGCAATAGTACCCAATTATAGAAACATCTTCATTTTTCCCACAGCTAAAATTTATAACTATTATCTTACTTCTATGTCTAGAAATGTTCCATAATACTATTTTAGAAAACTTTTCTATTAGCTGTCTACTGGATCCTGAATGCAGAGCACATAAAATATACTTATAACTTACAAAGTATTATTAAGTACTTTATTATTTTCCACTAATATTTGTCCATTATAATTAATGAATATATGCAATAAGAGTGAAACTAGGTGATTCCTTTAGATAACAAGGAATGGAAGCCAGATTGAGAATGATTATGCTTTATCTGGGGTTGACAAATCAGATGGGGCTGGGAGCAACTTTGCTGGCATTCCTGAAGAACTTCTAGGATTGGTATGAATCACAACTGCAGGCCCACCATTTTTTTGGAAACCACAGGTACTGACAGTTGAACAGAAATACCTTTAGTGGGTCCTTGACGTATCACTGTGACAAGATCTTTAAATATCTCATGGTTTCTCAGAGAAAATTCAATACATGTATCAGTAAACACATTGGGTAGATGCTGTTTTCCCGCCCACACAAACAGATGCAGTTATTGTGGCCACTGCTTCAACTTAACTTAGTTCTGGGAGACTATGTTTTAGTTATGACTACTCCAGACCATACAATGACTCTAGTAGGCTTCTGTTGAGGCAGCAAATCATAAGGAAAGATGAAGTAAAAATTTCCCTCTTTGCAGATGACATGATTCTGTATTTAAAGAATCCTATAGACTCTATTCCCAAGCTCCTTGAGCTGATTCAAAACTTTGGAAGGGTAGCAGGTTATAAAATTAACCCTCAAAAATCAACTGCCTTCCTCTATGCCAACAGTGAGAGGAACGAGGCAATAATCAGGATGGCAACTCCTTTTGCAATAGCCTCAAAGAAAATAAAGTACCTAGGAATTACCTTAACTAAGAATGTAAAGGACCTTTTTGATGAAAACTTTAAAATCCTGAAAAAGGAAATTAAAGCAGAACTGAGGAAATGGAAAAATCTCCCATGCTCCTGGATTGGAAGAATCAATATCGTGAAAATGACGATCTTGCCAAGGGCTATCTATAAATTCAATGCAATACCCATCAATATCCCAATGTCATTCTTTAAAGAAATAGAAGAGGCAATCCAAAATTTCATATGGAATAATAAAAGAGCCCATATAGCAAAAACACTTCTTAGCAGAAAAAATAGGGCAGGAGGAATGTCAATACCAAACTTTAGACTCTATTACAGAGCTATAATTATCAAAACAGGTTGGTACTGGCACAAGAACAGGCCAGAAGACCATTGGAATAGAACTGAAGACCCAGATATTAAACCACAGAACTATGGCCAACTAATCTTTGACAAGGGAGCCAAAAAAATAAAATGGACAAAGATAGCCTGTTCAACAAGTGGTGCTGGCAGAACTGGTTAAGCACATTCAGAAAACTAAAGTTGGATCCTTCTTTGTCACCCTGCACTAGAATTAACTCCAAATGGATCAAAGACCTGGAGGTAAAAGCTGACACACTGAAAACTTTACAAGAAGGAATAGGAGATACACTAGGCCTCCTTGGCACAGGTCGAAACTTTCTTAATAAGGACCAAGAATCACAACAAATCAGAGAAAGGCTTGATAAGTGGGACTGCATTAAACCGCAGAGGTTTTGTATGGCAAAGGACATAGCTAGTAAACTAATCAGGAAGACTACAAAGTGGGAGAAGATCTTCACCAACCATACAACAGACAAAGGCCTCATATCTAAAATATGTCAACAGCTCAAAAAATTGAATCACTCCCAAACTAATCTCCAAAGTAACAACCATCCCATTAAAAAATGGGCCAAAGACTTAAAGAGATTCTTCTCTGAAGAAGAAACAAAAATGACCTATAGACACATGAAGAAATGCTCGACATCTCTGGTCTGGTCATAAAAGAAATGCAAATCAAAACAACTCTAAGATTCCACCTCACTCCAATTAGAATGGCCAGGATCAAGAAAACTAATAGCAACAGATGCTGGAGGGGATGTGGCCAGGAGGGATCACTACTGCACTGTTGGTGGGAGTGCAAACTCATTCACCCACTATGGAAAGCAGTATGGCAGTTCCTCAAAAGACTAAACATAGAACTCTCGTATGACCCAGTAATTCCACTACTTGGCATTTACTCAATCATCCAGAAACAAAGACATACTAACTCCACCAGCACAACAATGTTCATTGCAGCACTATTTACCATAGCAAAGATATGGAACCTACCTAGATGTCCCTCAGTGGATGAGTGGATCAACAAGATGTGGTATTTGTACACAATGGAATTCTATGCTGTTGTCAGAAAGAACAACATAGCCCCATTTGTTAGGAAATGGAAAGACTTAGAAAAAATGATATTAAGTGAAGTAAGCCAGACTCAAAGGAAACATAGGCTCAATGGTTTCCCTCATTTGTCATAAACAGTAGAAACCTTGGGCTCTCCTAGCAGAGATTTGCAATAGAGCAAACCTTGATACAAAAGGCCATATAGTAGGACGCTAAATGAAAGGATCTCTAGGATATAGAAACATATGCCATATAATGAATGATTGTTGTCCTTAAGGTACTATGTTATCTCTCATCTCTTTTGCTGTCCCTTGGTTATCTCATATTGTTACAGTATCTCACTTGTTACCTGATATATCGGATATGTTTGTATTTGATTATTTGAAATTGGATAGGGAAGGGGGAAAACAAGATCAGTGGTGGGGGTGGGGGGAGGGAAATGGGGACGAAGACACGTGAAAGGGTATCAATATACGTGAATTAATGCACCATCTATCTGGCAAATATCATGTAACCCTTTTATTAATTACAATAAAAATATATGAAAAAAAAAGATAACCTCATGATGACTGTTGGGAACTGCTCTACCCTCCCTTATGAATGTCTTTAGTCGAACTGTGGAGGTACACCTTTACAATACATGGTAACTGGAACCAGTAAACATACTATGCCTCCCCAGAATGGTATCATTATGCAATATTGCAGTTTAAGTGATTCTTATATTCCTTACTTCAGTCTAGAATGCTTCTTACTAGACACTGTTCATGCTCTCTGTCTACCTGTGTCATTAAAATTTGGCCCCAATCAAATCTCCTCAGGATTATTTATTGCCTATTTGAAGTCTACATGACAGGAATGCTGACAAGGACAGAAAGTGTTTTAACAAGTATGAAAGACATTATAGAGAACTGGGTTTGAAGAAATGTTGTAAACTCCCACTGCTGGAATATCAGAACTCCACCAAGAGTCACTAACCCCATTTGATGACATCCACCACTGTGTGCCAAAGGCATGGAAAATCAAAGTTGCAAAATCAGCTGCTAAACCACTGACACCATAAACCACAAACTGTTACTCTACAGGAACTGCACTTTGCTATTTGTGATTCCCAGAAGACCATAGAAAAAAGCATCCTTAGCAGATTGTAAAACAAAGTGCCTTTTCTTTTTAGAATAAATGACAATGCTGTAATTAAGTGATATGTTGTATGCTTAATCATTATGCTAATGAACAGAGATCGTATTTAGCTTGCTTTAGAACATGTTAGATTTAAGCATATATGAACACACACATACCGTCAAGTCTCATTGCAGAGCTGAACAACTAAATTGTCCCTAAAATTCAGCAATTCATGAAGGGAAATTTAAAGTAATTAATAAACTAATAAGAAACAGAAAGTTTAATAGTGTAAAGTGAGTTTATATAGAAATTTTCAGCTTATTATTTAAAAGTATTTACTTGAAAACAAGGTAGTCTTATTGGAAAAGGGTAACATTCTGAATCAATGCAATGATACGTCATAAGGCATGCAGAAATTCCAGGTCGATTATTGTCATTAATGTTGCAAAAATTAGGTTTTTGAGGTTTTTAATATTTTTATTTCCCTCATTTTGTTAATAAACGGTTATTCTAATGTGGTGTTTCTCTGTAAGCACAGAAAGAATGCTGAGGAGGATTTTTATAGTCTTTCTTTGTCTCTCTTCAATCACTTCACTTGATGGCCATATTTTCTTATCATATTTCTGCAAGTGTTAAAATCACACAATAACTAGCATCATTTTTTCTCCACATTTCTTTATCTTTTAAAGTACAAGGATGGGGACCGGGAGTTTGGCCTAGAGGTTGAGTGCTTGCTTAACATGCACAAAAACCCAGGTTCGATTCCTTGGTACCACATACATAGAAAAAAAAAGCCAGAAGTGATGTTGAGGCTCAAATGGTAGAGCTCTAGCCATGAGAAAGCCCAAGGACAGTGCTCAGGCCCTGAGCTCAAGACCAGTACTGGCAAAAAAAAAAAAGTACAAGGATGAAAATGCTTTGATGGGATTAGTATTTCAAAGATTGTTCTAATGGAACTGACACTATGCAATTCCATATATTAAAGATATTAGCAAGGACATAAGAATATCAAAGGGAACTCCATGCTGTATAACGTATTAGGAATGATGTATTATGAGAGTAACAAATGGAGCTATACTAGAAACATATATGTATACACACATACATATATTCATATAAATGTACCCACACCTATCTGTATACTATCGTGCTTAAAAATTACTGTTAAAAATTTGTACTGCCACAGTAACTATACAGTGATTCTCAAGAATTAAGTAATGAAAATGTCAATGTACACACATGTAATCATATAGTATGCATTAACAGTAACTTTAAAATATTTTCCCATTATTTTGGAGAAAGAAGGATATGTCAGTACTATGGTTTTGATTCCTTTTTCTTCAGTTTTGTCTTATTGTCATAATATGCAGAGGGGTGATATACAGAAGGGTTACAGTTACATTCATCAGGGAGTGAGTACATTATTTCTTGAACATTCTTACCCCTCCCCATGTTTTTCTCCCACTTATCCCCATCATCTTGTTTTTCTTTTCCCTTCCCTTCAAATAAACAATAAACATATATACAATATACTAGGTACCACCTTCAGATAATAACAATATGAGATAAACTATAAGGGGAAAAGAAGAGAAGAGAAAAAAACTTCACTTAATACATTAAGAACAATCACAAAGATAAACCTGTTGTTTCCATATCTTGGAGTTCATTTTGCTTAGTCCCATCGTATATGGCCATATGTACACAGCTTTTGAGTTATTATGATCCTCTTCTTGGTGAGTCTTAGACATATACTAATTGTTACAAATAAGGGAAACCATGGAGCCTATGTTTCTTTGAGTCTGGCTTACTTTACTTCATATGACTATTTTCCAAATCCTTCATTTCCTTACAAGTGGAACAATGTTATTCTTTGTGATAGTAGCATAGCATCCCAGGATATATTTATACCACATTTTCATGATCCATTTGTCTGAGGGGCATCTGGGTTAGTTCCATATCTTAGCTGTGGTGAATAATGCTGCGATGAACATGGTTGTGCTGGTAGGTTTAATACGGCCTTGTTTCTGGATATTTGCCCAGGAGTGTGATTGCTGGGTGATAGGGAGCGCTATGTTTAATATTTTGAGGAATCACCTTATTGCTTTTCAGAGTGGTCGGACAAGTTTACACTCCCACCAACAGTGCAGTATCAGTCCCTTCTGGCCATATCCCCACCAACATCTGTGGTTCAAGTAAGTTTACTCAGATTTGTCACTGGAGGCTGGTGATTTAACATTGAGTCTGTTGTAAGGTAAATCAAGCCAGAAGAAAGCAGATAAAACATATTTTGAAGGTCAAATCCGACATTTTTATTGGAGAGCCAATGTCTGCAGGAGAATTCCTGTCTCCAAGACCAGCCTCTCAGAACAGAGATTGCACTGAGCTTTTAAAACAAAAACCACATGTTTGGCTGGCACTTCAACTCCAACAGAGACCTTATTTCATCAATTACTCAAGTACCAGCTTAAACCTTCCATACAGCGGTTGTGCCTCAGATTTTCCATTTAGGGAAACCTTAGTGGCTACTCAGAGGCCAGTGATTCAAGCCATTTAGAAAGGTAATCGAGGTAGAATCAGGACATTCTGTAAGCCAATCTTTGCTAAGGCCACGACATCTGCAAGTCTCTGAAGCAGGGCTCTCTCAACTCACCTGGAGCTAACTATCTGCAGTTCAGTGAATGGCCTCTCTTGCTTCTGGGCTTTTCAGCACTTGGTGTAGAGCTCCTGTATGCAGCAAGAGGAACTAAGATGACTTTAAGAAATTATTTGTATCCAGGCGTGGTGGCTAACGCCTGTAATCTAAGCTACGCAGGAGGCTTGAGATCTAAGGATGACGGTTCAAACACAGCCTGTGCAGGAAAGCCCTGTGCCACTCTTATCTCCAATTAAACACCATAAAACCGGAAGTGATGCTGTGACTTAAGTGGTAGGGTGGTGGACTTGAGCTGAAATGCTCAGGGATAGCACCCAGGCTGAGTCCAAGCCCCACGACTGACAAAAAAAAAAAAAAAAGAAGTTATTTATGCTCAGCCTCCTCACACATCATCAACTACAGCTATAGTGTTACAATTTTATTATGTGAATGTGAGGGAATACAAATATTTCCTAAATAGCATCTTAGTCCCATAGCTAGAAAATATATACTACAATTTTATAATACTTAAAAATAACGTTAAACTGAACTACAAGGTAGTTTTCTTTTAATTGTTGTTGTTGGTGGTGGTGTGTACTTCTCATTATGCTTTTCATTAAGTGAAATTGCTTAAAGTGAAAACTATGGAATTATAAAAAATAACATTGGGTATCATATATATATATGTGGTTGTAGGGGAAAACTGTAGGGGAAAAACTATTCAAATGCATAGAATGAGATGGGAAAGAAAAATGGTCAAAATTCAAAATTAAGTCAGTAATAAATTATTCATAATAAACTTGCCTTAAAGTTTTGTTTATATTCCAAAGAACCAACTTTTTTTTTTTTTTTGCCAGTCCTGGGCTTGAGCTCAGGGCCTGTGCACTGTCCTTGAACTTTCTCAAGGCTAGAGCTCTACCACTTGAGCCTCAGCACCACTTCTGGCTTTTTTCTATGTATGTGGTACTGAGGGATCGAACCTGGGTCTTCGTGCATGCTAGGCAAGCACTCAACCACTAGGCCAAACTCCCGGTCCCAGAACCAACTTTTTATCTTATTTTTTTGCTAAAAATTTTGTATTTCCACATTGATTATGGAAGTCAGTGTCTCACATTTGATGCAAGCAATGCTTTTTTCATCCCTTTCCCTTCCTTCCTACCTTCCTTCCTTCCTTCGTTCATTGCTTCCTTCCTTCCTTTCTTCCTTTCTTCCTTCCTTGAAGGCTTGCTTTCCTGTTTTCTGTAGTATTTCCATTTGAACTCATTGGGTTACACTTGCTGTATAGGGTTTAATTTGCCACATCTGCAGTACACTTTCAGTTTTTTGTTTTTTTGTTTTTTTGTTTTTTTTTGATAGGGCCACCACCCCATTTGCCCCAGACAGAATCCTCTTACCTTTGCCTCCTGAAGAGCGACTTTAATGATGCGTGCTTCCATGCCTACCTTAACCTTGAGAGAAAGTCTCAGCTGACAGTTTATACCAGCTCGCCTGGAACTGTGATTATTATGTCTCCAGCTCCCAAGTAGCTAGTGTTTTATTCATTGGCAATCATGAATGGCCCTGATTGCACAGCTGAAATTATTGTGCTAAAGTTGCTGAAGTATGTTTTGTAGAATGGATTATTCTCTATCTTTGTGACTATTTTATGTGAACATGAAAAGAATACATTCTGATGTTTTGTGTAAAGCTCTAAAGTGCCAATCAAATCTTATTAGTACTGTTTAGTCTTGTTAAATTTTATAAAAAAATTCTGATGCTTATCTCTTTGTTTTCCAGTAAGTGAGACTGCTTGAAAAGGAAGCTATAGAATTAGAAAAAATAACATTGGGTATCATTGTGTGAAAAAAAAGTGTTCAAGTACATAGTGTGTGGGGTGGGATATTATACTTCCTTACACAAAAGTCATGCATATTACAAAAAAACACAAAACATCTCCAAGAATGTATATAGTGTATGAACAAATCTAGATAGTGTGATAATCTTGATACCAATATTATTTTTTGCCCGTCCTGGGCTTGAGCTCAGGGCCTGAGCACTGTCCTTGGACTTTCTCACAGCTAGAGCTCCACCACTTGAGTCTCAACACCACTTCTGGCTTTTTTCTATGTATGTGGTACCGAGGAATCGAACCAGGGTCTTCAGTGCATGCTAGACAAGTACTCTACCAGTAGGTCAAACTTCTGGCCCTGATACCAATATTTTAACAAGTACAAATGAAAAAACATTCTTTGCTGGTATATAGAAATACTCTTTTATTGTATTTTGTTGTTGGGATGATGTATAGAGGAAGTTACAGTTATACTCATCAATAGTAGGTACATTTCTCTTGAACATTGATACCCCTGCCCATGTTTTTCTTCCATCTTTCCTCCTACCACCCCCTCCCAATCATCCTGTTTTTTCTCTTCCCTTCCCAAAATACTTTTGTATATTTACTTCCTAATTATCTAGAACAAATATTCAGCAACTAAGCATTGTAAAAATTGAGGAACCAAAGATGATTATTTTAAACATAATTTTAAGTAAATTGTAAGTTGGGTTGTTCTCTCATTTAATAATACAGAAAAAATGGTAAAAGTAAAAATGGATTCTTTGGGATAGATACTGGCCCATCTTGCAAATAAATAGCATAGAGCTCTAAAAAGAAGTCTGTTTCCCTTTACTAATTCTACAGTTATTGAATACCTAAAACATATCATTCATGTACAAAATATATTCATTTGCAGGGGGGAAGTATAAGAGGAAATCATATAAAATAAATAGTAGCAATATAGCAAAAAAAGTATTAGGTAATAGTGGCAATCTTGGATAAATTCTGCATGTTCCTAATGAGTTTAGTATGGAATAAGACAGTGAAATAGAAGTCAGGTAAGAAGTCAAGACTTTTTATCACATTATTAGAGCATGGTACTGACAATAGGCATGTGTTCGAGAAAGCTTCGTCAAGATAGATTTAGAGGAAAGAAAACAGAAAGTTAGCTTTGTATATTCATGAATTGAATATTATACTGGATCAAACTTGTCATTAATAAACTTTCTAATGTTGCTTTCAATAGTTATGGCTTTCAACAAGTTTGTTTTGGGGCAAGTGGACTACATGGAATTTCGTATGTGCTAAATTTAACATAATCAATTATTTTAGAAATAACCACACTTATATTTTAAGTCACTATGCAACTGGCTAAAATGTGCAAAAATATATCGCAAGTGCACATTGTTCTCATTTTTGTGACATATGCATTCTTTATTTCATCTCTTTCACACACAAGTGCAGCTATTCAATGGATAGCACATAAATAATAAAAGATTTTCTTTCAAGTCATACATGTGATGCCTTCTTGATATGAGTGGCTTTCTTTTATATATTCTTCCACTCTCAAGGTCATAACCATTAAATTTAACAAAAGAATAAGAATGAATTTTTTTAAGAATGAATTTAAAAAAAAAACTTCTATCTTTGAGGAGGATAAATCAAGGCAGTTGCTATATGTCTAACACTGTATATATAAAAAAAGAGCTAAGCAAGCCAAATATGAGCTCTTCTTTATACAAATTTCTAGTATTTCAAGCAATCAAGGTATACATTTTAAAATAATAAGAGATTAAAAATACCTCAGGAACACTTTCAGTGATCCAAATAATAAAATATTTAAAAAATCAATACTTCCATCCTTATGAGAAGAAAAATAGCTGAACAAACCTAGGATCCACTCTGATTTTAATCTATTTGGTCATAGATCATAGCACCCAAAACTGGAGGGTGATAGATATCAAGAATTACATCTCAGTCAGAGTTTGGGAGAAGAGTGGAAAGATAGAAAGTTGTGGTCCAAAATTACAGGAGCAAAAGTATTTTTTTAAATTTCCAGTACTTCCATTCTAAAGGAATAGCTAAAAAAAACTGTCAGTAACACAGAAGTAATGATAAATGAAGAAACCTTATAATAAAAATGTGTAATTATAACAAATATTTCTTTTATTTTTGTGGTTGATTGCGGATTTGAAACCGAGCCTGGGTACTGTACCTGCACATTATTCCTCAAGGCCTGCACTTTAACACTTTGAGATATACCACCACTTCCAGCTCTCCATTGATTAAAATCTCATATTCCTGAGTTACAAGGATTATACACATGAGCCATTGGCACCCGCTAATATTTCTATTCTTGTTGAATCTTGTATATGTTATCTTATTGTACATCAAATGTAAAGGGTATAAAAGCACTAAATTGTATAAGATGTAGAGATTTGTGGACAAATAAGTACATACCATCCATTTGAATTTGAATTATTCATTTATTTCTCATTGGAATCTGAAATAATACAAGTATTACTAAAAAAGACCTGGAGGATTTCTTGAACTATAACTATAGAATTATAATAAGTTATTTCATTCCTGAAAGTAAAGTAGGAATAAAAATTCACATAAAGATCTTCAATAGAATGTTTATAATAACTTTATTTGTAATGAACCAAACAAACAAGCAAAAACCAACTTGGATGTCTTCCAGTAGACAATATATTTGAACAAATTTAAACAAATTGTGGTGCTTTCATACTTTTTGAAATGTTGTTATTGCAAGTAAAAATTAGGTTATTTTGAAGAATGATGCCCCAAAAAACTTATCAAGATAAACACCAAGTCCATTTATCTTATGCAACAATTTGAAATAACAAAATTATAGAAAATGAGAACAAATTCATAATATCAAAAATCCAGAAGGTAGAGTAAATAGGAAGTGTGGGTGGCAATAAAATTTAGAGTAAGAATGTGAGAGATTTTTTTTTTTTGGCCAGTCCTGGAGATTGTACTCAGGGCCTGAGCACTGTCCTTGGACTTTCTCAAGGTTAGAGCTCTACCACTTGAGCCACAGCAGCATGCTCGGCTTTTATTATTATTATTATTATTATTATTATTATTATTATTATTATTATTTTCTATGTATGTGGCAAAGAAATCGAACCCTGGGCCTTCATGCATGCTAGGCAAGCACTCCACCACTAGGCCAAACTCCCAGCCCCAGAGATTTTTTTTTTTTTTTTTTTACTAATGTCGATATTAGGGTTTAAAATGAGGTTCCTCTTTACCTCTGGGTAAAGTATCCATCAGTTGCTCTATATTATTTCTTTTTCTTTTTTCCTTTCCTTTTTTTTTTTTTTTTTGCCAGGCCTGGACCTTGAACTCAGGGTCTGGGCACTGCCCTTGGGCTTTCTCTCTCTCTCTCTTTCTCTTTTTTTTTTTTTTTTTTTTGCCAGTCCTGGACTTAAACTCAGCACCTGAACACTGTCCTTGGGCTTTTTTCTCAAGGCTAGTACCCTGCCACTTTAGCCACAGCACCACTTCCAGCTTTTCTATGTATGTGGCAAGCACTATGCCAATAGGCCAAACTCCCAGCCGCTCCCCCCCACCCGTTTTTTGCCAGTCCTGGCCTTGAGCTCAGGGCCTGAGTACTGTCCTTGGGCTTTCTCAAGACTAGAGCTCTATCACTTGAACTTCAGCCCCACTTCCCACTTTTTTCTATGTATGTGGTACCGGAGGAATCGAACCTGGGTCTTCTTGCATTCTAGGCAAGCATTCTACCACTAGGCCAAGCTCCCAACCCCCTCTATATTTTTCTTAAAGCTGCATGTGAATCATTTTCATAATTAAAAGTATACTTTAAAAGTTTGGGAAGGATGTAAGTCTGCAATGCTGTCATATGGCACCATCAAGGTAAAGGTCAAATTTCCTCTGTCAGATTTAGTGCACTATAGGACTACTCATGGTTCATATTACCTGGCAATGACAGCACACACTTTCGAGGCTAAGTTCTTTATTAAAACACAATGATCCTAGTGCCTGGAGAGTCTGTAACATCAGCCAATGATGATGGCCCTGGATCAACCAAAGCAGTCACCACATGATGGAAAAGACGAACAGTGTGCCCCTATGAGGAAGGAAGGAAAAGATATGGAAAGGCTCCTTCTTTTACAAAAACCTTCATGTAAGTAAATAAATACAATCTAGGAGACCTGATGCGTTCCAATAGGATAGCACTGATCCATTAGTGAGTTTGGTGACCTCATGTTTAAAAAATAAAAATTAAAAAAATAAACCAGCTTTGACAGAGCTTTCCTTGTACAGCTTTCACAGTTTCACAAGCAGCAAGCTTGTTACAAGCCATACCCACAACTTAGAAGATAAAATGATGAATGAATCTGGCGCGGTCCCTTGTCATGGACCTAATATTCTCATGGAATTTGACTAGAAATTAATATGGTGACTTTTGGAGTCCTTTTCGGACGTCTAGGAGGGGGGTAAAATGGCGATGGAGCCCAGGAATAATCCTGGGAACACAGACTCTGGTGCAGATCCAACTTTATTTTAGAAAACGTGCTCGCTAAAATGCAGCTCAAGTGGTGGCTGCCATGTCATACCAGCAGCAGTTGTTGGGTCTTTCCTGAATGTGACTGTCAGTCAATGGTGTTTTGAGCCACGCCCCACTTGCCTGAAGTTTCCAGGATCTCCTGCTCCATGCTGGAGGGGCCAGGGCCCTCTGGCTCCTGACTGCTATGTCACTGAGTGTGCCCAGAAGCATATGTGCGGAAAGGCACAGAGTTTTGGGAGCACAGATAGCCACCTGTGCTTCTATGCCACTAGCTAGGAAGCCTCACAGGTGACAAAGTGATTTCAGGGTTTTTGTTTTTTTATTTTTTATTTTTTTTTGTTTTGTTTTTTGCCAGTCATGGGCTTGAGCTCAGGGCCTGAGCACTGTCCTTGGACTTTCTCAAGGATAGAGCTCTACCACTTGAGCCTCAGCACCACCCGAACCCGGCTCTTTGTGCATGCTAGGCAAGCACTCTACCACTAGGCTAAACTCCCGGCCCCGAATTCAGTTATTTTTTAGTGTTGTAGTAAAAGTACCAGGAGAGGGAACCGCGGTCTAAGGTTTATTCCCTGAGTAAATGTTGAAATCATGGTTGGCATGCAGAAAGTAAGTGTGAGAATATCCCAAGAAATGAAGACCCTAAGTGAGAATGAGTTTTAAACCTTAGAATAAGTTAGAATAAATAATAATGAAAATAGCAATAATAATAATACAGAACTTTGTGAGCTAAGAGAACCTGTGAGGTTGCTAGCAACTAGATAAATTAGAATTTTTTAGGTGAAGAGTTGTGAAAAGTGTAACTAAATGTATTTACTTAGACATCTATGTTTATTCTTTAATGGTGAATGGATATAGGGGTACAAAAATAGCATCAGAGAATATAGGAGGTTCTGAAGCAAATAACTTCTAAAAGAATCATGTCAGATTAGGTACACACAAATATCTTAAAACGTTCTTGATTCAATAAGCACGCAGCCATAACTGAATATAGAAGGTGTACAAAAATCTCTGTGTATGTGTGTGTGTGTATATATATATATAGAGAGAGAGAGACATACATATATGCATACATACACACATACATGCTCATAAATATAAGAAAGCAAGAAAGCAAAGGTAAAGGTGAAAGGCTCTGATAGTAAAGGCTGGGAAGAGATGGTAAGCTTAGCTGATCTTTAATAGCTTGTAGCTTAACTGACCAGGTGTTCCGTCTTGGTGCACTTTACAGTGTGTTTAAGATGCAAGAAACGATTGAGGTTAGTTAAAAGTAGATGATCACCAACTAAATGGCCACTTTAGTCAGGTCATATGCCTAAAAGTTATTTATTGTTCTTTGAATTAGATGTCTAATTAGTTTCTTACTTAAGTGTTAAATAGGTCCAAATGGCAGTTGATGCCTGTCCACTAAAATGTTT
Organism: Megascapheus bottae; assembly: GCF_031878675.1. Lineage (NCBI taxonomy): Eukaryota > Metazoa > Chordata > Mammalia > Rodentia > Geomyidae > Megascapheus > Megascapheus bottae. The sequence goes on from NC_143519.1 coordinate 16,314,657, forward strand.
CCAATATCATTTCCTACATTGAAAGCTCAATTTCCTCATCCTATGGTAAAGACAGATTTTCAAACTTCACATTCTGTCTACAATTTCCTCCCTCCCCTAGGGGAGTTCTGCCTGCACGATTCTAAAATAGATAAACTCCTAAAGTTAGCCAACTTATAGAAACTGCCTAGGTGCCCTACAATAAATGAGTGGATTAAAAAAGCAAACTGTGGTACATATACACAATGAAATTTTTCTTATCCCATATTATGTCATTTGCAGGAAAATTTGACAGCCCTAGGATAATCATTTTAAGTGAAGTAAGCCAAGCTCAGAGACAAACAGTGACTATTTTCTCTCCTATATGGAAACTATCTGTACACTATACAACTAGACAAGATTACTTGTATATTAATACACAAACAAGCTGATTAAGGAGGATACGCCTAGGGGAGGAACCGAGAGATGTAATCCATCTGAACCGTTCATGAATTCCAGAGGATGGAAATGTTCTTGTTCTTGTTCTTGTTGTTATTGTTGGTGCCGTTGTTTGTTTTGTTATTACTGCATTTTGAGAATAATAACTTATGTTGTATAGGGACAGAAGGGAAAACTGAAGGAAGTGAAGGAATGGATGACATTGTTCGAGTGATTATATGACTTATAGATTGCAACCCCTCTGTATACATCCATAGTAATGAAAATAAGATTTTTTTAAACCATTAACTGTGCTGCATTTATGACAGGAACAAAATGGGGTAATATACATAAAGGGAAAATTCATGTATGTATGTGTGTATATATATATATGTATATACAATTTATATTCACATATATATACCCTCACTTACAGAACAAAACTCCAGAATATTCTCTTTCCTCCTTGTGTTGAATGTATATTATAAACAACTTTCCTTATGGTAGGAGACATTGTAAGCAGACAATCAAAACTAAAAATCATCAGGAACTGGTATTTGTTCTTGTTCATAAGGGTGCAATTCTTATAACAAGAAAAACAAAATTGTTTTTACAATAATTTTAAATTAAAGCTATTTTAAAGCTTAGTCTCTTAAATGATAGGGCTCCTCAGCCCATAGTTTTCCATTTCAGGAAAATTAATAAATAGGAAAAACTAATTTACACATGCTAAAGTAAAAAAAAAGTCAAAAGGAAAACTCAAAGAGAACCCTTAGGAGCTGTAAGTAAATACAATAACAAAAGCCACCATCTTTGTCCTAAAAAAGAGATTTTTCTTGGTACTCATCCCTCAGTGCTGTTTTCTTTTGGTTTGCGTTTTTAATGAATGCATATCCACTAAGCCAGAAAGAAAAAAAATAACTGATGCTTTCTGTTATGTAAACTCCTTGACAAGGATGCAAACAGCCATGACAAGATAAAATAAGGAAATTGTGACTGTGACTATGCTTTTATAAGAAGCTGATGAAAGATCTTCTTCCAGTACTCACCGGTATACAGAAGGAACTGGCATAATGACAGAGACTAGTTTATTTTCGATGCACTTTTGAAATCTTACATCAAATTATTTTGCATTGCCTGTTAATACATTGCAGGCCTGTTCACTGTCTGGCAGTCTGCTACATTATAATTCCCTCATGTGTATAATGAGGTGACTGTCTTAGGTCTACTGAGGCCTTTAGTGCTCTGACATCCACCCTCCAAGCTCTTAGAATTCAAGTGTATCATTCTTCATGTAACTGTTTAGTGTAAATAATGTGCTTGGCAGAGTCAAGGTCAGCACAGCCCACTGGATACAAACAAAATAAGAAAATTACTACTATAAATTATGGTTTGTGTAATCTTTTCTTACACTGGATCTTGATTAATTTTCTTTTTATTTTTTTCCAAAACTGTTTTCTACTCTCTCCCTGTAACTTTACCCTCTTTTAAAATACTGCCACCCTTTCATCTACATAAATAGAAGAATAAGCACAATGTATAAAAGTGTCCTAAAAATTAGTTAGTCATTTACTGACTTACTGACTTAAATTTTGTGTTAGATTTTCCTTTATTATGAGTAAATATTCCTTCAGGTAAAGTAAAAGTAAATATTGATATCAACTTTGTAAAAGGAAAGTTTCTCTCTTTTTTGTTGGATTTATTATCAAAACGTGAGATTTTTATTCTTTATACAAACTACCAAGTTGCTTACCACATTTTTGTTGGTTCTGGCCTCCTGAAAAAAATAATACAAAGAACTGTATAACTCTATAATAGCAGTCTGAGACCCACATGGACTTGTCTTTTACCTCAGGTCTCCATGTTAGCAGCAGAGAGTGATCAAGGTGTCTGCTTTACACACAGTGCAAGAAATATATACTTAGGAAATCTAATTATTCTGTCAAAAGTCTTCCAGTTGATACATTACTTTCATGATCTTGCATTTATTGGTATGTAAGACTGCATCTTCCTAGGTAGGGAGACAATCTCTCTACTTTAGCTTGCTGCTTTGCAAAAATTCCTGACAAGATAGAGTGAAAACCTGGTGACCATGCTTGTGTCCATATAAAAGACAGATGGAAGATTACTTCCAGCAATCATTCTCACTATTCTTCTCTTTGCCTCCCATAGTAGGGCTTTTGTTTATTCAGTGGTCATATGTGGTCATGATCCCTTGATTGGATTAAGAGGACCCAATGGAAACCCTTAAAAATAAGGCATTTAATGGACAATGATTAGAGTATGGCTAGTTCTTGGCATGGCAGTTAGAGGGAAAAGAGTAGTGACTTCTTATGAATAGTTAGTTTCTTATGAATAATTAATTTCCCACTAAAGTATCAAGATTTTTCATAGTCTTCAAAGATATGTGAAAATTTGTGTTCCTATCTATTTTATTTTATTTTATTTTGTGGGTCAGGGGGCTTGAACTCTGAGGCTGAGGACTGGTCCTGAGCTCTTCAGCTCAAAGCTATCACTCTACCTGTTGAGCCACAGCTCTACTTCCCGTTTTCTAGTGGTTAATTGGAGATGAGAATCTCATGGACTTTAATGACTGCTCTGGCTTTGAACCTTGATCCTCAGATCTCAGCCTTCTGAGTAACTAGGATTACAGGTATGAACCACCAAGCACAGCTTACTTTTTTATTTTTCTTTTCTTTTTTGTTTCTTCTATATCATTTCAATCTTCTAATTTGACTTAATGGTTCAGATGAATAATTTTGCTCATCTCAAGAATTATTTTTGAGTAATATATATTTATTTGCTTTTAAATATGTGTTAGATACTTTTCACACTGTGATATCTAATATTAAGTTTCAGTATTATTTTCTAGATGGGTTGCTGTAATAATTTTAACGTTTTCTCATGATTTCAAATATATTTTTCTAAAATTTGAGATATTTTTGCACTGCATTATCATACGTAACGGAAATGTATTTAAATATATAAAATTGCATATGTACGTGATTATCTTATTTACGATATATGCATAAAAAGACAGACAAATGATGAATAAAAATATAGACATTAGAAAAACTAAACTCCATAAGACAAATGGAGCTTGCTTCCTGCTTTTGCATTAGTTTTCTTGGAAAATAGCCATATGTTCACACAGCTACACTTTTGCAACCATGACAGGGATAAATACAACAAATATTTATGTTGTCTATAAAAGTAAATTACTCATCAGTTGGGTCTTTAGAACAAATCTTTGCTGACCATTTTTTTTAGGATTATCTATTTTAATTTTAGTTGAGATGATTTTCACTTTCATTTTGAATATGAATTTTGTAGGTCAAATTATATTTTTAAGATCTGAGATAATTTTTACTTCTTACTATACTGACGTATGTTTATTTGTTTTCATTTAGGGTTTGAATCTTGAGTTTATAATACCGTTCACTGTTTCTTTAAATTTTTATTCAATTTTCTTTCCTCTATACACAGTTTATTTATCATAAATATATATTCTGATTTTTATCTCTTTGGATGTATTGAAGTTTTTGTAGGTGAACTTAAATCATTCTCCTGAAAGATTCATTTTAAAAATGCAGTTCTCCTATTGTGCAAACCCTGAAAGCATGAGCACAATAACACACAATTACAGCGTTGAATGACAAGTCATGTTGTCTTGCCAAAGGCCTTAGAAGAAGAACTTGCTAATTTTCTAAATCCCTCCATTATTCTAGAATCACATGGAAAATATTCATCCCACAAACACTAGTCCAATGTTTATTTTTATTTCACTACTTGTTTGCTTTTGAATGAGCATTTGCGAGGTGGGTGATGGGGTGATAGTTGTACAAGATTTTTTACCTCAACCCAAGACTCAAAGGTCAAACTGTGTTGGATGCCAGATTGTGTCTTCCATATCTAGCACAGATATTTAATCATATGTAGACCTGGCTTTGTGTAAATATCCATGGAAGTAGAGCAATAGGACGGTATCATAGCATGGATTAAAGAAGATGTTTCAGAACACCCGTTGTCGTATTGTAGAATACCTGGACACAGCTCTCATTTCTGTTAATAAATACCAGGTCCATTTTTCAAGTATTTTATGTGTTTATTTTTGTATTCCTTTAATAGAAGTACTTATTTAAGTGTCATGTACACACACACACATATGCACACACACACATACACACACATATACACATCTGCACACTCTGTATTTCCATTTCCTGGAATTTGTTTTAACAAACAGTACTTAATTATTCAGAGAAATTATATCTTTGGATTCTCCCTTAAGTTATTTTTTCTTATTTTGTGAGTGGGACAAAAGAAAGAGTAAAGGAATGGAGAGATGACAAGTATGAGTAAATGTAGTTATTGTATTCATAATATACCTTATAGGAATTACCAACTATGTAACTTGTAGTTAGGGATTGCAGTAGGAAATGAGGGAAACAAAGGAAGGAAGTGACCAAGAAACATTGTATTAATTTTTTCATATATTTTTATTGTAATTAATAGAAGGATTACATTATATTCACCAGATAGAAGGTGCATTTTTTCACATACATTGATACCATTTCTCATGTCTTGGTCCCCATTTCCCTTCCCCCCACCCCCACCCTTCATCTTGTTTTCCCCCCTTCCCTAACCAATTTCAAATAACCAAATAAGCATTTATCCATTATAGCAGATAACAAAGTGAGATACTGTAACAATATGAGATAACCAAGGGACAGCTTAAGAGATGAGTGATAACATAGGACATTAAGAACAACAATCACTCATTTTATGGCTTTTGTTTTTATATCCTAGAAGTCCTTTCATTTAGTGTCATACTGTATGGCCTTATGTATCTAGGTTTTGTTCTACTGTAAATCTCTGTTAGGAGAGTCCAAGGTTCCTACTGATTATAACAAATGAGGGATACCATTGAGCCTATGTTCCTTTGAGTCTGGCTTACTTCACTTAATATGATTTTTTCTAAGTCTTTCCATTTCCTAACAAATGGGTCGATGTCATTTTTTCTGACAGCAGCATAGAATTCCATTGTGTACAAATACCACATCTTGTTGATCCACTCATCAACTGTGGGACATCTGGGTTGGTTCCATATCTTTGCTATGGTAAATAGTGCTGCAATGAACATCGTTGTGCTAGTGGATTTAGTATGCCCTTGTTTCTGGACGGTTGGGTAAATGTCAAGTAGTGGAATTGCTGGGTCATAGGGGAACCTGACTCATGGCATTGTAACCCCTTTGCACTTTCCTAAATAACAAATATGAGGAATTATATCCTAGCAAATATTCCAAAATTGTAAATATTTTGTGATGCAAATTATCTATTATATACAGAATATAATTAATTCCAGTTTAATCTACCTCTAAGTATCCTTGAAACTAGGAGATTAAAATGTAGAAAGTATTCTACCGTGAAGAAAGACGCTTTTCAGAGGAAAGAAATACCAATATGTCTCCTAAAGACAGTCTACTTTGCACTACGATCAGGCACAACAAATATCTTATTTTGAATCTGTAGGCTTTTACATTAATAACTGATGTATCAAAGCATAAGCCATAAATGTTACATTGCTGTCTTTATATGAATTAGATTTATTTCAGGACCAAAGACCTAAATCAGAAGAAGGAGTGGATGATCCCACGTAATAGATTTGTCATTTTCACGCTTCAGTTCAAAGCTGTATGGTTTTCTCTATCACCATCAATTATCTTTCAGAAGCTGTCAAATATGTTCTCTTTTACTTCATATGCAACCAGAAAAAAGAAATAAGAAATATGATTTTTAAAAGTAGAATTTTTATCAAAGCAGAAATACTTTTGAATTTTATTATTATTCTTCCATAACAAGTGAATTTGAAATTCCCAGTAGGGCTTCTTTACAAGCATTTAGTAATATTTAAGCAATGTCAGACACTAATTATCAGTGAAACATTTTTGGTCAATTTTTATTTTTCCCAGCAAACTTTTCATTAACTAGTCAAGATACATTATGTTATACATTGAGGCTAGATCCTTATTTTTATCTGAGCCATTCTATGATAATTCTATCTCATCTGTCAAAATTCATTATTTTCTAGAAAATAGGCCAAAGCAGAACCCAAATCAGGATTTTCATATCACAGACGTGGGTATTTTTGACATTCATTCCTGTACATTTCATATATTTCTAAAAATCAACTCCATAGAAAGTGATTTCACAAAATTTAGTTTTAAAGAAGGGATTCAGAATAACTCTTCCTCCTTTAATGAACAGAAAGCATTACTCAAAGCAGAGAAAATCAAGATAGGAACAGTTTTTTAAATCTATTATGCATGTGATAGACTGTACCCAATGTGATTTAAAATATCTTACAAACATGCATAAAATAGAAAGAGTAACATTTCACAAAAAGGAGGAAAGTAGGCTAAAAAAGAGAAAATATATGTCATGACAACCTACAAGCCTACTGTGGATAAACCAGAAAGATGGACATGACTGATGCAAATGATTGTAAGGAATAAAATTTACAACATCAATGAACTATAAAAAATGACTTCTAAGGAGGAAATAGATCATATTTCAAATCTAAATCAGACAGCGCTGTCTCTTGAGGGTCCTTAGGAAAAGAACATTGAAATGCAAAGGAGTCAAGTATACTAAAATGTCACTTTCCACTCCTAAGAGTTGAGGATTTCTTTGTTATTGAACTTTACAGCTTTTGAAATACAGCACAGTTATGTAATCCTTTTAGTTTTTCTAAAAACAAATAAGAGATTATCTTTATAGGAAAGAAATTGCATTTAAAATTATTAATCAATAAGTAGAGAAAATAACATGTCGACCAGCATTTCAAAATAATAGCACAACCTTAGAAAAAGAAAACTTATTAAGAAAAGTTTGCCTTCAAGGATTCATGTGCAAATTCATTCTCTTCTGTGACTGAGTCATTCCTTGATAGCAAGTCTGTAGATTTCTACTTCAATAACATTGTTGAAAGCTGCCCCTCTTTCCAGCCACGGTTACTGCTATCAATCAATTTCCTACTCCTCTCACAATCTCCTTTTATTTTTGTTAATAACCTGTTCCTGCCAATCCATTCTCCTTTCCATTTATAGACTAGATTGTCTGAATTGGAGCCATGTTTGCAATCATACCATCCTCAATACAGTTAACCTGACCATGTGTCTGCTTATTTAACACTATATGTTGCTGTTTCCTTTATAGAATTCATTAGGAGCTTTAATGACACACACTTACAAAATTTCCTTTTTTCAGCTGCGAGGGTTCCCCCACACTTACCTGGATTTGATAGTCATGTTTACATGCAATCTCAGCAAATCCTCATATCCTCCTTCATCTTAATTTCCCTGAAACCATCATTTCTATATTCATTCTTCTGTTGCCATGAATTCGATTTTTTAGGGAAAGGAACATTCTGGTCTTTCTCTGTATTTCTTATTTTCACTTTTTTGCTACTAGAGAGTGTTTGTGTTTCTGTTTCCCTTGAGAATAGCTTCCGAAAGACAGTTTAAATGACTTATTTCTCCAATAGCTAACTTTCCAACTTACAGTTTTATTTGTAGTTTCTAATAACAGTAACAACTGTGAAACCTATAGCTCATCCCAGGAAGGAATCATGTGTTACACACACACACACACACACACACACACACACACACACACACACACATGCACAAACACACACACACACACACACACACACTTCTTCTCACAGTAGCTATATTATCTCTGATTAATAAATTAAAAAAACTGAAGACTTGGAATTTATTCATCTTCTCATAGAATGCATAAAAAGTTAGTTTTGCCCAGAGACAAAAAGCAGACACTCAGTAGCTTCATTACTTTAAAAAATTTATATTTCTATGTAAAAGTTCCAAGTTCAAGGCCAGAAACAAACTAAAATATGAAAGTATTCTTAAATATTTTTACAAAAATGGACTACAGTATTCAGATTTTTAAATAAATCTGAAGTATAAAGCTTGTAAGTTATCTTGTTGCCATTTTGTTTGGGGGCTAGTTTCATTTTTGAGATTCTGGAAAACATAATAACAAAGACAAACTTTGAAATCCTGCTGAATCTGTGAACCTTCTTACAAGGAAAAAAATATATATCTAACATTTAGCATATCATTTAATTTCTAATTTTTATATTCTGGTCTTGGGGCTTGAGCCCAGAGCCTGGGAACAAACTCTGAGCTCTTTTGCTCAAGGTTAGTGCTCTACCACTTTAAACCATAGCCACATCTCTTTTTCTGTTGGTTAATTGGTGACAAGAGTCTCATGGAATGTCCTTCCTGGAATGGTTTTGATCCATGATCCTCAGATCTCAATATGGCTAGGATTATAGGTATGAGCTACCTGCACTTGGCTAGCATATATTTTTTGAAATGCATTGACTTCCTGAAGCCTGTCTCCAGACTTCCACTGAGCTTTTTCTTCACTTCTTTCTTGTGTTATACCACTGAAAGAATCTAAGCTGACTGATATCAGAGAGAAAAATACACCATTCCCTCAATGAAAGGCTGAAGCCTAGCCAAGATGATGCAGATGTCATCTGCTCCAGCATGGGTAGCATCCTGTACAAAGGCCTGTGAGGGCCTGCTGCTGCCATTCACAGCATGGATGGAAAATTAGTATGGTAAACATTCTTACCACTTTTCTTTGTTTACCACTTTCATTTTTCATCACTTATTAGAATTTTCCCCATCCTACCAAAAGAAGATTTTTATAGTTAACAACTGTGTATTGGTGTATATTTATCTGATATTTATCAGCTGTAACACGGGATTCACTTCTAAGGCCAAACACTAAAGACATTGGTCTGTTCTGAAGAGGATTGCCAATTTGCAGGACTCCAGTTAGTGTAAACAAGTAAATAATGAAGCTAATACTTAATTGAGTATGCTATTGTATCCTCAAAAAACACAAAGTGGGGGCCGGAAGTTGGGCCTAGTGGTAGAGTGCTTGCCTAGCATGCACAAAGAACTAGGTTCCATTCCTTGGTACACATACGTAGAAAAAAAAGCCAGAAGTGGGGCTGAGGCTCAAGTGGTAGAGCTCTAGCTTTGGAAAGTCCTAGGACAGTGCTCAGGTCCTGAGCTCAAGCCCAGGACTGGTAAAAAAAAAAAATTACAAGGTAATAAATTATAGAATAAGTGCTCATTACAAAAGGATACTTGGACACTTTCCGGGAGGGTGGGCAATGATCTCTATAGGCATAAGACTTGGTTAAGATCTGTTGAAATGTAGTAGGTAAAGGGAAAAAAATAAGCTTTTCTGGGTTATCTACAAATTCAATGCAATACCCATCAATATCCCAATGTCATTCTTTAAAGAAATAGAAGAGGCAATCCAAAATTTCATATGGAATAATAAAAGACCCCATATAGCAAAAACACTTCTTAGCAGAAAGAACAATGCAGGAGGAATTTCAATATCAAACTTTAGACTCTATAACAGAGCTATAATTATCAAAACAGCTTGGTACTGGCACAAAAACAGGCCTGAAGACCAATGGAATAGATCTGAGGACCCAGATATTAAACCACAGACCTATGGCCACGTAATCTTTGACAAGGGAGCCAAAAAAATAGAATGGAAGAAAGACAGCTTCTTCAAGAAGTGGTGCTGGAAAAACTGGTTAAGCACCTGCAGAAAACTAAAGTTGCACCCTTCTTTGTCACCCTGCACTAGAATTAACTCCAAATGGATCAAAGACCTGGAGGTAAAAGCCGACACTATGAAACCTTTAAAAGAAGGAATAGGAGATACACTTGGCCTCCTTGGCACAGGTTGAAACTTTTCTTAATAAGGACCAAGAATCACAACAAATCAAAGAAAGGCTGGATGAGTGGGACTGCATTAAACCGCAGAGCTTTTGTACGGCAAAGGACATAGCTAGTAAATTAATTAGGAAGCCTACAGAGTGGGGGAAGATCTTCACCAACCATACAACGGATAAAGGCCTCATATCTAAAATATATCAACAGCTCAAAAAAATTGAATCACTCCAAAACTAATCTCCAAAGTAACAACCATCCCATTAAAAGATGGGCTAAAGACTTACAGAGAGTCTTCTCTGACAAAGAAACAAAAATGGCCTATAGACACATGAATTGCTCAGCATCTCTGGTCATAAAAGAAATGCAAATCAAAACAACTCTAAGATTCCACCTCACTCCAGTTAGAATGGCCAGGATCAAGAAAACTAATAGCAACAGATGCTGGAGGGGATGTGGCCAGGAGGGATCACTACTACACTGTTGGTGGGAGTGCAAACTCGTTCAACCACTATGGAAAGCAGTATGGCAGTTCCTCAAAAGACTACACATAGAGCTCCCCTATGACCCAGCATTTCCACTACTAGGCATTTACCCAATTGTCCAGAAACAAGGACATACTAAATCCACCAGCACAACAATGTTCATTGCAGCACTATTTACCATAGCAAAGATATGGAACCAACCCAGATGTCCCTCAGTTGATGAGTGGATCAACAAGATGTGGTATTTGTACACAATGGAATTCTATGCTGCTGTCAGAAAGAATGACATTGCCCCATTTGTAAGGAAATGAAAAGACTTAGAAAAACTCATATTAAGGGAAGTAGCCAGACTGAAAGGAACTCAGTAGCCTCCCTCATTTGTCATAATTAGAAGAAACCTTGGGCTCTCCTAGCAGAGATTTGCAATAGAGTAAAACTTTGATACAAAAGGCCGTATAGTAGGATGCTAAATGAAAGGATCTCTAGGATATAAAAATATAAACCATATAATGAATGATTGTTGTTCGTAAGGTACTATGTTATCTCTCATCTCTTTTGCTGTCCCTTGGTTATCTCATATTGTTACAGTATCTCACTTTGTTATGTGATATATTAGATATAATTGTATTTGGATATATGAAATTGGATAGGGAAGGGGGAAAACAAGATGAGTGGCGGGGGTGGGAGGAAAGAAATGGGGACCAAGACATGAGAAAGGGTATCAATGTATGTGAATTAATGCACCTCCTATCTGGAAAATATAATGTAACCCTTCTTTTAATTACAATAAGAAATATATGAAAAAAAACATAAGTCTTTCTGTAAACTGTCGCTCTTGGAGGAACAGTAGCCTGGAGTGAAATGAGCTTGTTTATACATTAGGGAAACTTCTCCATGATGTGCAGAATGCAAAGTAATAACAAAAGTTTTAAACCTATAGTAAGATCCTCAGTGATTCTGAAACTGGAACAAGAAAGGGAAGTTGAGTTACTCAGGTAGTAAGTAGCTTATGACATGGAAAAGGATAGTTGAAACTTCAAGGAATGGATGCGTTGATTTAATAGTGTGTTCCTCTGTTCATATATCATTCTGACTCTTGGAGATGTTTGAGGAAGTATTAGGAAATCAAAAATTATATACTAGTGAGGTTTATTGTATGTCTGATGAGAAATTACAGAAGACTTCATATGTGGGAAGAGAGGGGTAAAAGAAAGGAGGTATTGGTCCAGAGTTTGATTTTTGCCTGGATTGTGTAATTTACATGAGGAAGTTAAAAAAAGAAAAGATTGGTTCAAGTGACTAAAAAATCACATTGTAAATATTTATAGAGAATAATTGCTAAAGAAGATTCATCCTAGTTTTATTATTAATTTTTAAGATATATTAGCTAATTGAAAATAAAAAGTAATTTAAATATTATTGAATGCCCACATACATGAACAAATACTGTCTAGGGTTTAAAAACAGTGCTCTCCCATACAATCTATTTCTTTATTTAATCAAGTTGCCTTACATCTTTGAATATTATATGCAATATTATAGTCTGAGGAAATTCCTTCTGTACTTTTTAATTCATTCAATGTTTCTGTTTCTTTTGCTGTGGTGGCAGTGGTAGCATTGGTCTTTTGGTCTAATTCAGAGCCTTATACTCTTGCTTGGACTTTGGTCCCATAGCACATACTCTACCATTTGGGCAACATCTCCACTTCCAGCTCTTCGCTGATTTATTAGAGATAAGAATAAAGTGGACTTTGTCCACTGTTCAGGCTGGCTTTAAACTTTGATTCTTAGAGCTGAAGTTTCTTGATTATTTGCATAGTCAATAGTGCCAGGCTCAAATACTTCCCTAAATATCAAGTAACTCCTGTTTTATTACTATCTTCTCACTTTGTAAACTATTCAATTTATTTGACTTTACTCTTTTCCATTTGTTTTAAAACTCTTTTATATATTTAACAGTACATATATGAATATATTTATTGTGACTGTTTTATGTATGTCAAAATAATAAATACATCTTTAGCATATTTTGTCAATTAACAGCTGAAAATTTGTTAATTTTTGCGTAAACTAAAGTAAGTGGCTCAAAACAAATTATTTGCCTAATAATTGAATGCACTGAATCTGAGAAGGCATATCTATTCTGATAAGCACTGTCCTCAATTCTGAGGGACATGTCCTGTGCATAGCAGTCACAAGCAACCTTTAAAACAATCTCCATTTTTAATGTAGTAATGAATCCCATTTTCTTTTTTAATGGCATGTTTAAAGTCACCAGGTAGATGGACCTCACAAGATATATTTTTTCAGATGTTATTTGTCATGCTTTCGCTGGCACCTATGAGTTTCAGCAATTTTTTTCTTGATTCATATCTGTTGCTAAGTAACATTGGAAAGTACAGCTGTAGCTTCCTTTCCTTCAAACTGCTGCTCCTAAATATGAATAAAACCACAGACATTTCTATTTTTGTATTCAGAAACTCACCACTTGCAAAGCTTCAGTGTCAGATCTTCTGAAGCATAATAATAGAGGCAGTAAATTTACAGGCCAAATAGTCCTTCTTAAAAAAAATTGCTTCCTTTACATCTCCAGATGCAATTATTATTTTTTCTCTTTCTGAAATCAATTAGAATCCTATAATGATCAAATTAAGCTAAGATCCAAGAGGCATCATTGCTCTGTCTCTGGGAAAATATTGATTGCTCAATAAATTGGTTAATCTGTCATCTATAAAACTATTAAATTTCATCATTAGGCTTCCTCTTCTGGTTGAGATCATTAGTTGGGCATACTAGCACTAAAGCACCAAGACAAATGGTGTTTTATTACAAACAAATTTTATAAAATGTTTTATTATGATTTGTGCTTAATTTCCACTTTTATCACATAGAAAAAAACAAAGATATTTAAATAATATTCTACTCGTAGACACTTGCCCTCGTTCCTTAATTTCTCTGTGACCAAATAAAAATATTCACATACGGAGAATGTGAAGTAATGACCCTCTGACAATGTCATAGGTCATTTCCATCTTCAGCATCCACATGAAGTCTGAACTTCAGTTCAGTTCATATCCCGTGGAATGTGAAAAGTTCATATGGTACTTACTGTCTCCATGAATTCAAAGTTTGTAATTGCTTTAGCAAGACCTTTCTCTGTAGGAAGAGTTCCCATAGAGTATATTGAACTTTTCAAATAGGATGTGTACTCTTGTCTATTATAATGATGAGTATTAATCTATCTTCCTCCTTAGGCTGTGACCTCCTGCAGAAAGAGTGTTTCGTATATTCCAATTCATTTTTTTAGCATTTCCAGTTTCCAGCACAGTTCCTGGCATATTACAGTTATTGTATATTTCTTTTTAACCAGTAAAAGTCAAAATGCTTTAGGGAATCTCATATATCCTTTGGCTCATAGAGATATATTTAACAAATTACTTCTCTTTGGAATAAAATTTCATGGAAGACAACTCTCCAGGCTCTATGCATACAGACACAATTTATGAATCAACTTAGTATATGCTTCTCTAGGGTCCAACTTCCTCCTAATTATATGAGAAATTGTACAGTAAAATGCATGAAACAAGTTGCAAACTGTCATTTATTTCTACCATTGTATGTAGCTGAAATATCATACTGGGCAAAATTGATAGGGAAGTTCCTTTACATAAAAAAGATTTATGCATTAGCAATGATATATAGAGAGTCACTTTAAGAATATTTTATTTCATCATAAACAGTTAAAAAGAATTTCCACCAAACTTTTTAGTAACCAAATATTATAAATGCTTATATGTGGCTACAAATTTATAAATGTAGCATGTGTTTTGATACAATATAATTTTTTGAAATGTACTGCAAAAGATCAAAGATGTGAATAAACTTATGTTAAATGTAACTGTTATTTAAATTATATCTGAGGAGTTTATTTGCAAAAGTGAAAACAAAACACATTTAACAATTTTCTTTGTACCTTAAAAATATGGTAACAATTATTTTTCCTTTTTATGATCTAATTTGTGCATTGTCACTATTCTGCATAATGTAGTGCTGAAAGAAATGTTTATAAAATTATTATGAAATAGAGTTGATTCCTATCATAATTTTTTGTCTGCTTTTGATGAGAGTTTCTTTCTTATACTATGGAAGCCAAATTGGATGAGTTGGCATGATGGAGAAAGAAAAGAGGAGCAAAGGTCAGAAGAAAGGGGGACAGAAAGAGGAAGGGAGGAAAAGAATTGAAGAGAAGGAAGAAATGGTAAAAAAAAAAACAGATAAAAGCAAGAGTTCATGTTTCTTTGTAGTTTTTAATACTCCAGAGTTTCATGGAAGTACTGTAAATTGTCTTGGATCGTCACTTAACCTGTGTGATATCATTTAAGCTATGTCTTTTGAAAAGAAGTAAGATTGGTTTAAATCTCCAAATTTTATTCATATTTTTCTACCTGATTAATAGGATTCCCAAGAGCAATGTTTTTCACTAAAACCCTGATTTTTTACTTGCTCCTATGTGTCCAGTAGTTCACATATGGCCCAAGGATTGCCTCAACTAAGGCAATTCAGTTCCGATTCACATGGTTCTTCGTAAGGTTACTGAGCTGGACATGTTTCATGATCAGTGTAGAAGCCAAGTTAGTATCAGTCACAGCAAACAGCTTCTTTGTCAGCCACACAATCACAGGACTAGACAACCCATTCTCCTTAGTGTACTATGCTCCTTATGGAGATATGAATTTTTGGTAGATATAGTTTGTTAAATGAAATGGATTTCTCATTATTTTATTCTACCTTCAGTAAAGGAACACCGGTACTTTATTTCCTAAATCAACTCACCTAGCTAGAACTGCAGTAAGTGAGTAGCCAGGCACGGTGGCTCATACCTGTAACCCTAGCTAATCAGGAGGCTGAGACCTGAGGATAAAGGTCCAAAGCCATCCCAGGGACAAAAGGACATGAGGTTCTTATCTCCAATCAACCTCTAGAAAATGGGAAGTGGGGCTTGGCTCAAGAGTAGGGTGATAGGCTTGAGCTGAAAAGTTCAGTACACTGCCCAGGCCCAAGGATAGGGTGGTAGCCTTGAACTGAAGAACTCAGGGCTGAGTTCAAGGCCCATGACCCACAAAAAAAAAGTGATTGCAAAAATGAAAACTTTTTTTTTTTACAACAATACCATTCAATTTATCTGTGTTGCATTCTGCCAATGCACCTATTCAATATATGCAGGGAAGATTTCTTATATTCAATGTGGAATCTATTAATTAAATTCAATAGAAATCAATATGCTGTTATTTATTAAAATACACCTGGCTTCATTTCTTTTTTGGCTTACTTTCTCCCTTTAAAAATGTCCTAAATTGGGCAGGAGTTTTGTCTAGTGGTAGAGTGCTTGTCTACCATGCATGAAGACCTGGGTTTAATTCCTTGGTACCACATACACAGCAAAAAGCCAGAATAGGTGCCGTGGCTTAAGTGGTAGAGCTCTAGTCTGGAGAAAACCCAAGGACAGTGCTCAGGCCCTGAGCTCAAGCCAGGACTGGCAAAAAAAAAAAAAAAAAGTCCTAAATTTTATCTAAGAAGGTTACGAAACTTTTCAAGTTTCTTAACCTGAATCTTGATTTTGGAATTGAAAGTTCAGAAAACAAAAGCAAATTGAAAAGTGTATTCTTGGCTTTAAAAGAGTCTCCAAAATTCTCAATTTCATTAAACTTCAACATGACTTCTAAACTCTATCCCTGGAGATCCAAGGATCCCTCCACTCAATGTCTGCCTGAGAAAATATAAACCTGCCAAGAAAATGTACAATTTAAGCTAAAAAATATCTAAATGATTGGATTTCTATCTCCCTCTTCTTTAAAAACAACTTTATTGATGGCTTAATGTATAGAGAGATTACATTCATTTAGTATTTGCATTACTTCTCACACTTTGATACCCCTGCTCATGTTTTTGTTCCCTTTCCTTCCCCCCACCCGCTCCTAATCATCTTGCTTTCCCCCTTCCCATCCCTATTTCAAATAGACAAACTTATATACAATAAAGCAGGTAACAAAGTCAGATACAATAACCACATGAGAGTAACCATAAGTGGAAAAAAAAGAGAATAGAAATAACTTCACATACTACACTAAGAACAACAATCACAAAGATAAACCCTCTTGTTTCCATATCCTAGATTTCATTTCATTAGTCTCATCCAGTATGTTCATAGCTTTTGAGCTATTGTGATCCTCTGCTAGGAAAATCTTAAACATGTACTAAATGGCTTCCTTCCCTCCTTTTTACAAAGAGCATTGATTTAGAACTCATTCAATTTTACAGATCATTCTTTCTGGTGAGGTTTATGGGAATCTTTTGTCTTAGGAAAATATTTATGGAGCCATTCTTTGAAACAAAATCATAAGATAAGATAAAAAATTCAATCTCCCTCTCTCTGTGGGAAAGCAGGATTCTAACATCAATAAAGGGTGGACAGGTGATGAAGATGACCCAATTTTACCTCCTAGTGACAGTAGTATTTTACCTTTATCAACCTTCCGGGGTTGCAAAGACTCTTGACTGTGGGGTGTGGTGGCTCACGTATGTAATCCTAGCTACTCAGTAAGCTGAGACCTGAGGATCAAGGTTCAAAGCTAGCCAGGGCACAAAAGTACCAGAGACTCCTATCTCCAACTGACCTCTCGAAAACGGAAATGAGGCTTGGCTCTAGGGTTGGGTGGTAGCCTTGAACTGAAGAGCTCAGGGAGAGCACCAGGCTGAATTCAAGCCCCGTGACACACCACAAAAAAACAAAAGAGACTCTTGACCTAACTCACGTTACACTGGGCCCACTTCATTGATGCAGTGTGAAGGAACTCTTGTCTTGTGTGAATTTGTTTGATCTTGAGAGAGCCTAAAGGAAATTATGAAGTTATAGATATATTCTTTCCAATCACATTGATAGTTATGATTCTGAAATTTTTGACTTAATTTTGTTTAAATTGGTTAAATTCTTTCTGGAAACCCTCTTAATAATTTTATAACTTTCATTTATTTAAGCTTTTAGAAAGTAATTATTTGCAATTTTTTCCTAAACTTCAAATAGCTGTACCCTTTGCAGGTATGACTTCAATGCATTTTATTTTCCTTTTGATCCTCATCTATAAGCTTCTGTTCAGTTTGGTAGACTGTGAATCTCTCGTTTGTTGGAAGCTATGTGAATACTTAATTGAATTGGGGAATCCACCCTTCAAGAGTGATTCAAATGTCTTTTTGTATGACACATGGGTCGGTACTTACCTCAATTGAAGCATTCTAGAGGTTCAGTGAGGAGGGTGATAAGTTCAAGACTGGCATGGGCTAGCTAGTGAGACCTTGTCTCAAAAACCAAAAGTAACACTAAAACAATTTTAAAAATTAAAATACAATCAGAAAACAATAAGAGTTATTTTCTAAGTGGAATTACTTAAAAATTAAGTGTCATTTTATAAAATTATTTCAGTATTAATAACAATTTTCTATATAAATATATAACAGTATGTATGTGTAAATACAATTTAATGATGCATCAGGAAGTTTAAAATTTCTGTGAAAGTAACATGAAGAATCAGATACTGTAACAATATGAGATAACCAAGGGACAGCAAAAGAGATGAGAGATAACATAGTACCTTAAGGACAACAATCATTCATTATTTGGCTTATGTTTCTATATCCTAGAGATCCTTTCATTTAGCATCCTACTATATGGCCTTTTGTATCAAGGTTTGCTCTATTGCAAATCTCTGCTAGGAGAGCCCAAGGTTTCTTCTGATTATGACAAATGAGGGAAACCATTGAGCCTAAGTTCCTTTGAGTCTGGCTTACTTCACTTAATATCATTTTTTCTAAGTCTTTCCATTTCCTAACAAATGGGGCAATGTCATTCTTTCTGACAGCAGCATAGAATTCCATTGTGTACAAATACCACATCTTGTTGATCCACTCATCCACTGAGGGACATCTTGGTTGGTTCCATATCTTTGCTATGGTAGATAGTGCTGCAATGAACATTGTTGTGCTGGTGGATTTAGTATGTCCTTGTTTCTGGACAATTGGGTAAATGCCTAGTAGTGGAAATGCTGGGTCATAGGGGAGCTCTATGTGTAGTCTTTTGAGGAACTGCCATACTGCTTTTTATAGTGGGTGAACGAGTTTGCACTCCCACCAACAGTGTAGTAGTAATCCCTCCTGGCCACATCCCCTCCAGCATCTGTTGCTATTAGTTTTCTTGATCCTGGCCATTCTAACTAGAGTGAGGTGGAATCTTAGTTGTTTTGATTTGCATTTCTTTTATGACCAGAGATGTCGAGCATTTCTTCATGTGTCTATAGGCCATTTTTGTTTCTTCTTCAGAGAAGTCTTTGGCCCATCTTTTAATGGGATGTTTGTTACTGAGCTATTGATATATTTTAGATATGAGGCCTTGTCCGTTGTATGGTTGGTGAATATCTTCTCCCACTCTGTAGGCTTCCTAATTAGTTTACTAGCTATGTCCTTTGCCATACAAAAGCTCTGCAGTTTAATGCAGTCCCACTTATCCAGCCTTTCTCTGATTTGTTGTGATTCTTGGTATTGCTTTCTTCTTTGCATATATACTTTTAAAATATGACATTGTCTATAAAGTGCTGCAATTTACTTCTTGATAATACTATTTTCCAGAGAACTCATCACAATTCTTTTGTTATATTGTTGTATTTGCAGGTTTAGAAAAATATGGCTGGCTTTTTCAACTTCCATGTATATACCCAGCCAAAGGTACACACAAATACACATGCACATACATACATACATGAACCTATACAAACACACATGTATATAGATATATGCAGAATGATATATTTTTTTCAGTTGAATAGATTTAAATATTCCATAGTTATAAAATAGATAATGAAGTATAAATTTCCAGGCACATATAAGTATATATATATATGTATATATATATATACATATATATATATACATAGATATTTATATCCTTTTTGTTACCAATCCTGGGCTTGAAATCAGGGCCTAATCACTAACATTGGCCATTTTAGCACTCTGCCACTAAAGCCACAATGCCACTTCCAGCTTTTTGTGTGTATGTGGTACCAAAGAATCAAACCCAGGACTTTCTGCATGCTAGGCTAGCAATTTACCACTGGGCAACGTTTCCAACCCCAAGCTAAATACTTTAAATGGTAATATCATTAGCAAAAGGGAAAACAGCAAATACCACAATGACTTAATAGAAGAATATTTGCTTATGGGTTCCAGATGATTAAGAAATATCATTTTTACAACATCAGATTGCCGAAGATATATAAAATTTTGTCCGTAGAAATCACTTCGGAAAAGCAGCTATTTAAAAATTGTATACACATTAATAACTTTCCATTTTAATCTATAGAAAATTTGTGTCTTGCCTGTGCCTGTTATCCTAGCTACTCAGGAGTTGCCAACCCTGGTATTAAAGTCCTTAAGACTCCAATTAATCACTAGAAAAGGTGAAGTAGGCTGTAACTAGGTGTAGGGTGATTGCCTTGAGCTGAAGAGCTGAGGGATACAGCCAGGCCCAGGGTTCCAGACCCAGCCTCCCGCTCGCCCCTCCCAAAAGATATTAAATTATATACAAAGTTATTCACTGACCTGTTCAAACACCACTTTCTTTTTTCAATTTACTTTTTAATGATCTTTTTTTAATTTATTTTTTATTGTAATTAGTAAAAGGGTTACATGATATTTGCCAGATAGAAGATGCATTAATTCACATACATTGATACCCTTTCACTTGTCTTGGTACCCATTTCCCTCCCCCCCCATCTTGGTTTTCCCCCCTTCCCTATCAAATTTCAAATATCCAAATACAAATAAATTCAATATATCAGATAACAAAGTGAGATACTATACCAATATGAGATAACCAAGGGACAGCAAAGGAGATGAGAGACAACATAGTACATTAAGGACAACAATCATTCATTATATGGCTTTTGTTTCAATATCCTGGAGGTCCTTTCAATTAGCTTCACATTATATGGCCTTATGTATCAAGATTTTGCTCTATTGCAGATCTCTGCTAGTAGAGCCCAAGGTTTCTACTGATTATGACGAATGAGGGAAACCATTGAGCCTAAGTTCCTTTGAGTCTGGCTTACTTCACTTAATATGATTTTTTCTAAGTCTTTCCATTTCCTAAAAATAGGGTGATGTCATTCTTTCTGACAGCAGCATAGAATTCCATTGTGTACAAATACCACAACTTGTTGATCCACTCATCAACTGAGGGACATCTAGGTTGGTTCCATATCTTTGCTATGGTGAATAGTGCTGCAATGAACATTGTTGTGCTAGTGGATTTAGTATGTCCTTGTTTCTGGATGGTTGGGTAAATGCCAAGTGTAACAAGGACTTTCAATTCAATATGTCCTTTTAGACATTCATTTTGTTAGTCTTGATTATGCTCTAGTGGTTTATTAAAAAAAGAAATACCATATTTACAACTTTCATTAATAAAATGTACTGTCAAATTTGCATTACAAATTTCATTTTTGCTTGAAATATCAATAAATGTATAAAATTCATTCCTTTACTATTTTCTTTTGGCTTATGTTACTCCCTTCTAGGTACATATTATTCTTTTGATTAGGCATCTCCTATTTTGTAACCTAGTTTTCTCTGCATAAGAACATAATTTGCTTCATTTACTATGATCACACAAGAATATCATAAAAGTCTGCACACACATAAATTTCTATATTTTCATATCTACAAGGAAATTTCTGAAAGTGGTTTTCTGAAGTCCAGAGACATTGTTGCATGAAGTCCAGTTATATTGCTGAGATTAGACTACCTACCTAAGCAATATATTGATTAGTGCTTCCTCCTAGAATTCAATAGAAAATAAGTATTTTATGGTGCCTCAACTTAATGTTTGCATTTCCTTGGGTTTTTGTCAAGTCAAGAGCTGATAATTTATATTTCAATATACTCTAAGCTGTATCTTTCTTATGAATGAACTCAGAAACAAACTTTCATGCAATCATTGCTTTTTGCTCCATGCTGTATTTCTTTCTTGTCAATTTCATGTTGCATCTAGGAATATTTTTCTTAAATTTTAATGATTCTTTATATAGGAAGGAGAGAAATCTGTTACTTTCGATACAAATTGCAACTATTTTCTAACTGTATCATTTCTGTCTTGACATTGCTTATATATTACTTAAGCATACATAATTTTAAAAACACTTCTATATTCATGATTTCAACATTGATTCGGAGAATTTCTTGATAAATACAAACTACTTTACTTCAAGACTACAAATCAAGATTCAGTTCAGATTACCAGTTTTGGAAGTCTTTCAATGAAAGATTAAAAATCAGGATGAACTCAAGATTAAAATGTCTTACCTACTTTTCACATTTCTTTTATACGATAGGTTTAATACATGCACATTCTGGGTTTTGAGAACCTGAGTTCATGCAATCGATTAATCCTATGTGACTGTTTTAAGAATGTCAGTAACTATACATTTAGTTTTGCTTTATAAATATCAAATTGCATTTTTTATTTTTTGCATGTAATGACAGTTAAAAATTAGGGCTGAAAATTTATTTGAAACTTTCATTCTTTCAAGTAAACACAACAAAGTAATAACTAATATATCAAATCATATATTTGATAGTATGCTTTCACATATAAATTCTTGCACTGCACACTATTTTTTGCTGGGTTTTGTGCTTGATTTTATTAATAACCAGAGAAACACAAACTTAACACCCACAAAGAAATGTGACAAAACACATACCAAAGTAGCTAAAATTGAAAAGCCTAACAATATCAATTAATGAAAAAGCTGCAGACACGAAAAGGGTCAATTAATTTCCCAATTCTGTCTTCCACATGCATGTCTTCTTGCCTTTCTGTCTTTTGCCAGAGGAGATGGTGCAGAGTAAAGGTCCTTGCCAGATGATGGTGCCCTGATACTGAATTTCTTGGCCTTTTAAAACTGTAAGCAAAAATTTGTTCTTTCTCTAAATCAATTATTCTATGGCATTCTGTTACAGAAACAAATTGGACTCATATAACCAAGCACTGGAAAGACTGTATCTCTACTGTTCTGAAGGGCCAAATCTGACATATATGAAGTTTTCATGCAAGTTTGTTTCTTTTTCTTTTTTTTTAAAAATAATTTGTTAACATTGATTTTTACATCATATTTCAAATGACATGTTTAACAAATGAGTATTTGAGAAGGGAGTCTCTTTATACAAACACTGGCACTTATTTTAGAACGTAATAAAAATTAGGCTAAGGGTTTTTATATCATACATACATATTGATCTATGTAATAAAATATTGTGTCTATAGTGTTATAGGCTTTTATGTCTATGTAGTTGTGTTTATATTTCCAATACCATGTCCATAGCATTGGGTATGCAAATATTGAGTCCTCGCTCTTGTGCTATCTGAATCTAATAGCTATATATTAAGGATACCATGCACCCTTTGTTCCTTTGGTCTAGACTTGTCTCACACAACATGATTCACTCTAGATTCATCCATTTCCCTGCAAATGCCATTAGTAATCTTGTATTCTAGAATCCATTTACAAATAATTTTTGCTATTGAATGCCACCTTAAATAAATTAAAACTCTTTTTGCACATTTCAGAGAGATTTTTAACCAAAAATAGGCCACATTTTCTATTTTCTATTTCATGAGCTCGGTGTTTTTAGCCATTTCAGTAAAATTAAAATCACACTTTCATGTTCTCACTTAGTTATCTCTTGAGAACATAGTCACTAACAAGAATGTAGAGATGAATGCTATGTTTTTTGTTATTTTTAAGCTATTCAATGATTAGTGGAAATTTCTTGATCTTTTTTATCTAAAATTTTCAAGATTTATCTTTTCACTAGGTATTTCTTGTCTGAAATTAACATTAAGTCTTATATTAAGTAAATAGTGAGATTTCAATGTGAAAACCTTATTCTTGGCACAAATACATTGGCCTGTTTCCTTATGCCAATTTCTGTAACTATTTAAACCCCTCTATAAGATCGATGAAGCTCAAAATATTCTACAATGCACTTGCTCGTGCAATAAAATCCAGAAAAAAGTATTGCTTTTTCCTAAAAGAAATATATTTCCAAATCTTATAAATGTTAGTCACAATTGACTGATAAATATTTCTTAATAAGCACAATTCTGCTCAAGTTTAAATTAAAGAAATATGTTATGCTTCATTATCTTTTTTTCTTGTTTCTTTTTTTTTTCTTTTTTTTTTTTTGGTCGTGGGGCTTGAACTCTGGGCCTGGGCACTATCCTGAGCTCTTCAGCTCAATGCTAATGCCCTTCTCCTGGAGCCACAGCACCAGTTGCAGTTTTCTAGGGGTTATTTGGACATAAGAATCACGGACTTTAGTGCCAGGGCTGGCTTTGAATTAATTTTCAGATCTCAGCCTCCTGAGTGAACTACCACACCTACCTACTTTTCCTTCTTGTTTCACTTTTAGTAAGTAAGAGATAGTAACATAAAAGACAATAATTTAGCTAGTGGCTCATGTCTGTAATCCTAGCTAATCAAGCTAATCAAGGATCGTGGTTTGAAGACAGTCTTGGCAGGAAACACTATGACACTCTTATCTACAGTAAAATACAAAAATAAAAAAAGAAAGAAAGAAAGAAAGAAAAGAAAAAGAAAAAAAGGGGAAAATGAAGCAGTGCTTTAAGTTTTAGAACACTATCCAATAGCAGGAACAAGTTTTATATTCAAGGCCTAAGAATAGCGCCAAAACAAAAAAAAAGTAAAGCAAAGCAAAGAAAAACAGTAATTTTAATATTAAAGAATGTAGAAACTAATCAAATAAGATATTAGGAGAGAAATATTAAAGAATATAGAAACTAACCAAGTAAAACCTTAGGAGACACGTTCCTTACAAGATTAATCGTATCTCCAAACCAACTTTTGATATAAGTAACATTTCCTTGCTCTTGCAAAGGTGACATGGTACAGTTTTCATTTATAAATACCTTTTCTAATGTGTCTGTGCTCTGAGTGATTGGATATCATTATGTCAGAAGACATTCCTCTGAGTTCAGTATTTTTGGACGAAGTGAAGACTAATTTATTATGTTATTACCTCCACTAAAATGAATTGGACTTGTAAAGGGTAGCTCGGGAATGATAGGAAACCCTTGTGAGGACATCATGATAGCTTTCCTGAACAACAATAATAAGAACCATTCTACTCTCTGTGTTATTTTGAAAATATCTCAGTAACATAAAAATACATTATTAATCCAACATAAAAAAGAAACTATGTGTGAATATTTTACATTATTAGGTTAACATATTACCTTAGCTTATATAAGTATAGTGGTTAATACATTTCATTCATATAGATTTTTTTCTAAGTATGGAAAGACATGTATTAACAACTTTAAAGTCACCTTCTAGTCTATGTTTACTGGAAGTAATAAAAAAAGAATTGATTTCTCATTCTAGAGTCTGTGACTTGGTCATAGATAGATTTTCTTCATTAATAAATCATAATACAAAAATAAATTTAAGGAAAATTGAAGAAAATATTATAATAAAGATAGGTATGAATACATCTTCACAAATTACAGCAACCTTGGCATATAATTGGGAAATATTTTATGGTACTGTTTCTTCTTGATTTAAAAACTCATTAACATTAACTTTTATATTTACTTCAATGTTTATTTTATACTTCTGAACATCCACAGACTTTCATATCCATTTAACTTCAGAGCCTGGATCTAAATCTTGCAAAGGGAATTTATTAAAGTATACCTTAGGCTCTTAACCTGAATTAAATTTAAGAAATTCAATATAAAGAACATGCCACTGATTCTAGTATTAAAAAGTCTGGTTTTCATTAATGTTCCAACATATATTAAGAAAAAGAAATTACTAGTTCCAATGCATAACATTTTTAATATTGCCTAGAAGTAGAATGCAGTGAGTAAAACAGTCTTCTATTAGGAAAAATTGCTTTCCATTGTAGATATTATTAAGCTTCATTGGAAAGATGAGTCATCATCTCCAGAAATCAGCAGCAATGGAAAACATGGACAGGGAATTCTTACCTTAAGTCATCTAGTCTGAGTGCTTCACACACAAAGTAACTGTAATAGAAGGCACACTTTGATTCAGAATTCATTAGTAATTTTCTGAGGTATAGAAATAAGAATAAGCCATTAGAACAATATCATAAATGGTTAATGATATAGAATGACAATTAAATTTATAACTATTTTGTTATATCATTTATATTAAATTTATAACTACTGTTGTCATAGAAATACCTCCAAGAACTAATTTTTCATCATAGAAGTTTCTCAAAACTTCACTTATAAACAGGAAAATTATACAAATATAAGAATATAACTGATTTAAAAAGGAAACCTTAAGGAATGCCTTAAGATACTTAAGCGTCTTTTAATATCCTGTGTATATAGAGAATATATAATTACAATGTCACAGCCCTTTCTGATTTTTCCCTTTCCATTAGTAACCTCAAGTTACAAATTTTAATTTTTATATAATGTGCATTCGATATGATGAGAACAGCTTTTTTTTTCACTGTATTGCACTTTAGGTTATTGCCAAGTTATCAAAAGTTCCTTATCTTCTTATAGTAAAGAAATCATCAGAGAGAACTTTATCTTCACATATCCAACTTTGTGTCTCTTCATTTCCTGCAGATGAGTGTGAATTTATAATTTATTAGACTTTTACAGGTATTCTAAAACTCCTCTCATCCATAGTGATCACATTTCACGTTAGCTGATATTTGTTGCAACTTTTAAGGCTTGTTATCACTGAATTATTATTTTTTACTGTGCACTCAGAGACAAAAACAACTTAAGTATTCAGTCTATCATATTGACTTTGGCTTCTTTAGTGAAACACATGAAGTAGAAGGTTATTAAGAGCAATTTTTACAGTGTTCCAAGCTGGAACGATTATAATCAAAGTGAAGGAAAATTCAGTAACTGGTGAGGTCTGCTTTTAGATTCTACTTTCTCCTTGTGTCTTCATAAAGTTGAGGCAAGAATGCGAGGTGCACTATTCTTTTTTTTCTTTTTAAATTTAATTTTGTTTTGTTGTAAAGGCAATATACAGAGGGGTTACAGTCAAATTAGTAAGGTAATGAAATGAGTACATTTCTTGTCAAATATTGTTACCACTTCTCATTTTTCTCCAAAGTTGTATAGTTCATTTCCAGTCTAGAGTATCATGTATATTGAATTGGTTCAAGCTTCTGCTAATAATGCCATCATTCTCCTCATCGGGCCACCAACACCAACACTTCATGAGTTGTAGCACCTAATTTGTGCCTAACATGAGCTTGGGATTGATGGTGCAGTTATGCCATTGCGTCCATCATTTTCATTTTTAGTAATAATGACAACACTTCTACTTATTAATAGTGTAGAAAACATCATGTTCCTCCTATTTTTTCTTACTTCTGATAGCTGTGCTCAGAAAAAACGGCATCGCCCCATTTGTTAGGAAATGGAAAGTCTTAGAAAAAATCATATTAAGTGAAGTAAGCCAGACTCAAAGGAACTTAGTTAGGCTCAATGGTTTCCCTCATTTGTCATAATCAGTAGAAACCTTGGGCTCCACTAGCAGAAATCTGCAATAGAGCAAAACCTTGATACATAAGGCCATATAGTATGAAGCTAATTGAAAAGACCTCCAGGATATTGAAACAAAAGCCATATAATGAATGATTGTTGTCCTTAATGTGCTATGTTATCTCTCATCTCTTTTGCTGTCCCTTAGCTATCTCATATTGTTACAGTATCTCACTTTGTTATCTGATATAATTGGATTTATTTGTATTTGGTTATTTGAAATTGGATAGGGAAGGGGGGAAAACCAAGATGGGGGTGGGAGGGTGGGGGGGTAGAGGTGGAGGGGAGGGTAATGGTGACCAAGACATGTGAAAGGGTATCAATATATGTGAATTAATGCAAATTCTATCTGGCAAATATCATGTAATCCTTTTATTAATTACAATAAAAATATAAAAAAAGAAGAAAAACAACAGAAAGTTAAGCAAGAATTCACCAAGAATTCACCAATGTAGAATGCGATATGTGTGTTATCTAATGGCCAATTACTATATTGTCTAACTAAATCATTGCCTATTTTAGAAAAAGTACATAAAATAACACGGAATAAAAGATTCAGATAAGAATAATACCAGAAGACATATAAATAGCATTACATGGCAGTGGCATGGGAATGAGTAAGATGAAAGGAGATGGAAGGGACAGATCATTAATGACATTTTGTATTGTACTAAAGTTATTGGATTTTATCCTGCGGATTTTAGGTGGGGAAGTGACCCTATCTGGAGTATGTTTGAAAAACGATTCTTAGAACAGCAGCGTGAAGGAAAGGTCTTACAGGGATCTAAAGAAGGATGAACATTTAATAGATAGGAAAGATGCAAAGAGCAGCATAGACCGTGCACATTAGTGAGACTTCAAAAATGTTTATTGAGTTGAAATGAATTGAAGAAGTTTGTGAAACTTTCCTTTTCCACTTCTTATTTTTGGAAAATGTCAATAGCGGCCCTTCATTGGGTTGCTTCAAAGGAATTTCGCTGAACCCCAGTGAGGGTGACATGGTTGGAGTCCAGGTGAATGACCCATCTCATCACAGATGCTTCAAAAATGTCATCAAACACGTCTGCAGATGGCCCCCTGGTTCAAAATGGTCTTTATAGGTTCTGAGTCTTATGCCACAGTTCAGATGCGTAAAATAGTCTTTTTTGTTATGGAATTAAATATGGAACCTAATTATTTCCTTTGTTTGGGTTAAGAACATTTCAGAGATGAGGGACATTTTGTTATAACTATTCTTCTTAGGTATAATGTTCTAGATTCATCTTTTTTGTTGTTAGTTTTTTAGGTCATTATAAGAAACTCTTTCCAATAAAATAAACCATGGAGGATATTTCTTGTTGATAATTTTGAAGGCTTAGTATTCTGAAGAGAAAGCTGTGATGATTCAAAGCTAACTGCAGGAGTTCTCTTTTTGGAACATTTTCATATTTTTTCAATGAAAAGTTTTTACCTTCAAATTATATTATCATCATGTTTCACTTATAAACAAATGTAAACATAAGCAATTGTTGTCTGAAGTACTAAGAGAAATGGTGAAAACATTATGTTAGCATATTTAGACCATTTAATCAAAATAAAGATTAAAATAAAGCAGAGCAGGATAATAATAGTAATACAGAAAATACAAATACTTAACAAAATTTATAAAATAATTCAGTTACATGTTAAAACTGATAAAAATAGATTGTTGCCATTCTGCGAACAGAAATAAATGAGATGGAATAAGATGTAAGCTTTCAGTTTGTAAACAAAATGTTAGAATCAAGTAAATATGGAGCCATCATATAGTTGCCATAGACAGTGAGAATTTCAAAGGCTGAAGGAAATAAATACATATTTCATTTTGAATATTATGTACCATGAACTTTGCTCTTGGTTGATGTGCCAGAGTTTGGAAGTTTAACTAAATTCACCTATGAGACTGTGAAGAATGCCTAGGAGGACATATTAAGTCATAAAAGTTACAATATTCTAAAGCATATCTGATTCAAAATTAAAATAGTCTAAATTTGAGAGAAAGATAAAATGAGATAATTGTTGCATAGCTAAATGCTTTAAGAACAAGTTTCAGAATGCAAATTAATAATAGGGAGATGTGTAATGTCATTTATCATGTACAATTAATGTAATAATAATTATCAAATGATAAATCATTAACAACTTAGTTCTGGTATACTTGATTTCTCTGAGGGTTTTTCATTCATGTCAAATGAAAATATTTCAATATTTTGTTAACATGACTTATGTATGTCATATTAGATATATCCATAAGGTAGTGTCAATAGAAAATATTTTTAAATGAAACAATAGGTGTCTACTTATTTTGAGTAGGAAAAGCAAGAGAAATAACTGAAAGTGTATAGAAAGCCAGTTTTTAAGAAATGACTCAGCTAATACATCTAAGTTTATGCTGACTCTGTGCACCCTCTATTGTAGGAATAAATTTGGGTCCTAGTTCTCACTCAGGCTGTGGGAATTATTAATGTAAGATTCTAGAAATATATTGGGTAACACAGACAGTAGGTCTAGACATTAGGGCGCGATAGGAAGTCATAAAATAATTTCTTGGAAATAAGATTAATATTCTACAGTGAAGTGTGCTAAAAAATGTACAAGAGCATGATAAAAACCAGAACTAGAAAGATTTTTATTGACCAAGATGGCTAGAACTGATGAGAAGTATCTGAGGAACTGGAGATGTGCCACAGACAAATTTTGCAGATCCTCCAACACTGCCTCGAGACATCTTGTTGCTTACTCAATTTGACAACATTTATTTTGTAGAGCGCTGGAGAATCTTATTTTCCCTTGGCTGCCAAATTAGAGACTTGTTTACACTAGTTTTCTACCTAAAGTTTATAATACTTAATTTAGAATTAAATAAGTTTAGGACATTTGCACAGTTATCTATATGTGTTTTTATTTTGTCAAAGATCTACATGCTAAAAAATACTAAAGATTAGCATGCTAAAAAATAAAAGCAGTCTGTGACCATTGTTTAATTTTGTAGCCCAGTACTATTTTCTGTTCTGATTGCTTATAATAAACTTTGCTTTCCGTAATTGATAATAATGTGAGAATTATTTATGAAGGTCTCATCTCATTGTTTTATGTGATATAAATTGATTAGACAAATAGGACAAAAATTAAGGTGGTTAATTTAACTAAATGAAGATGATCAATAGCTTTCTATTAGAAGAAACTTAATGTTTATTTCATCTTTATTAGTACAAACAGATTTTATAAGTCAAATATTCAAATTCCATTTTACCAGAATATTCCATACGCATACTTTTCACATTTGCAGTTTTAAAATAAACTCTTCAAAGAAAAATATTTAGCAGTTTATTCCCAACAAAACAACAGAGCAACACAAATATGAGATTGTAACAGAATAATGTTTAGTATAACACAATATAAACTATGTAAGAGCTGTAAAATTAGACACAGGATATTTTTTGAAAAATTACCTTAAGTACAGAATTTTTACTAGACTTTCTATTTCAAAGGCAATTTCCTTTTGTTCATATGTAACTGGACTGCATGAATCATAAATCTGTGCCTTCAGTAGAAATGAATATTAGCAAACCAAATTTCTTGCTTGTAGTTGGAAGAGGATTTATACCTCAGTGAATTCCCCAGTAAGGGAAGTATATTTAAAGACTGGGCAAGCCATTGATATGTGACTGCGACCAAAGGATATCAGCTATACAAAGTTGGTAGTCTTAGTACACTTTCACTTTGAAGTTAGCTATGTATGTATGAATACAGGTCATGTGCTGTTTCATATTTTAGTGAGAATAATAAAATGTGTTCCGTCAATGGCAATTAGAACAATGCATTCCTCTGAGCAATGCTAAGAACCATCTTTGCTCTGAGCAAGGTTTCAGTGATAGAGTCTCTGCTGAGATAAACCATCCATGCCATTGGTTTATAGAGTTGCTTCTGAGACCAAAATGTGCCATGTGGAGCAAATTGAAGAGATTGTTCAGAAAATCTGCTTTTAATAGAATGAAAGATAGAGGATTAGGTAGAGTTTGAGCTCTCATAAAGATTTTTTTCAGAGCCCACATCCATCCCATGAAACATCCCAGTCTGGAATAGCAACTCATATTTGTTTTTGTTTTCAAATTGAGATAATAGGGGCAGAATTTGATCAAGACTGACCAGTCATTGGACTTGAGGAAAGGCAGGGCACAGTCCAGTGATGCATCTTCTTCTGGTTAAGGAAAATATTTTTGGAGCCAGACTTGCTTTTTAAGCATTAAAATTGTACTCTTTGCATTTGGTCCTGACAGGAGAGGTAGGAAACCTGCCTTAATAAGAACTAGATTCATGTGGGATGGATATCACCCTGCTTGTACAAACTACACATTCAACATTTTAGTTTCCTGGAGCAGATAAAAGTTATGTGATTTTTTCCCCTGTTAACGGAGTTAGAATATACATTAGTTATGTACTTTTCTGACTGCTGGAGTTCAGTATGTGCTTATTCTCAATTGTTTGATCAAAGTGTTTTCTTTGTTCATTGCAATCATTGAAAATTAGCATATATCATCAGCCATCTCTTGCAAGCAGAGTCCTAAAACATTTTCCAAGGGATGATTTCTATGAAAACAGGAACTAAGAATCAGATTTTATGTCTATGTATATGCTTCTGACACTCTGACTTCGTATTAGAGACTGTAAATATAAAGCAATACAGGGGCAATATCGGCTTATTCTACATTACTATCAGCATTCTATGGATGAGTCTATTATTGTTTCGTACCTACAGGAGTTTCAAACAATACATCATTTTTGAAAAGGAGAAGCAGAAAGTGAAAAAACGTGATGTCCAACTGCAAAAATATGGATAAAATTGAGACACTTTATTTCTCTTGCTGTTTCTCCATAGGAGATTGATATAAACTGGTGGATGAGAACTAAACTAGGGGGAAAAAAAAACAAAAAAAACACTTGTGAGTAAAACATGTAAGGTGCAGAAACTCTCTAACAGTTCTCCAAGGGTGAAAAATTAAATAGAGCTCAATGAGGTTCCACAGCTAGGAATGACGCTATATTTTACATTATCCTTTTCCAATTCTCAAGCTGTTAATTCTCTAATTTTGATTGGTAGTTTGGTAGACATGGTTTCTTCTCAAGAACAACAATGCAAAAAGGAGAAAAAGGAAAGGGCAAAGTGCTGTCAGAAAAGAACAAAATCTGACATGTGAAAGGGTATTCTGGAGAAGGTTGAGGGGTATTTGAGTAATTTAGAAGTATTGGCAGGAACTGTGGAGGCTGGAGAAGGCCCATGGAGTGGAGAAAGCATGACTGTTTTCAAGTGATATCGACTGCTGGTAAAACCATTAAGTCCTTGAAGGAAATCTTTGCAGCTCCTGCTGAGTATCCATCTGCAGAAAGTTTCATATGCTAGCTTTCTTAATTAGGGTGGGCAGGGATGAACATCCTGTTGAGATAAAGTCCATAACAAAAATAAAGAAACTATTTTTACTTATCGAGTTGCTACCAAAAATGTGTTAATTATCCACGCTTGAAGAACATTTTGTAGATGCTGCAAGAATAGTTCTTAAATACAAAAGATTCCAGGTAAACTTTGAAATTGTTAATTCAATAAAGGAGGATTCCCTCCTACTGAGAAAGTTTGTTTAACTAACTGTTCTAAGTATATTTATTTGATCTCTAACTGGTATGCCTAGAATTCCTCTGTGCAAAAAAATCTGTGATGAACCTTTTGCTCTGCAGTCTCAAAGGGCATTCAACTATTTTCAAGTAGGCAAGAATTTTCAATGACTGCATTAAGAATTACCAATATCTTTTATGCTTAATGTCAATGCTAAACATGAGAGCATATCTAAAGAACAAGATTTAAACTTCTAATTATCTACATCAGGTATAAATCTTAAGCAATTTTTTTTATTTCTCTGTTATTTGCTTGTTTCCTGATTGCTTCCATATTTTGTTTCCATATGCTATTTCCTCATAATTATCATTTTATCCATTCTGTAAATGAGCCAATATGAAGTCACTGGTTTTAATTATTTTAAGATATTATGTTATTTTGCTCTCATACTAAATTTTTCCATCAAGTGTTAAACTCACATTTTTCTGTTTTGGTTACTTGAGTCAATCAGAGAAAGTCTGCATTTTTCTTGAAATATTAAGTTTTTTTCCTGACCACTACAACATCAAATATATTTACCTATATAAAATTACTCAAATGAAAACTGTG
The DNA here is from genome assembly GCF_031878675.1 of Megascapheus bottae. Classification (NCBI taxonomy): domain Eukaryota; kingdom Metazoa; phylum Chordata; class Mammalia; order Rodentia; family Geomyidae; genus Megascapheus; species Megascapheus bottae. Next base: position 16,348,239 of record NC_143519.1, read on the forward strand.
GTAGATTATCTGTTCATGGTGGTAATTCTAGGTCCATAAGAGGCTGAGATATGAGATGCGTGGTTCCAAGCCAGCCTAGCAAGCCAAACACTGCAGACTCTTATCTCAACCAACAAAAAGCACTAGATGAGGGATGACTGCAGTGGCAAAGCATCATTGAGCAAAAAAGTAAAGCAAAAGTGCTAAGCTTGTGTACTTACATACACACACGCACACACAGACACACACATATACACACTCACAAGTCTGTATTTTGCTGGATGTGTCATCTTTCTACTTTACATGTTTTCAGTGCACTTGGAAAATAAAGCATTACCTTTTCCAAATTAAATTACTTCTAAGTTCAAACATTGCTTGCTATTCAACAAATAAGATTAGTTAACTTTAATATATAGTCTATTATAATTTGTCCATGGATTTCCAAGTATATACCTGTAGTATATATTCATATAATAAATATATAGTGAATATTCATTTATAGATAGATTGTAGTTACTATGAATATAGTGAATAGATTTCCTATATTATTTAAAGATACTATATTTTCAATTAATAAGATTGGTTGATCAATAAAATAGTAAGTAGACTAATTTGAATGGCACATACACATTCATATGTGTAAAGTTTCATAAAACTTTGCTCATACTGCTCTATACTAGGTCAAAATAATCTTTAGCTGATCTAAAATTGGGATTATATATTTCTCCTATTTCTTCTACCACTTCAAAACTACAGAATTTACTTAAATAATTTTGAATTTAAAAAGTTTGTTTTCTTGCGAACAATTGTGCCTACTCTGTAAATGATTCATTAAGATTCAAAAAGATTAATAAAAATATAAAATTTATGAGTGATGCAATGGTACACATAAACTCCACGTAAATGGTACATATAAACTCCACATTTATTCAGGACAAGCAGTGTCTATGAAAGACCATACTCTGAATGGTTTATTTAAAAATTTTTACTTTTCACATTTTTACTGAGATGAGATATACACATGGAGACAAACACAAGCATTTGAGTGCCTAAAATATAATAATAAAAGTTGAATGCTTGGAAAACATAGATACAGTTGGAAAACTTGTTTCCATGGGAGCAGAAAACATAGTTATCTTGTAAGCTGTATTAGAAGCCTGAGAGACTATCCTAAGGAAAAACCCACCAAGTGTTGAAGAAAGACTGTCAGATAGACTCAACTGGAAAGGGTATGAATAGAAATAAAACTTGTATCTGGAGGCTTCTGGGAATAAGGCTCCATCTCCTGCTTCTCGATTTCCACTCACTACCTCTCTTCTTCACAGTAGCATTGTTTTTGCCTAACCCCTACCCTGTTCTCATGAAATATTGAGTTTGAAGAGTTTGTTGCATAATATTATACCTTGAACACTTAGGAACTTACTGGAAATAGTATCACACTTATATGTTATCCAAGTTAACAAGAAATGGAACACAGAAGATTCATGAGAGGGAATGGAATCAAAAGAGATTGAGGAAGTTCTGAGATATCACTGGAAACTAGTAGGTATTGTAAATATTTTGGAACGCTATGTCTTAACATGAAGTGGCACAAAGGAATAAAACATAAGGGAACTTAAGAGTATGGGCTGAGAGTGGGAGAAAAGAGGTGAAGCGTAAGAGGTATTTTCACTTCTATGAAGAGATGTCTGGGAGATTAAATTGGATTTTAGTCAGAAAAGAATATTCAAAATACTTCAAGTAATGAACCCACTATCTGGGCAAATGTAGCTTAACCCCTCTATATAGAACCTCAACAATAAACTACAATAAAAATATTTCAAAATGATATGATATCCTAAGGGCATGAAGATGATTAGCAGTCCATGAAATATATACATACATACACACACAGTATATACCTATGTATTTATATATACCTATGTGAATAAATATATATACCTGTGTATACAATACACATGTTAATATGAGTATATATGTATATACAAATCTAATATATTGTATATTAATAACTAATATACTTTTCTATATTAATATTGATATATATCTATAGTATTAATATGTTGATTCTCATTTTCAAGCTTTATATGAACTAGAGTAATAGCTTCCTATTTTGTTAACCTCTTGAATTTAAGCTCTATGATAAGCTAAACCAACACACTTGATATTTTGTTAATGCAATCAAATCTTAGGAAATTAATAAAAAGGGTTTCTCTTAAAATGTGCCTTCATGTATATTTCCTGGCTCAATCTACCCTTAATTTGGTCACATAAATAAAATTTAGTTCACAGATTTGAGCTTAAATGATGAAAGTTGTAAGGTCTAACATTTTATAATTATGAACTATTTCAAATTAAGGTTTAGCAAAGGAAAACAAGCCACTGTTCTAATACACACAATAGAAATTGTTTTCTGATACTCCTTCTTTTAATGACATTATGGGAGATTTTGATTTCCAGGCACATTTCCAGATTTTGTCAATCCTAATATTAATGAACAACTCATTCCACATGCTTTGGCATGTTCTGAAATAACAACAGGCTGAAAATAATGACCTAGATTTTGTGCATTTCTTTTTCATTAGTCAGTTTTGGATTTCAGAATTTATGAGAATGTAGCTGCAACACTTAGATCCATCCATATCAAAATTATATTTCGGACTATTTTACATGTACCAGTGGTGAAGGCCACACCAGTAAATATCAGAAATGCTTTGTTGATACTAGACTGAATATATATGTATGTATGTATATATATACTTAATAATGCAAAAATGTCTTTTAAGAGACACAGGTGTTCTTTGTTTTTTTCCCCCCTTAGGTAAAGATATTATGATAGATCATGAAAAATCATGTGGATAATGTGAGAAAGAAACACATGGCTAGTTTCATTCTTATTAAGTTATCTCATTACATTCTTAACAGAAAAATGATAATAACAAAGACAAGTAAATGTAAGTGATAAAGAAAATTCAAGTGTACTTTTAATCATTGAGATTACTGATACGTGTGTGTGTGTGTGTGTGTGTGTGTGTGTGGCCATGTGCGTGGCCATGTGCATGTAAGACATAAAAGGAATGCAATACTTAAAGATAAAAATGTTGTAATTAGGTATGTACAGTACTCCTATAAATAATCAAATAACCAAGTTGGTAAGAAAATAAAATCTAGCTTTTATATTTCAGGAGTATATATACATATATATGTATATTTATACATATATTGTAAAGGTGATAAACAGGGGGATTGCAGTTACATAAGTAAGGAATGGGTACATTTCTTCTTAAACTCTGTTACATGATTGCTAGTGTATAATTGACGATTTATTTCCTACAAAATTTTGTAAGAATATTCGGCATTCATAACAAATTCTTCATGAAATCTGTCAGTTTGATTTAAATTGGAGTTAATGGAAGTTCTATGTTATATAAGAAAATAATTTTTACTGCTGCAAGTTTCTGTCAAGAATTCACCCTTTTAAATTTCAGCCAGTATTGTTCAACATAACATTTTGCTTATTTGTTAGATGCCAACCAATTTATCATGTTCAAAGTGAATAAAAATTGCACAGTCAATAATATGAAGTCAATTGTTAAACAATTAAGCACATTAGAGTAATAGCATATACTATTTTAATATCTATGGCAATAAATTAATGTCACAGATATAGGCATGTTTTAATATATTCCTACCCCTTTTGACCTCATTTTCATTCTCTTTTTTTCCTTGTTGAATTCTTCCCATCTCTGTTATTTTGGTATCCCTTCTTTTGTCACTGATATGTTTTGTCCTTTTTACAACATCTTTTCTTGTCTTCAGAATTCACTACTTTGTTTCTTGCTCATATCATCCTTCTGGTGTGATTTCTTGCTTATTATTCCTTTGCAACATATCACCTTTCCTTCATTTAAATTCCTACATCAATACCATCCACTAATCATTTTCTTCTTTGTTTTATTCTCAAGTAAAATAGAAGATCATAGATGAAGAGCGGTTCTATTTAACTAATCTTTAACTAAACTAAAAAGAAATCACCTCATTGAGGAAAATGCATTGCACATACATGTTGTTAAATATTGACTAATGGGGGCTGGAAGTTTGGCCTAGTGGTAGAGTCCTTGCCTAGCATGCACAAACATTTGGGTTTGATTCCTTGGTACCACATACATAGAAAAATCCAAAAGTGGTGCTAAGGCTGAACTGGTATACTTCTAGCCTTAAGAAAATCCAAGGACATTGTTCATGCCCTGAGCTTAAGCCCAGGACTGACAAAATTATATATATATATATATATACATATATACTGACTAATGTTTATCTTCTTTCTGATAATAAACTGCTTAATTTATTTAATATGTATTTAATATTTACAGTTACTCAAGTACTAGAGATGGTACAATAAATCCATCCTACTTCCTAAAAGCTTTTTATTAGTATAAAATCATCATATGGTTTTCCTAACCAAAATCCTGACTTTATGACATTCTGCTTTGCATTCTTGAAAAATACTAGTGGTAAGAACTCTGTGTATTCTTACTTTAACTTTCCACATATTTTCTGATGTTTAATTAGAAAAATTTGTTTAGAACCATTGTCCATAATGGCATCATTTATCAAAGACAACATATCTAATATTATTTCTTCTATTCCTACAAGGAGTCCTACCTAGATTTTAACTTTAAACATGTTGAACAGAATTTCCTTATTACTGAAACTTATTCTATTTACATGTTTTTACTAAAGGGTACTTTAACATAAATTTTATCTGACAAATAAAAACTACTTCTAGTATGATCAAACATAAGAACAGTGATATAAGGACAAAATATTTTAACCAAAATACAATGGAAATAAAAGCCTGATTGGAAAATATTCTTGAGCTTCAATGTAAGTACCATATTGCTTATTATCAAATATTGACGTTTGTATTTACGTGCTTAGTTTTACCTGGTAAAAGAAGGTCCCGGACTTCTCACAGCAAATTCCATCCCATGTTCGGGTAAGCCAAATAAGACAATTGGAATCAATGAAGACAATAAAAAAGCACAGTAAATGCAAGGCTACGTGCAAACTAATTTTCAAAGTTCTTTTAACTTATTTTAATTTACTTTGTGCCAGGACTGTTGATTGAACCCAGGATCCAGGCATGTTCCTTAGTTTTTTCACTGAGAGGCTGGTACAATACCACTTGAGCCACAGCTCCACTAACTTATTTCAAGTTTCTGTGGTTCCTTTAGGCGGGAGCATATGAGATACTGTCTTTTTTCTTTGTTTGTTTTTTCCAGTCCCGGGGCTTGAACTCAGGGCCTGAGCATTGTCTTGGGCTTTCTCAAGGATAGAGCTCTATCATTTGAGTCACAGCACCACTTCTAGGTTCTTATATGTCTGTGGTACCAAGGAATCAAACCCTGGTCTTTGTTCAAGCTAGGCAAATATCACATCTTCTTAATCCAGTCATCTACTGAGGGGCATCAGGGTTGGTTCCCTATCTTAGCTATGGTTAATAATGCTGTAATGAGCAACGTTGTGCTAGTAGCTTTAATATGTCCTTGTTTCTGGATATTTTGGTAAATACCTAGGAGTGGGATTGCTGGGTCATAGGATCTCTATGTTCAGTCTTTTGAGGAATCACCATTCTGCTTTCTAGAGTGATTAAAAGAGCTTAAACTCCCACCAACAATGTAATTGCAGTCCTTCCTGGCCACATCCCCACCAGCATCTGTTGTTAGAGTTCTTGATCATGGCCATTCTAACTGGAGTGAGGTGGAATTTCTAAGATACTGTGGCTTGCATTTTTTTTTTATGGCCAGAGATATCCAGTGTGTCTTCATGTGTCTACTGGTTATTCTTATTTCCTCTTCAGAAAAGCCTCTCTTTAAGTATTTAGCCCACCTTTTAATGGGATGGATGTTTCTTTGAGGATTTTTTTTGAGTGATTGAATTTTTGTTTAGTTGTAGGTATATTTTAGATATGAGGTCCTTGTCTGTTGTATGGCTAGTAAAGATCTTCTCCCATTCTGTAAGCTTTCTGTTTAACTTGGTAGCTATGTCCTTTTCCATATATAAGCTCTACAGTTCAATGCAATCCCATTTGTCCAAACTTTCCTTAATTTTTGTGTTTCTGGGTCTTTATTAAGGAAGTCTGGTCATGTGCCAAAGAGATAAAGTGTATTTCCTATTCCTTCATATAAAGTTTTCAGAGTATCTTCTTTTACCTCAAGGTCTTTGATCCATTTGGAATTAATTCTGGTGCAGGGTGACCTAAAAGGATCCAACTTAAGTTTTCTGTAGGAACTTAACCAATTCTGCCAGCACAATTTGTTAAAGAAGCTGTCTTTCTTCCATCCTATTTTTTGACTCCCTTATCAATGGTTACATGGCCATAGGTCTGCGGTTGATTTCTGGTTCTTCAGTTCTATTCCATTGTTCATCAGGTCTGTTCTCATGCCAGTACTAAATTGTTTTGGTTACTATAGAACTGTAATAGAGTTTAAAGTTTGGTAGTAATATTCCTGCAGTGGTACTGTTCTTTCTGCTAAGTATTATTTTTGCTATATGGGGATTTTTATTATTCCATATGCATTTTTGATTGCTTCCTCTATTTCCTTAAAGAATGACATTGGGATATTGAAGGACATTGCATTGAATTTGTAGATAGCCTTCGACCGAATTGCCATTTTCATGATGTTAATTCTTCCAATTCAGGAGCATGTGAGTTTTTTTTCCACTTCCTTAATTCTGGTTTGATTTCCCTTTTCAGGTTTTTAAAGTTTTCATCACAAAGGTCCTTTAATTCTTAATTAATTCCTAAGTATTTTATTTTCTTTGAGGCTATTGCAAAAGGAGTTGATTTCCTGATTTTTACCTTGCTAGTCTTGGTTTTGGCATATAGGAAACAGTTAATTTTTGAGGGAGAGAAGGTGTTTTTAAATGTCTGTTGGAACTGACCTAGAAAACATAAACAATATAGGGGACCAAGACATGTGAAAGGGTATCAATGTATGTGAATTAATGCACCTTCTATCTGGCAAATATCATGTAACCCTTCTATTAATTACAATAAAAATATGAAAAAAGAAAACATAAGCAATAAGCAAGTCTTTACTAATTGAGGTGGGGTTGGCAGAAAAGGTAGTATTCTCCCATTGACCACAATCCAGTCATTAGGATGTCATGCATGAGAAAGCAGGTCCATTCACAAGATTAATGGGTAATTTGAGTTAATCAGAAATCTCATAGTATTTCCCAGGTTGTGTAAGCAAGACATACTTCAAGTAAGTAATATTTCAAATGAAAAATCAAGTATTTATATCAAGCATTAAATTTGGGGGAGCTGTACAGAAATAATGCATTGTACATTGAAGAGACTGATGATTCTGAGAATTACAGTAACACAGAAAATGATCAACTAGTATTTCAGTGCCAATGTACATTTTAAGTTCTGTTTGGAATAGAAAATGATGTAAGAGATGTTTTATGCAAAGAAGAAAGCAGAATATCCAATCAAAGTGAAAACCAGCTGTTACGAAAGCAAACTGGAACTGAAGTCTAGAATATAAGGTGTCTAAAAATGGTTGATAGAATCACATCTGTGGTAATTGTTGTACTATTTGAAGCATTCTATTAGAATTACTGAAATTCACTGTGCTTAAGAGTCTCTCATCAGACAAGGAAATGAGAATTTATATATATTTAATTTTTTCCTAGTTATGCAGAATAGTGCAATGATATAGAAACGATGTTTCTTGAGTAAAATTGACCATCTCTCCTTCTTCTGTGACCACTGGGTATGAAATGATTGCTTATCACTCCCCTACTAATGTTCTTAGAATGTTACAAGCAGGCTTGAAATGGTTACCTAGGTGATTCTATCACGCATTTCACCAATGTAACTTCGTAATGACAACTCTCATTGCATTGTCCTGTTTCCACAGTCTATATAAACTCTCATCTGTTATTTCCGTCACCCTTCTAATCATCATGACCCTAATTCTCATCCCTGTAATCTCTTCTCCTTGAGTGTCTTCTGGTTTTAGGTTTCTTTTTTTACATAAAATTTGAAAATTTTAAATTTTATCATCAGAATAATGTATACAGGGGTTACAATTACAGTCATAAGGTAGTGAGTATATTACTTCTTACCTTTTGTGTCACATATTCCTATAACTTTTCATCCTATTTTCTGTATATCAATCTTCCCAGGATAGCTTTTTTAGTATTAGTTCTTAGTAATTCTGTTTCTCCATAGAAATTCACTATGCACTTTATTATGACCTCATAGAAGATATCATCATAAAAGAAGCTATGTTTGAGTGTTCAGGGCTTAGCCTAGTGGTAGAGTGCTTGCCTAGCATGCATGAAGACCCAGGTTCAATTTCCCGATACCACATACATAGAAAAAAGCTGGAAGTGGTGCTGAGACTCAAGTGGTAGAGCTTTAGCCTTGAGAAAATTCAAGAACAGGGCCCATGCCGTGAGCTCAAGCCCAGGACAGGCAAAAAAAAAAAAAAAAGGAAGAAACTATGTTTGCTACTGAAATATTTTTGTCTGAGAAGTACATTTGTTTATTTTTTGATGTTTGAACAAAGGAATATGATATTTGTAATATTAAATATATAATGCAGATTATATATTATTCATACATTTTTGCAGTTTGTATTATACTGCTAGCTATAATACACAAGAATATTTTGAATTATAAATTTAGTGAGAATATGTGAAATTTCTGACATTCTTTAAGGTCCCATTTCGAACTTCCTCAGCTATTTGAGATAGAAGTAAAACAAAATGAAAAAATTCTAAATTGCATATGGCAAAGCAAGATTTTAATTCTGTCTAAGAGTAAAGGAGATGATTGTAGAAATATCCTCCAGTATGGTCAATATTATATACATAGATACATGTGTTACATAAGTTACCTATACTATTACCCAAATCAAAGTAGATCTAATATATACATTTCTTGCATTTTGGTATACAGAATATAAACAATGTTTTAAGTCCTCACTTTTTGTTGAAATAATAAAATGAAACATTGTAAAAACTATCTGACATTCTCTACATGGGAAACTAAATTGTGAAACCCTTTAATGTAAATCATAAATAATGTCTGCTGTCAGTTATTCAAGAGGAAATCTCTAGCACCTTGAGGGTATGGGAGGTAGAGATATGAAAACAGAACAGAAGAAATAAAATAATGGATAGAGAAGACAGACAAAGATTTAAAAGAAGAAACTCTAACCAATGTTAAGCGTAGGCCAACAATATTTAATAGCATAAAGGCAATATTTTTTCACCTCTCTATAGCATGGCCATACTAGTGACCCATTCAAAAGCCAAAAGGCTTCTTTTACTGTCATTCATTATACTATATGCACTTCTTGAATATGTTTTATAAATAACAATTATGTGATTCTAACAATATGAAAATTTAAAAAGCACATTTCATTTTACTGAACACCTATGTGTATAATGGATTGAAGAATCCAAACAACTCAAGGATCTTGTAATTACATTCTTTGCCTTTTTAATGCTAAATAAATAGACAAATCTGTTTGTCTTATTACTTATATTGAAATAAATACATTGCTTTCAGTGGTTATAGAGGCTATAAGTATATATTAAGACAAAAATAGTGGGGCAACTTAAGTCAGTCGCATGTGAGTTCCACTATTACTATAAATTCAAAGAAAAATAAATGAGGAATTCTACATAGCATGTCTTTCAAATAGAGTAGATACTTCTTAAAATCGATCATCATCCAAGGCAGGGAGTTTGGCCTAGTGGAAGAGAGCTTGCCTAGCATGCCAGGTTCGATTCCTCAGTACCATGTACATAGTAAAGGTGGGAGTGGTGCTGAGGCTCAAGTGGTTGAGCTCTAGCCTTGAGAAAGTGCAAGGACAGTGCTCAGGCCCTGAGCTCAAGCCAGGACTGGCAAAACAAAATAATTGATCATTATCCTAGTGCTAGCATTAGAATTTTCTGAATAAATACATATCAAAAATACTGTGTTCTCTGAAGTCATGTAACCTAACAGGTATTAAAGTTAATTTTTACACAGCACATCTGTTTCTAAAAGAAAAACAGATTTCAAGCTCTAAACAAGACAGAATACATACATTTCTCAGTATTCTTGCTAAAGGTTCCTTCATCTAAAAATATAAATGAACATAAGAGATGTAGTGTGAAAAGTCAGATCAGGTAAAGACTGCATTCCTGAAGGACTGATTGAATGCATATTCCCATATTTATATGAATATATCATATCTGTCATCTCTCACTATCTGTCTGTCTCTGCCTACCTACCTACCTACTGCTTGTCTCTCTGCCAGTCTGTCAAAAAAGGACAAAATTGTGGAAAAGGTAGTGCTGAGGACACTGTAAGAAAAAACATTTATAGGACTCAAGCTTAAATATACCACTTTATGTTAGAACCTGTTCATTAGATGATTCAATATTTTTCTAGTCAATGATGTCAACAAATGTCTACCAAAGTCATTCTACCATTGATTTTGAGCTTATAAAGGAATTATGTAAGTTAGTAAAATTATAAATAAGAGCTCACAAGTAATGAAGAACACATACAGATTTTATTAATGGAAAAGAATCTGGGTCTCAAAACTGAATAATGCAAAAATACACTATAAACTAATTGTTGGAGAGTGCTCCTAATTTCAAATGGGAATAGAAAGTAAAAATATACAAGAATTTGACTTATTGTTGTGATTACTTTAAGTTAAATGCTTTTCTTCTGTCTGACAGCATTGCTCAGACGTACACATAACATGATTTACAGTGTCTATTCTAATAGAACATCCCAAGTCGTCTTTTTATTATAAAGCTATGGAACTAAAACAGAAAAAAAAAAGGTGATCAAAGACAGATTTTGGTTCAAACCTGTGATCCTATCTACTCAGAAGATTGAGATCTGAAGATCGTGGTTTGAAGTCAGCCAAAAAGGTAAGGAAAGAACATTATTGTCTCTTTTTGTTTGTTTATTCGTTTTTGTCAATCCATGGCTTGAACTCAGGGCCTGGGCACTGGCCTTGGGCATGCTCAAGGTTACTGCTCTTCTATTTGAGCCACACCACCACTTTCAATTTTTTCTGTGTGTGTGGTACTAAGGAATCAAATTCAAGGCTTCACAGGTGCTCGGCAAGCACTAGGCACTACCCACTAGGGCACAATCCCAGCCCATAAGACCACTCTACTCTTTTTTTTTCATATTTTTTATTGTAATTAATAGAAGAGTTACATGATATTTGCCAGATAGGAAGTGCATTAATTCACATACATTGATACCCTTTCACATGTCTTGATCCCCATTTCCCTCCCCCCACCCCGACCCCTCATCTTGTTTTCCCCCCTTCCCTATCCAATTTCAAATAACCAAATACCACTCTACTCTTATCTCTGATTATCAACAAATATCCAGAAGTGGATCTGTGAGCACTATTCTTGAACATAAACATTCAAGGAAAGTACCCAATCCAACTCCCACAAGTGGCAATTAAAGAGATAAAGAAATAAATAAACAAATAATGAAAAAAATGGTGTTAAGAATTGTAACTCTGATGGAAATATAACACCACACAACAGTGAAGAATTAGGTCAGGGATGTGCAGGTTGTTTACCCTGGTGAACAATAACTATTGATCTAATTTACCAAAGTTAATGAGCAAGAGTGGTAAAGAAAACTTGACTTACAGAATTGTACCTGTCTTACTCTACATTTAAGCAGTACTTAACAATTCTGAGTCAGTTGCTGCTCAATTAGAACTCAATTACACGTTAAATGAACTAAATGCATTTCATTTGCGCACAGGAATCTTTGATAATGATTAATGCAAATTTAATCAATTATGAATTGAGACGCAAATGTGTTCCACAATGGAATATGCATGAGGTCTATTGGTACTAACTAGATCCATTATCCAGATCATGATGCTGGATTAGGCTAAGTTTAAGGGTTTAATCCTTACACATCCAAAACAATGCAAAACAACAACAACAACAACAACTAAAACCAGACTAATATGGAACAACAGACTGCATCTTAGCATCACCTCTTCACCTTATGCAGGTATCTCTTTGATCATAACAGAGCAGGATAATTATGGACTTCAGATTATCTAACATTATATCACTCAATGCTTATGCTTTGAGATTCAAAGAGTACCAGTTGAAGTAATTCATTGTTATATAAATTCTTATGATACACACATCTGAAGAGTTGCATTTAACTCCATAAAGGGGAGAAAGAAATCTTTATTTCTCTTTCTTCCACATTTTCCTATTTTTATAAAGTTTGAATAGTTACAAAATGTTTTCCTGCTAAGCACTGAAAATATTTTGCAGAGAATACATTTTGCTCTAAATGGAAATCAACCCCCTTTTAAATTGTTTAAAACATCTGGTTTACATTGAATAGTGATAAACACTACTTATTAGTACACCATAATTTGTATATTTTCTGGCATCTTTTATTCATATTGTATTGGGTTTTGTTTAGTTTCCATTATTACCAAGTCTTATGCAACATATTACATTCTACAATTCATAAAAACTGAAATATATATAAATTATTTTGCATTGCTTCTTCTAAATATACCATGTTGTAGTGTAAGTTTAAAAGTCTTTTTCCCCATCTTTTAATTTCAGCTCTGATCCTTCAATATGTTTATATAATTACCTTGAATTCTTGACATTCTAGTATTATTAAACAACAAAAAATATTTCCCTTGTTACTTAGTGTTGAGCAATATATTTTGCCTCAGTAAAAATTCTAGCTGTATGAATATTTACCCTTTAGGGTTATAGTCTCTGGAGTAGAATAAAATATTAGTTGATTTTGATTATTATATTATTATATAAATTAAGTGTACATCTGATTTTATCCATTAATATGCTGTGTCAGAGACAATCACAAATGTTTCCAATATTTCATCACAAAATATACTAATGCCATGTTTGTATTAGTATCGTTGTGAACGGAAAAAAAATTACTGATAAATTGAGATGAGCTATATACAAATCTTAGCACAGCAATTTTCTTCATAAGGCATATAAGTATGAGTTTTATCATTGTTAACAATATGAAGATATTGTGTTTTTAAGGTCTCATTTAAACATCCATTTATCAAACTACCTGCTGTTAAATATAACTCTCATAAAAGACAAGAGTAACAGTTACTGGATCCCAAACTTATGTATCATAGAATGTAAGCAGTGTGTAGTTTATATTAAGCTGAAAAGTAGAAATTGTATTATTAATATAATAGTCAAAAATGTGCAACTTGGGGCCAGGAGTTTGGCCTAGTGGTAGAGTGCTTCCCTAGCATGCATGAAGACCCGGGTGTGATTCCTCAGTACCACATACATACAAAAAAAGCCAGAAGTGGTGCTGAGGCTCAAGTGGTAGAGCTCTAGCCTTGAGAAAGCCCAAGGACAGTGCTCAGGCCCTGAGCTCAAGCCCAGGACTGGCAAAAAAAAAATATATATATATATATATATATATATGCAACTTGCAAAATAGCTTTCTTTTACCAAGTATTCTTTTCAGTTTCATAGTCTACAACTGAGCCAACACTTATTTTGTATTTGAAACACTGGTTTTTAGAGTGTACTATAAAAAATGTCTAATTCAGCTATGTTCTATGTGATTCGCTTTGACTCTTCAGCTTTGAATGTATTTCAGATGATCTAAATAGATCTTGGGAAGTGGGACTGTGGTTCAGGGGTAGGACACCAGCCTTGAACTGTAGAGCTCAACAGCAGCACCAGGACCCCTAGTTCAAGCCCTAGGACCCACACACACACACACAAAAAAAAAAACAGATCTTAACTTTTCATTATTTTGAAAAGTACTTTATTAGAAAAATAGACTAATACACTATTGCAAATGAAAGTTAAACCACTTCTAGTTCTTACAAATGTGGTGATGTCATTTTTTTCTTTTGATAGCATAGAATTCCATTGTGTATAAATACATTTTCTTGATCCATTCATCTACTGAGAAGCATATGGGTGGGTTCCACATCTTAGCTATAGGAAATATCACTGCAATGAATATGGTTGTGCTAGTAGCTTTAGTATGTTCTTGTTTATGAATATTTCCATAAATGTCCAAATATCTCAAAATGTATCTATGGCCATATAGGATGAGCCTATGCAAAATGAACCCCGTGATATGGAAACAAAAAGTTTATCATTGTAATTTTTGTTCTTTAGGTCCTTATGTGAAGCCATTTTTTTTCTCCCTTTAGGGTTTATCTCATGTTGTTACTGTATCTGATTTTGGTACCTGGTATATAGTACATATGTTAACTTGTTTATTTGAAATAGGAAAAGAAGGGGAAGAACCATATGGTTGGGAGGGGATGGGAGAGGCAAAATGGAATGGGAATCAATGTTCACTACCTGATGAATGTAAATGTAACTCCTCTATAAATTACCTTGACATTAAAATATAATAAAAATAACTTCCAGGTAGAATTGTGTTTAGAAGTCAACTTTTTTCATTTTAAACATTAAATTAACTTTATATATTATCTCAGCTATGTAAAAATAAATAATTAACTTAATTCAATCATCATATGTCTGTAGATATTATAAAAGCTTTGTTGCTGCTTGGATTTACAAAAAGATTTAGAGATTTTCCCCTTCTTTGATCTTGCATGAGGTCAATGGTTGGAGAATGCTATGTTCCTTTTTGAATCTTTATTACTCAGACTAACTTGTCATATAAATATTCCTGTCTGATGGTAAGTTTTCAAGTATATGTTCCATAAGCTAGTCTTAAAAAGTATCTAGGAATATGTCTGACTTCTGAAGCTAGAACATATCCAGCATGTACAATGACATACATCACCAATGGTATACTCTAGGAAATGTGTCCACTTTCCAAGTGCATTCATAGATAATGATGTTTGTGCTTCCTGAATGAAATCCCTATACTGTCTTCATTTCAGGAGGGTACTGCCTTGTAAAGAATATCTGATTCAGTAATGCATTTTTCTCTATTTTTAAAGTGGCTTCTGATTGTGTTTGGTCTGCATTCACTATAATAGCTACAGTATTGTTTCAGTAAGACTGTATTTCATTTGCTCAGTATCTTCAGAATGAGATGTATTCTATCAATAACCTAATTTATGCTGGTCCTCTTACCTACAGAATTACAAATAATATATCTGTGTAGTGAAGAGTCACAGTCTAGTTATTTCTCACAGCAGCAATAAAAATGAATATACAATCTTAAGAATTTTATGACAATACTGAATTTCTGATAACTAAAATGTATACCATTTAGATAGTTTGTGACATTATGCAATTTAATCTATAAGATAAACACTCTGTCAATAACTTTTGTTAACTGCACTTTAATGATGTGAACAAGCAAATCCCTTAATTTTCCCCAAATTATAGCAGGCTATTCCTAGTATATAACTTGCCATTTATATGTTTCCATGTAATTTATAAAAGATGGTAAACATAGTTTATTTTGGTTGGCCAAAAACACATTGTTCTTGGTGAGGAAACTTCTAAATCCTGTGCAGTTGTTTAATACTTGATGACAGTTTGGTCCCACAGAGTGAATCATAAAAATACTAATGGGATGTCACAGATGTGATTGTAACAAATCAACAGAAGCTTAAAGAAAAACACTGTAGACCATCTTTAATTTTCTTTATGCAAAGAACTGAACAGCAATTCTAAAATCAATATTTCCTTTCTGTAGTCTTTATAGTAATTTTAAGCGCCACTTCTGAGAATTGCATATCCAAATAACACTATTTGTGGGGTGATTTCTTTTTTTCCACTGTCATGGAAAAAATGCTCCTCTTCCCCAATATTATTTCTCTTTATTTTATATCTACAAATATTTAAATTAATGTATTCAATATTTGAATTCATTAATGGATGAATGGATCAAGAAAATGTAATATATATATATGCACAATAGAATCTTACTTATTCATTAAGAAGAAACTATTGCATTATTTGCAAAGAAATGGCTAGAATTGGAAAAAAAATGTTAGGTGAATGAACTCTGTCCCAGAAAGATAAAGTATATGCACTTTCACTAATATGTAGAAAGAAGCAAGAACTAATTTATAAATGTGTGAATAAATAAATACAGGGTTGTATACAACTGTACACACATGTGTTATGAAAAGTATAGTATATATTGGGGAGAATTCAAGAGGAGAAAAACAAACTCACAATCTAACACAATAAATACCAAGAGACTGACACTTGTAAGGTGTCACAAAGTTTATAAAGGAGAGCTGTAGACAAAATCTGCTAGGTAAAGAGATTGGGTGAATTCAGTCATTAAGTGCATATCCTGTGAAATTAATATAATTGAGGGAAAGAGTTGGGTTGGAAAAGATGAAGTGGAATGATGAAAGGGGTGATATTTGTTAAGATACAGTGCATATACAAATCATTTCTTGAATGGCCAACTTTCACAATTAAAGGTAAAAGTATATATTACCTGATAGGCAGATATATAAAAACACTAAAACAAAAATTTATGAATTTTGATTAAAATGTTACTCAATAAAATACTTTACTTAATAAATACATTTAATGGGAAAAAATAAACTACATATTGCAAAATTATAGGATTTACATTTGTTGTTATTTTTTAAGTTTATAAAGGGCTAGTAGATATCATCTGAAAGTATATCCATTTCCTTGTATATTAATAAACTTCAAATTAATTACATTCTCTCAATAAAATACTCACATGTATTGGGAGATAGAGATTAAATAGAAAATATACCTTGTCAGAACATAAATGAGAAATTAACCAATATGGATTACATTTACAATGGAGTTTGGCTTTTTCAAAAGAGGTAACATTCTAAAATCAAGTAAACTAGGGGGAAAATCAGAGCAAAATATATTCCTATTATTCTTAGTAGTTATTAGCCAGATAATTACCAAGTTAAAATGGATGACATTAAATATTCTTATAACTTAGAATTAAAATAAAAGCCATATATATTCTTTACAAGTCTGTAGAGAATTTATTATGATATCTAGAATAACACATTTCTTTTTTTGCCTACCTTGGACTTGAGCTCAGGGCCTGAACATTGTCCTTGGACTTTTCAAGGCTAGAGTTCTACCACTTGAGCCTCAGCACCACTTCTGGCTTTTTTCTATGTATATAGTACTGAGGAATCAAACCCTTTGTGTATGCTAGGCAAGCACTCTACCACTAGGCCAAACTCCTGGCCCAACCAAACATATTCAAAAGTCATATAATTTATACATATGAATAACAATAGTCTAGAACAGTTGTGTAAATACTGTAATGTGTTTATAAGTCATTTTGCCACTGAAATATTTCTTAACCTATTTCAAAATTGTTCTAGGAGGTAAATTTTTAAAGAAAATAATCATAGTGTTATCCTTTAAATATGTTAATTATTACTACTGGCACAAATTTTATTGCCACAAGAATAAAAACTATCACATTCATCTGATACTCACAGAGCTTTTTGGCTTCATGTGGAAAATAGAACATCACAACAGAATGAATTAACAATGAAAATAAAAATGGTACAATAAATAAATAATTCCATTACTGTGTGCAATTTCAGGAAAACCTTAACATTTGCACTAGAAGTGATGTACGTATTTTTTGTTGCTTTCCTATGGTTGTCTCATTAATATTACAATTCTGTGACATTTTTAAATGCTGGGCATTCATTATTTCAGTAATTTAAGGCAAAATGCATATTCATTTAGATTTTTATGTTCTTTTTTATTAAAGAATTTATTAACATTGATTTTTACATCATATTTCAAATGACATGTTTAACAAACAAGTGTTCAAGAAGGGAATCTCTATATACAATCACTGGCAATTAGTTTTTAGAACATGATCAAAATTAGGCTAAGGTATATATTAATTTATGAAATAAAACATTATGTCTATACAGTCATAGGTTTTTATGTCTATGTAGTTATTTTTATATTTCCAATACCACTTCCATAGCATAGGATATGCAAATATTGAGTCTTCTCTCTTGTACTGTTTGGATCTAATAGCCACATATTAAGGATACCATGTGCCTTTTGTTCCTTTGATCTTGACTTGTCTCACTCAACAAGATTTGCTCTAGATTCATCCACTTCCCTGCGAATGCCATTATTTTATCTTGTTTGTTGGCTATGTAGACTTCCATTGCATATATATATATATATATATATATATATATATGAGAGAGAGAGAGAGAGAGAGAGAGAGAGAGAGAGAGAGAGAGAGAGAGAGAGAGAGAGAGAGAGATCGCATTTTCTGTATCCATTTATCTGCAGTAGGGTAAAAGATTCCTGAACAGAATCCCAGGGTCACAACAGATTGGAGAGAGACTCAATAAATGGGACTTCCTACAAATAAAAAGTTTCTGCACAGATAAAAGCATAGTCACAAAAGTAGAAAGACAGCCAACCAACTGAGAAAAGATATTTACCAATAATACATCTGACAAATGCTTAATATCCAGTATCTACAGGGAAGTCAAGAAAATAACCGCCCCCCCCCCCCCAAACACAACAGACCATTCACTAAATGGGCAAGGGAACTAAAGAGAGACTTACTCGAAGAAGAGTTTAAAATGACAGAAAAGAATATGAGAAAATGTTCACAATCCATGATCATAAAGGAAATGCAAATAAAAACAACCCTAAGATACCATCTTACCGCAACAAGAATGGCCAAGGTTTTGAACTCAGACAATGACAGTTGCTGGCGGGGTTGTGGAGAAAAAGGAACCCTACTACACTGCTGGTGGGAATGTAGCCTAGTTCAGCCACTATGGAAAGCGGTGTGGAGGTTTCTTAGAGAACTGAAAATTGACCTTCCCTACTATCCTGCCATACCACTCCTGGGCATCTACCCTGAACATCATAACCCAAGATATGATAAGAACACCTGCTCAGCTATGTTTATATCTGCACTATTCATTTAGATTTTATAATAATTTCCCAAATTCTCCATTTGTCTATATCGACTGTAACTTTACATTTTAATTGAAAATACTTTTTAAATTGTTTTATTTTCAGCCTCTTGCTAAGCTCTAAGCAAATCATTTATTGAAATAGGCAATGGTTTCTCCTTCAGTTAGCTGACACTACAATTCTTCCACACCTCATTACCTTCTCATTGTCTTTTGT
Source organism: Megascapheus bottae (assembly GCF_031878675.1). Lineage (NCBI taxonomy): Eukaryota > Metazoa > Chordata > Mammalia > Rodentia > Geomyidae > Megascapheus > Megascapheus bottae. The sequence goes on from NC_143519.1 coordinate 16,367,406, forward strand.
CTAGCACCGCCCTGTGGAATAAGACAGAAGACTAGATCATGTTACCCATCACTTGTTTTATTCTCCCAATTTGTTTCTTTTCTGTTTTACTCTTTGATACCCTTTGTGTTTTCTGGACAAACCACTGGATTTATTCAACATTTATTCTTCTTTGGTTATCATCTTATAAGCAGCTGAAATTTGTGCCCTTTCCAATGTGACAGCAATGAATTTGAAAATGTTATTGCTAATTGTGTGTAAAAGGAGTTTCAGTTCTTCAAGTGTTCATAAGATGTTAGTGCCATGCTTTTATAATTTTTTCCAGAAACAATATTAAAGCAATAGTAATATCTAATAAATAAAAATACCTTTTCTAAAATGAGTATGTTTACTCTTTTAATTTTCAATTTTTTTCAGTTGAATACATCACGGCCCAATTTTATATAGCTTCTAAAACAATGTTGGAGACATTGATTTATTAATTATATCAATAGATTCAGAAAACTTTGAATATTGAATTGAGCTTGAAGTTCATTCAATGGTGCTTAGCTTCAGATTGCCAAGAATTTATCCTATATAACAAATAAATGAAATAATACCTGAGACAGTGACATTCAGTATGTTAAAAACATGCAAGAGTAAAATACCAAACAAATTCTTGAGAAAAACTTTATTCTTAAATATTAATGCAAGTACCATAATATAAGTGCAGTAAACAAAATGTTGCTCAGAAATCATGACCAATAGAAAGCAAACAAGGATGGAGCAGATACTGCAGGAATATATTGATATTTTGGATATAGTCGATGACTATGTCAAGGGAAAAGGTAATTTGATCCTGGTAAAAATCATGATGACAAGTTAAATTTAAGGAGCTTTGGCAAGTCTCCACTGTAGTATTCATCCATAAGGAAAGTTTTAAAGGAAGACTTTGGCTAAATACTTTAGTATAATAATATGAATACCACAGAAATATGTTTCAAATTCTATCACTATCCATATTTGTGAATTAATAGATAACATTTTTCCCTATGCGACTAGGTATTCAGATTCTTTGTCTATAGGCAATGTCATAAAGCTGATATGTTTAATTCCATCTTCAAAACTTCATCTCGAGAGAGTGCCAAGAATGTGATTAAATTAAATTTCTCACAGAAGGCATGCCCAGTTGTCTGGCATGATTTAGCCTCCCTCTGTGGAGAAAGAAAGAGGTCATTTTTTGGCAAAAGCTCTTATTCTGACCTGCAGTATAGATGGAAGCAGAAAGCATCCTTTATTGATATGCTGTCATTCATAGTGAGTATGTGTCTATATCTGCTTAAATGACAGTCAGGTGATCTGTGAGCGGCCTACTTCACCAGAGCCTGAAAACAGTTTCATCATATACAATAACAAATCTATAGTAAAATTGTTTCCTAAGGGTCTTAACTGTCTCATGAAATCTTATAAAGATGGCTTCTTACAATAACCTGCTTGCATTCCCTATTTACTGCTTTCTGAGAGTAAGATCTTTAAGTATTTGTTTTTTCTCCATTAACTTAATCCTCTACCTACAGTTGACTGGCAAGTTGCCTCATTTGAATTTTGCTCTAGAACACAGTTAGAATCCATTCTCTCACAAGATCATCTCTACATGGCTCATGACCAGGTTGATGCTATTTATCATTTTATTTGCTGTTGAATGTTATTTATTACCTAAATGTTTTCTATTTCACTACTTTTTTAAAGAATTGTGTTCAATTCTTTCTGTGCTGCTACCAGTTTGTTTTATAAAGGAACAAATCATGCAAATTTATTTCTTAAAACATTCTCATGACTTTCTAGTGCATTTAAAATGAAGCTCACATGTCCAAGAATGACACAGGAATACTTTCCACCTACATCAGTTTCTAAACTCCATTTTTTCAATGATGCCCTTTCTGTTGCTCAAAATTAAAACCTCTCATTTTCTCTTAATGAGCACCCATTCACTCCATTGAATTGCTAATTTTTAATTCACCTAGGAACATTTTATTTAGTTTGGGAATATGTATGTATATATATATATATGTGTGTGTGTGTACATACACACACACACTCACATATGTATGTAGGGAGGTAGTGATGTAGACATGTATTTTTAAAACTTCCTACTGCTTTTTGACTGCACCATCACTCATTAATTCAGTCTGGATTGAGTATCTTTGGGAGACAAAAATATTGTCTATTAGCAAAGATGCCCTCATCTACCATCTCAAACACAACTGAAGTTGTAAATAAAGATAAAGATAATGAAGTAGGAAGACATATCTGTGTGGGCCCAGTCCTATCATCTGAATGTTTAGTGGTAAAAGATGAACTATAGACAGCTAGTCGGAGATATGCAATGGGGTAGACTGAATCTGTCCTGTAATCTTGTAGTAACAAAACAGGAATAAAAACCAATGAAAGAGGAGCTGAGGAATATAGCAGATTCTCAAAGTTCGTAATGGTCCTAGGATTGAGAATGATGAAGTAAGGAGTGGAAGAGAATTAGGGTATATTCTAAATCCAACCCTTGCAAAGAAACAAATTCTGGCAACAACAGAACTGAATAAGAAGGTTTTACTTTTCTTTTCCAAGAGCCTCCAGAAAGTAACATAATCCTATTGACACCTTTATGACCTAGTTAGGCCTTTTATAGCAGTATGGGATTATACTTCTTAAAATATTCATTACAAGGCTAAAGTTCTGTTCTGCTAAGGCCAAGTTCAAACTGCTGTGTTCAAGCCTACAGTTCTTCCAACAAAACTGAAAACCAACGAACAAAAAGGATTCATTACAGTATTGTGTTTGCCATTTGACTCACCAGGGCCCAGTTACTTTCACATACATTGATGGCATTGTCTACATTCCTGTCACTTTACAGAATGCTTGAAATATAATATACTATGTAAATAATGTATAAAGTAGTGTTTATACTGGGCAAATATGGACTTATTTGCATCAATCTATATTTTATTTCAAATAAAAACAACTACAGATATAATACTTGATTTCTAAGTTAAGATATCTTCCTCATTTTGTTTCCTTTTATCTCATTCACACCTTTCTTTTTATTTTCTTTGGGAAAGAGATACATATGTTTATAATACATTTTCATGAAATTCACATGTCTACATTACAATATTATCTCATAACACTCTCCTTTACCATTTATTTAACCATGTTTAGGTGTATTATTATATTTTGAACTGTATATTTTATTGTGTTGCAATATTCATTCCTATTACGCTCTCCTTTCCCTCTTTTCTCTGTTGTTCAACATAAAAATCATATATAATTTGCATTATTTTCAGATCTAAACCATATATATAAAGTAAAAATCCTTATTTTCATTTTCTTTTTACTGCTCTATTTTTCTTAAATTTTTCTACCCTCAAAACTTCTTCATTATCTTTCAGATTCCAATATATTTGGCATTGAGTCCTATAAAATGCTTTTTTCTCCTATATCTTTGCCCTACAAAAGAAAATTACATTCATTGCATATATTGCATTAACAATTACTTATCGGGGAAAATAAGCATTTGATTAAGCAATTTGATATTATATTATTTCTGAACATTACATAATAATTTATTAATACAGTAAGAAGTATAGATTACTGCTGGGTGCTGTGGCTCACGCCTATGATCTTAGCTACTCAGGAGGCCGAGATCTGAGGATCGCGGTTCAAAGTCAAAAAGGGCACTAACGTCCCTGAGAATCTTATCTCCAATTAACCACTAGAAAACTGGAAGTAACTCTGAAGCTCAGGGACAGCACCCAGGTCCAGATTTCAAGCTCCATGACAGACAAAAAAGAAAAAAAAAAAGCAAAAGTAAAAATTACTAATTTGAAACATTTTGAAAGCTTTTAACAACTCCATTTTTTCTTAAATATATTATAATGAGCTTTAGTTACTCAAAATATGTTGTTTGAAATGCTTATTATTTGAACTTTCTGTTATGTAAATTAAAGAACCATAAGGCTTTCAATACCAATAATGTGCATTAGATTTATGAAAAAATGAATTGTGAATTGATAAATTAAGTATACCTTTTATTACTTATTAAAGTAACTATAAGTCCTAGAAATTGGCCTAACATCAACTTTATTTATAACATGAATAATTCCAAAGGGAAAAAAGTAGCAGAGACGGGGTAAACTGATTGTAATAACAAAATTTGGCTTTATCTTGCCTTCATAGAAATACAATAATTATCTAAACAATCAATCCAGAGGGTAACTTTATTGTCTAAAATGTATTATTCTCAGTGGTCTGAGGACCAAGACTTCAGAATTTTTTTAATTTCAATTTTAAGAAAATAGATTATAATATTTATTCTTTTATTGTGATTAATAGATGGGTTACATTATGTTATAATATTTATTCTTATTTGCTCTTTAAATAATACTTTCTTATTACTTTCCATGTAGTTACCAATAGTGAAATACTTGATGAATTTAAAGTTAGGAGATCAAAGTTTTGATGCAAGTAGGCAACAAACCAAATCTACAGAAAAGAATGAAATTGGCTGGACTGCATATTCAGTCAAAAGAAGACAGACTTTATGAGGAGTTAAAAACTCTGTTTCCTTTACTTTCAATGGGGTTTTGTATAGAGTCAGATGAAGTAACTAAGAATTGGAAAAGTTAGAACTTGACATGGAAGGAACTGGACTCTTTATACTGTCTTTAAATGGAGTGGCTGTATTTTTTTCCATGTCATATATAAAGATTCTATGAAATATGTATTAAAACTTTTTTTATCATTTGTAACAAAAAAAAACTGATCTCATTCAATTGGTATTTGGTTTTTATTCACTCAATAATCAACAGAAGTAATTGATCATTTTAATGCCATAAAGACAGAATTCTCACAGAATTCTTGGATCAGAGCTTAAGAAATACATTGATACTGTTTGAAGGAAAAGACCACAAAAGAGTGGTCTAATTTGAACTACTTTTAAGTATTTAAACTATGATACAACTTTATATGGAAAGATAGCTTGGACCTAAGTTTTTCCTCTTCCATATCATAAGTTTTATGCGATTTAGAGTAAATCATAAACAAGTTGTGTGAATTTTCAGGATTTTTACCTTTAACTTGTACTTTATAAATCTTCACTTTCTAAATTCATTGTATTTAATTTTATGCTAATGACAGTAACAAACAAGAATTCTGTGAAACATGAGGAAGCTTAGAGACTGATGTTTTTACATAATGACAAATCTAGAATAAGACTCCAGTTCTATAGGCAGGCATCTTCTATTCTGCCAAGTTACCCTGAAAATATAAATGAAAGCCAGATGAAGTAGCTATTGAATATAGTCCTAGCTTTTAAAAACTTCTCAGATATAGCTCCTGAATTATGTCACTTTTAATATAGATATAAAATTTTGAATTTCTTGGTAAAGGAAAAGGCATTGAAAAGGAAATGATTAATAATAGGATCAATAATTTACAGTTAATTAATCTTAATATTATCCTACCAGTAATTTTAGCTTATTTTTTGTGTTAATGATAGGTATAGAAGAATGATTTGGTAAAAGAAAATATTCACATGCAAGAGAAAGCAACTGTAAGCAAATGAAAAATGTTGATGAGTCATGTAGAACCAAAAAGAAACTACCAGAAAATGCAGGATTAAAACATATGCACTATGTATTTATGATCATATTAAGTGAATTCTTGAAATACACTATAAAATGAACATTAATATATAAACAATCAGTTTTAAATGCATCTTCCAAAGATAATATCTGAAATGGGTAGGGGGAGAAAAGGGGAGGGGAGGAAGGAGAGGGATGGGTGAGAGGGAAGAGGAGGAGCTGATGCTATGGATGAGACTACTGGATGAGAAGGGAGAGGACAAAGAAGGTGAGGAGAGGAAAAAGAAGAGAAGAGAAGAAAGTATGGAAGAGGCAGGGCCAACAAGGGAAGGGAATAGAAAAAAGAGGAGATAGAAAAGGAGAAGGGATAATCTACCTACAGACCTTTATCACCTCAATTAAGCACATTAATTTTTATCTTGCATCTTGAGTAAGGTATTTCTTTTGTCTGTGAAACTAATTTGGGAGAATAACCTTGGACACAAGTAGACCGCAAACCGAATCTGTGAAATCAAGAAGAAATAGATTGGAGTGCACACCCACGCCATACACACCAAATGAAGACAGACTGTATAAGGGACTTAACACATGACAGATTATACACAGTCTGTGACTATACAGAATGGAAGACTTCCTCATCAAGTACCAAAAGGGAAAAGAGAATAGCAACGGAACTGCATATCAACTTACCAAACACTCCTCCACATGTAGTAGTCTAGGTTGATACTTGCAAGTATTGTGGCCACTAAAAATACTTGTTGCTCTGGTCATTTTGTTATAAATAAGGAGAGAACTTAGGTGTCTTCATACTAGAAGCAACTTTATATTTCATAAACAAAAGGTATATTAGTGGTGAAAGTACTGTGTAAAAGAGAAAAACGAAAAGGGGACAAAGATGACAGGAAAGGTCAGCTGTACATACCAGGGTTTAAGTAAGAGAGGAAAAATAGCAATGTAGTAGAAGAATTGCATTTCAGATGTGATGGTTTATAGTTGCCCTAATGACAAGGTCCAGTATTATGCATCGAGTGTGAAATTAATGTCAAGTTGAAATGGGCTTTTCATCTGGATGGCACTTGCTAATGCAAAGTAATTTTTTTTAAATAAAGAAGCCATCAGTAACACTTGGAGAAAGATAATTCTGAAAGAAATAATTCATGTCATTTAGTTTAAGAGGAAAAATAAACCCTTGAGAGCAAAGCCTTCATTTGCACATTTAATTCTGAAGAATAAGAGTCAGATATAGACTGATATCAGATAGATATCAATAATTATTTCCATTCACCGGGAACCAGGAGAGAAAATTAATTTGTATTAAGGTAAAATTGAACTTTTTCTTTAAATATTTGCTAATAAAAGCCCTTTTGGGATAAGGTCCAACCATAACAAAACTAACATAGAGTGATCTGGAAAGAAAATGTTAAACAAGGAAACATGCTAGTGATGCTTAAAATACAAAAGATAAAGGGCAGCTCACTGAACAGAACTATTCTTTCTGGTGGCCTAGGTTCTAACAGGAGGTAAGTGACCTATTTTAATTGTTGTAACTGAAGTGGATGTGCTGAAATACACCTGTGTGGTAGCATGCATGAAGTTGTTCCTGACCCCAGTACTTTTCCCTTATCAGTCTATTACTAAAGTCAGAGGATCCAAATGCTCTAAGAAATGGAAAAGGCCAGAATCCTCGAGACATGCAACCATGGATCTACCTGATCCCAGTAAAATGAAATGAAGGTTGAAGTTCTCAATTCTGTAGAGTTAGGTTAATTTAAACATTGGAATTTTAATTTTTGTGGTTCATGATACAATGGTCCCAGTATGTGTGCTTCCTTAAAAACAATAATGAGTTTAATAAATAGCTGAAAGATAAGGTATTGTTTTGTGTTTTTAATAAGCATATAAGACTCATCACAGGGGATGCTCATTTTTAAGGGAAATAAACCCACCTTAACATTAATAAAAATGCTTTGACAAAGCATCCCAGAAGTTTCTCTCTGAAAAGCTTCTTTCTGCGAAGTCTTGGGCCCTATGCTGGAGGCTGAGAGGGCCACCAGGAGGGATGTGGTATATGTACACAATGGAATTCTATGCTGCTGTCAGAAAAAAACGACATCGACCCATTTGTTAGGAAATGGAAAGACTTAGAAAAAATCATATTAAGTGAAGTAAGCCAGACTCAAAGGAACTTAGGCTCAATGGTTTCCCTCATTCATCATAACCTGTAGAAACCTTGGGCTCTACTAGCAGAGATTTGCAATAGAGCAAAAACTTGATACATAAGGCCATATAATATGAAGCTAATTGAATGGACCTCTAGGATATTGAAACAAAAGCCATATAATGAATGATTGTTGTCCTTAATGTGCTATGTTATCTCATCTCTTTTGCTGTTCCTTTGTTATCTCATATTGACACAATATCTCACTTTGTTATCTGATATATTGGATACATTTGTATTTGGTTACTTGAAATTGGACAGGGAAGGGGGGGAAACCAAGAGGGGGTGGGGGGGAGGGTAATGGGACAAAGACATGTGGAAGGGTATCAATGCATGTGAATTAATGCACCTTCTATCTGGCAAATATCTTGTTACCCTTTTATTAAATACAATAAAATAAATAATAAAAAACATTAATAAAAATGAACAGAATGGTATAAATATAGGCCACACTAGCCTCTGATTTTTTCAACATTTTTATTTTCATATTTTTCTTGATTTTTCATCACAGCTTTTATTCTAATTTTTAATTTAATATATATTTTAAAATATTATTATTTATTATCTGGTGCTAATTGAGGTATAAAACTCCCTGAGTATAGAATATTTATGCTTTTGTAATTTAATTTCATTGTCAGAGTGATGTTGTAAGGGGTTACCTTACATACATAGGGTAGAGAGTACCTCACTTTATGAACATTGTTACCTTTTTCCCATGTTTTTATCCCTCTACCCTTTCCTCTCAACCACTCCCAAGTTGTAAAGTTCATTTCCAACATATTGTCCTGTGAATATCGCTGATACACTGGTTCACCCTTTTTCCTTTGTCTCATCAACTTGTTCTCCCTCTTCCTTTCCCTAATTCAAACAGAGGTATATAACAGTACACTTGATACCAAAATCAGATACAGTGACAACATAGGATAAACATGAAGATATTCTTTACAGACCAAGGCCCTAACTATATATTAAATAGGTTTATGTGTGTCTACTGTTGATTTGATAACTAACACACATTTTAATTTTAGTTTCTTTTAAGATTGTCCTTAATAATAATAATAATATATGTATGTATAATATCACTTACATCGTACAACTTTGAGTCTGTACAAAGTCACAGAGGTATTAAATAAAAGTGATTATTTTTGAGCTCCAGCATGGGTTGCGTGTGGGAACAACATGGCACACCGCCTCATGCAGCTCCAAGACATGGTGAACTCGCTTGTAGATCAGTTTCGTTCTTGGAGAATTGCAACAGTGTGGTCCGCTTACGCCATTTAATAACATTCAAGCAGCAATTTACAAGGACAAGCCCACTAACCCCACAGAAGAGTAAGCTCAGCTTTTTGCTGCACTGATTGCCCGGACAGCAAAAGACATTGCTGTTTTGATAGATTCCTTACCCAGTGAAGAATCCACAGCTGCATTGCAGGCTGCTAGTTTGTATAAGCTGGAGGAAGAGAACCACAAGGCTGCTAACCTGTCTGGAAGATGTTGTTTATCGAGGAGACTTGCTTCTGAGAAAGATTCAGAGTGCACTGGCTGGCATCATTCCATCCCAGCTTAAGACAAGAAGTGGGGCCCACACCCAGCCTTTCCCAACTACTTTCCACCGTCACACCATGGACTGAAAAAAAACTGTCCATGCCATTAGAATTCTGCAGCACAAATACCAACATCGCAACAGTAACTTTCATCTATTTTTAATTCACTCATCATTGTTGATAAACAAGCTTATCAAATCCTGATGGAATCTGCTTTAAGCCATCTTTGTGTCATCTTTTGGGGTTTTCCCTCCCTCTGCATGAAGATACCAAGGCAGGTGTGCATTTGTGTTCATAATATGTAGAAATAAACATATAATAAAGTTGAAAAGAGTGATTATTTTATCTATACTTACATTTTCTCCAAGCTAAAACAACTATTTTCTTCCTAACTTTATCTATTTGAGCTGTGAATTAAACCTGCTCTATCTTTTTGTTTGTACTTATTTTGATTTTATTAAAAATATGTTTTTGTGGTACTGGGATTTGAACTCAGGGCTTTATGTATGTCAGGCCCTTTTTACTGAGCCACTGCAGGAAGGTTTCACTTCCTGCAGAGGTGAATATGCTCTGCCTACTTTGGGGCTTTTTCTTCCCCCCTTCCTGGGTTTACCATGTCTAGCTTCCCTCTGTCCAGGGTCTTGCAGGCTTTTTCTGCCTGTCCTTTTTGTTCTATCTTAACTTATGAATCCATATATAACAAATGCCATAGGTCATTGTGATAAATGTCTCATGTTAGGAAACAGCCTTTCTAGGATTCTTAACATAGTAATTTCTAGAAACAGTTCATCAAATTCCAACCTATGAAAAAACTAATGTACTTACAGAAGACACCCCACTGAATTTGTAAAGCACAATAAATTTTATTTGAAGCAATATTTAATGTTTATTGGACTCTTATCACCATTATCTGCATATACGAACTAAAGTGGTAATGTAAATACTGTATTTACACGTGATCTTCTAGACAAGGAATCAACACATTACTATAACGTTAAGTGAATTTTAAATTGCTAACAAGCTATCGAGACAAGAGAAGTGAAATGAAGCTACAAATCAAAGATAAAAATATAGAGTGGTGAAGAATATTGAGGCATCTATCTGGAGATTTTGAGATGTTTTACTCGTCTTAACCTAAACACATTATTTTCCTAATAATGATCTTTAATTAACTTGTCCAGGGAAAAGGAAAAGTGTACTTTACTAACTTCTGGTGTTACCATTGTTTTTCTTCCTTTTTCAAGAGCATGGTATATTGAAGTTTTGAGAAACTTTCAAAATTATGGATGACATCTGTGACTTGAGGGCTTTAGTGAGGAGGAATTATGCTACAGAGCCAAAGAGCTAAATAGAGAGCATAAACAGAAATGTGCCGGTTGAAGCTCAAAAAATTGAATAACTCCAAAACTTACCTCCAAAGAAACAACCATCCCATTAAAAGATGGGCCAAAGACTTAAAGAGAGTCTCCTCTGAAGAAGAAATAATAATGGCCTATGGAAATATGAAGAAATGCTCGATATTTCTGGCCATAAAAGTAATACAAATCAAAACAACTGTAAGATTCCACCTCACTCCAGTTAGAATGGCCAGGATCAAGAAATCTAACAACAACAGATGCTAGAGGGGATGTAGCCAGGAGGGATCACTACTACACTGTTGGTGGTAGTGCAAACTCGTTCAACCACTATGGAAAGCAGTATGGCAGTTCCTCAAAAGACTAAACATAGAGTTCCCCTATGACCCAGCAATTCCACTACTTTTCATTTACCCAATCGTCCAGAAACAAGGACATACTAAATCTACTGGCACAGCAATGTTCATTGCAGCACTATTTACCATAGCAAAGATATGGAACCAACCCAGATGCCCCTCAGTTGATGAGTGGGTCAAAAAGATGTGGTATTTATACACAATGGAATTCTATGCTGCGGTCAGAAAGAACGACATCATCCCATTTGTAAGGAAATGGAAAGACTTAGGAAAAATCACATTAAATGAATAAGCCAGACTCAAAGGAACATAGGCTCAGTAGTCTCCCTCATTTGTCATAATCAGTAGAAACCCTGGGCACTCCAAGCAGAGATTTACAATAGAACAAAACCTAGATGCATAAGGCCATATAGTATGACACTAAATGAAAGGATCTCCAAGATATAGAAATAAAAGCCATATAATGAGTGATTGTTGTCCATAATGTAGTATGTTATCTCTCATCTCCTTTGCTGTCCCTTGGCTATCTCATATTGTTGCAGTACTCTACCTTGTTATTTGATATATTTTATATATGCGTATTTGGTTATTTGAAATCGGATAGGAAAGCGGGAAAACAAGATGAGGGGTGGGAGTGGTGGGAGGGAAATTGGGACATGAGAAAGGGTATCAATGTATTTGAAGTATTGCACCTTCTATCTGGTGCATGTATATAATGTAACCCTTGTATTAATTACAACAAAAACATATGAAAAAAAGAGATGAGATGGTTGATATTTGTGAGCATTTGATGACTTAGATAAGAAAACAAATTTAAATAGTCTGATCAATTGTCTAATCATTTACTTTTATGTTATCACCATCTATAAATGAAGAAATATTGTAAAGAAAACTCTCCAGTGTTTCCTGTGAAGACAAAGAATCTTATGTAACATATTCACAAACTGCTTCTGTGCATGGCAAATCTTTTGCACAGCTACTTAATGAGAATAAGAATAAATTAAATTTAAAATAATAAGTTAAAATAAAAAAAACTTTAAAAGTTTTGTGGGATGAATGGTCATACAGTGATTAAATCTTAATTTTCTTCAGCAATGAAAATGTGATAGACTTTATTAACACATTCTATCTTCTAGTTATTACAGTCCTCTTAGACATGTTTTGAGAATTTGAGAAGTACATAAGTCTGAAGAATAGGGAAGAATCATGAATAAGCTGCAGGGACTGGAATGATGACCAAGTGGAGACAGTGGCTGCATATGGTGGGCCACACAGAAGGAACCTTTACCCAGTATAATCATGAGGAAAGAAAGAAGGGAATGTGGTTACAGTTATTGTTGCAAACTTAGGATCTTCTTATACATCTACATTCTGCATAGCATGTGAGATCTAGAGGAAAAAAATGGATAAAATAAATATGACCTTTAATAACACAGAAATTTGAACCATGAAGTAAATACGTGAAACTCTTCTGTTAAAAATGCAATTGAAATGGCTGAGTTATCATTTATTCATTGGAATGTTCATATTCATACTATAAAAATGTGCCCAAGCAAATGAAAATATATGCCTAGATCTAAACAGAGTTTTCAATAAATAAAAGAGTACATTGGGAGGACAGAATACTTGGCAGCTAATTGTATAAGAATTAACAATGAAAGAACATCAATTATTAAATGCATTTCATATGTCACAAAAGCAAACATGAAACATATTTATGATATAGAATTTTGAAAATTATGTTACACAACTCTTAATTATCTCTATATAGAAATCCAATGCATTATTGTTCTGTGGTCTTTCAAAATGAACTGTATAACAAAGGGGTTTTGTATTCTCCTCTCTTCTTTTATTATTATCTTGAAGCAATTTTACAAATGAATTGCCATTTAACAAAGCTTTGTGAATATATCTTGATCAATGTCATCCCTGTCAGCATTCTCACCCATCCTTCCTTACCCACTTCTTCCCCCACTTGTCTCAGTTTTATAGTAAATGCATTAGATTGTTGACTACATTATCTTCCTCTTCTAGCAAAGGTTTTGTTCCAAAAAAAATTCATGACAGATTTCTGTCATCCATGTACATTAAATGTGACAACAACTAAGAAATTTACATACCTAAACTCACTATCAGAAATGAACAATAAATTGATGCTTTACACAATCTTGCTCTTGAGAATAGCAAACCTTCATATTTTCAACCAAATCTTATCGCAGTTTGACCACTGTGAAGAGGGTTATGATTCACTTATAATATCTTATACTGCTATAGCAAATAATTCTGAGCTTTCAAGGCTTTAAAGCTGAAAAGTGTATCTATTTCCTTATGGATTTATTTTTAATTCTCACTTCATTATGTATTCAAGCAGAGTCATCTAGATTCTGATCTGTGACATTAACCTTCTTTCAAAGTAGCCACTATTAGAAAGGTTGGTTTTCTGTATAGGGAAAAAAGAGAAACAAAATCACAAAGTATCTTCAAAATTTTAAATAATCTAGCTGTTAATATGAATCACTTTTTGCCCCACAATTCATTGAAAATCATTATATGAAAAAATATAATTATGGGAATTAATGCACCATCTATCTGGCAATTATCATGTAACCCTTCTATTAATTACAATAAAATATATGAAAAAAGAAATATAATTTTAATTGGTAAAGCACATATATATTTTCAGAATTTTTAAAAGAAAAAATAATAGCATAAGTGTAAAAGGAGTGTGTTAGTGTATAGAAGACATGTAAACTCAAAGACATCGAAATTTATTGCTGTGTAAATGTCAAACGTCTAAGATAAACATTAATTTTTCTGTGAGCCTTACCATTTCAAAATTAATCTGCTTTCTAAATTTTATATATCACCTAAAAATGAGGGTTGAATTTGAACTGTCATTTAGCATTTGATTGAGGGAAATACTTTTATTTTCAAATCTAAAAATGGAGAACGTTTAATTGTATAGTTAACAGAATTTAAATGGTATTATAAATTTGATTCTAGCTCTCTTGAAAATAAATCCCACATCTATATGCTTCTGTAATTAGTACCAATCAGCATGCTATAAATATGTAAAGATTTTACCCATCTATCACTTGCATCTCCAGTCTAAAGCTCTTCAGCTGAAATGAAAAAAAAAATCGGAGCAGAAATTACTACAGTGTGAATACTTTTCCCCCTAAGACAGAATGGAAACTAAAGACAAATCTTTCCGTGTTCTTGAATTTTAAAGTCTTATTTTTCCTTCTGCAGAAAATAGTTATCATTATTCTCTAAAATCAAAGAAGACCGAAAAAGGTAATATTAACTTAGAATTGAAAAGAAATGAGTTTTAGTTTTCATCTAGGTTTGGGAGATAGGGATAAATCCTTACTATTAATCATCTAAAAGATTTACCAAAAGGCTGTAATGACAAAACAGGAAGAGAAAGATTGCTTTTTAAACATATATCTGAAAAAGTATTACTTTCCACAATACTTTTATCCTTTTTTCTTGAAGCATAGCTCTTCTACTTGAGTGAGTAGATTTAAATGTGTTTGCACAGTGATATATGTATAAATCCAGAGACAACAATTGTGATACAGTTAGAGGTTTACAGATGGGTTGGCACATAAAATTTAGGACATCTGCATTCTAAATTCCTTCAGGAGAAGGATGCTCAAACACATGTCGTTGGAAAAATGTTCCTCTCATCATGGTATTCTGACATTCTGAAATACTTACATTTAACTTACTTTGATAGAAATGGAATGAAAACTACTTTTATACATATGTATAAATTAACTTTATACATATGTACAGTACAAACTCCAGAATCATCATATAATGGAATCTTCTATAGAGAGGCTGTCAGAATGCTATATGAACGAATTCACTGCTATTTTCAGATCCCTGTCGTTCCATGTGACTGTATAAAAAAGTATAAAGTACAATGAAGTATCCATCAACTCCAACATAATATCATTATATCAGTAAAATTGGGAATGGTAAGAGTAGGTTTATGCCAGCTTATTTATACAGAACTTTGTTAATTGCTTGTAATTTTGGCCACAGAATGATTTAGTTTTTAGGAATTTAAGCACAACTGCATGACTTCTTCAGATTCTATAGATTAAAATACTGGAATAGTAAAGGATCATTTATGCAAAGTATGGTCTTGGGAATTGAATCCATGGCCTCATGCTTGATAAGCAGGTACTTTACTACAGGACAATAGCCAAGACTCTAACATTTTTCACTAGTGTTTTGAAACATTTATTAAAGCTTTCACTGTGCCTTCCATTCATTTAACTTATATTTTCTAAGTATTTGCTATTTCCAGGTTTTGGTCATACATAAAGAGATAAGAAAATGTATGTTTCTCATTTTGCTCCCGTTTTTAGCCTATTGAGAGAATAAATATAGTATAACTATGTTCAAATATATGTTGAGACTTAATGTGTTATAAAATGCCAATGACAATTTTTATATAGCACATAGAGCTTACCTCACTAATTTGGAAGTTAATAAAATATATTTTTTGCGAAAAAATGACTATTAACTTGTATTATTTTTAGAAACAATGCTAGAAATTAAAAAGATAACTTTCAATTCTTTTTATTCCTCACTCCTGAGGTTTGAAAGCAGGGCCTAGACAATGTCCTTAGCCATGTTTTGCTCAAGGCTAGTTCTCTGCTACTTGAGTCACAGTGCAATTTTCAGCTTATTCTGAGTATATGGTACCAAAGAATCGAACCTAAGGCTTCATGCATGCTATGCGAGCACTCTTTCACTACTCTTCGTTGCTGGCCCCAAAGTTCAATTCTTAAGAAGTTTGCAGCCCTCATCCAAGGAAGTATGTAAGAGAAGAAATACATACATTACAATGTTTAATACAGGAAAGAATATATCGTCTGAATATATTGTCTGAACAGCAGGCTGGGGAATGGTCTTCTGAAACATAATTGAAAGATCTTAAAAACATGCATTGGGCTCACTCCTGTCATCCTAGGTATTCAGGAGGCTGGGATGTGCGGATTGTGACTGGAATCTAGCTGGACAGGGAAGTCTATGAAAATCTCATCTACAGTTAACCACTAAAAGTTCAGAATTTGAGAGCTGGTATAAATGACAGAAGGCTAGGCTTGCAATATTGTAATAAATTACTTATGCTAGTATAGAGATTCTTTCTTTCTTTCTTTCTTTCTTTCTTTCTTTCTTTCTTTCTTTCTTTCTTTCTTTCTTTCTTTCTATTCCTGGGGCTTGTACTCAGGGGCTAGGCACTGTCCTTGGACACTTTTTGCTCAATGCTAGCACTCTATCACTTGAGCCAGGGTGCCACTTCCAGCTTTTTCTGTTCATGTGGTACCAAGGAATCGAACCCATGGCTTCATGCATGCTAGGCGAGCACTCTATCACTAGGCCACGCTGCCACTCCTGGACTTTTATTCTTATTTATTTATTTATTATTTTTCTTTGTCGGTCGTAGTTCTTACACTCGGGGCCTGGGCCCTTTCTCTGAGCTCTTCAGCTCAAGGATAGTGCTCAACTACTTGAGCTACAGGGCCAATTCTGATTTCTGGCCGTTAATTGCAGGTACAGTCTCTCCGACTTTAGTGTCTGGGCTGGGTTTGAACCGCAACCCTCAGATCTCAGCCTCCCTAGCATTACAGGTGTGAGCCACTGGCACCTAGACTAGGTTTTTAGTATTAAATACATCCTGAGATGAGGGCTCAATATGCTGTAAAGCTCACCTTGAACTACTGTGCTCAGTGGGTACTGATGTCTGTGACCCCTGAGAAACTAAGACACAAGATGGTATTATGGTATTGTTTAATTGCCAATCGAAGAGTAACACCCAAAATGAGGGATAAGGCACATTATTTCTGGAATTAATGTGAAAGTTTTCTAATCAAATACATGCAGAAGCCCCAAAAAGTCACTGTGATATGAAGCTTCACTCATGCTTAAAAGGGAAGTTAAATACAATAAGGAAATTGAGACATTCAAAAAGCCAACTTTTCACGTGCAGACTGCCATACAAAAAAAGAACTGAAGAAAAAAATGATTTCCACATGAAGATATTATTGTCCATTTTATATTTTCTTATAAAATGAGCTTCCTCACACCTGCCAGTCTCCTGAAATACATTAAATTTTAGCAGCTATTAATTAATGATGAATAACCTTTCCTTGACATTGTGAGTCTAAAATGTGCTTTATCACTCACTAAAGAGGAACTGTAAGAAATTATTAAAAACAAGACGTGGAAGTTCAGGATTTCATTAGCCTCAAAAGTAAAGTACAATTTCATATGTGCAATGTCAGGGCTGAACTCACTCAGGTCTGATGATTTAATACACTGTTTAGCATCATTTCTCTCATTCTAAAAACAGATAGTACAACAATTATAGGAGGTTAAATCACATGACCCTTTACAACAGGTAATTTGCATTTTATATTGTTAACATGATGATATAGTCTATCTAACACATGCAGATATACATACACTATGTTTTTAAAGTTTCTAAATTAGTCAGCATAATATTTTAGCAATATATAAAATTTGGACAAATAAATGAAAATTGTTGTGTTGTGGAGATTAATTCTTTTAGCCATAAGCATTTTTTTTATTTTTTTTGTTAGTTTTGGGTCTTGAATTCTGGGCCTGGGTGCTGTCCCTGAGCTCTTCAGGTCAAATAGCCATAAGCTTTTATTCACTGTTCAGCAATAAAGTCCATTTTACCTGTTTCAGCAGTAATACATAAAATTTTAAATAATTTAGAGAGAACAAGAATTCACTTTTAAAAGATATTCTATCTATGTTCTATATCTATACCATATATAATATAATTTTTCTGAAGTATTCTTGTTTTTTAAATGAAAATCTAATAAGCTATTTTCCTCTAGGGAATTACCATGTTAAGGTATTTTCTCCATCTTTGACTTTTCCTCTCACAAAGCCAGCACAACTGTTTTCTATTCTTTGTAAACAAATGAAAATTATCACTCTAAGAACATAGAGTCCTTGAAGAGCACACACGATTTTATCTAAAGTTATAGCATTTAAAAATGTAAAAAAAATGTGTATCTTGAGTTGCATGTACAAAGTTGGGTCTATATTTTAACAAATGAAATTTTAATTGAGTTTAACTAAATCTCAAGATGTTAATCATTCTTAAGACTTCACTGGCATCCATTAGTTAGAAAGGGGAGCACATCTCTAGGAGCTTAATATATGCAATATATTATAGGTTATGTTATGTTTACATAATAACTGAGTAAAATAGTTAAAAATGCAGAAATACAGAAGGAAAAATATTCTTCCTTTTCTTTCAGACCAAGACAAGGGGAATTGTACAAATGTGATGTGCAATGACTGCTGAATATTAATTTTTCTGAATATGAGAATCAAATTTAGAGTTTCATCTGGTCACACAATATTGAAATAGTGTCTAGACTTGCTGATTGGCATCTGAGTGCCTGTTTCTCATTAAAGTATAATACTCTAGCTAAACAGGAGAGTAGTTGAGTCTTCAAATGAGATTTTTCTATTCAGAGCTGATATAATTTTGTTCTCTTCTCACTGGTGTCTATTATCACTTTGTCAAATTATCCAAATGTATAACATAAAATCTAGTTATAGAGACTTGAAATCTTGATTTGGCCACATTTAGCACATTTCTATCTTGCTCCAAAAATCTCCTTTACCACCAAAAGCCTAAGTTTTCACATTATCATTCTTAGGCAGACAGTTGAGTACACAATTACTTCAGAGTAGAGGTTATCATCTTTCTCCCATTGTTCACAAAGATATATGTCCATTTCTTTTACTCTAACATGTTTTCATTTCTGACTTTCATTGCAAAACACCTTTAGTGCTTAAAACTGTGTAATCTGACCATTTATTTATATCCTCTGCTTAGTGAAAAATGTATTCATTTTATGTTGGACATATTTCTATATCTTTTGATTTTTCTGGTAATTTACTCAGGCAAATGACATACAGTAAATGAAGTTACACAAGACATATTGTATGCTGTAAACTAATGAATGTACTTTTCAGGAGATCTTTTTAATCTTCAGAGACTTGTGGCATATTTTACTCATTGATAATAAATTCAAAGCTACTACTAAATTATCATATTTTGTCCATCCACTTTATCACTGTGACTGATGATTAAGGCATTTTCTTTTCAGATTTCTATTACCCTTTTATAGGTCTTCCTAGTGAATCTGACTTCCAGAAAATTAATTCTTCACACATCTTATTTGTTCTACCAGTATAAGAGAAACAAAACCTCCCAGCAATAAATTGTGCTTGCTATTAAAGCTCAATGGTATTTCATTATGCTTCTCCATTGCTTCCAATGATGGAATCCCATGAACACAGAATTCCCATTCTACTTCTGGAAGTCCAATGAATATCATTAATTATTTTATCATTTTATACTAGTTCACTGTGTCTGATTCATAAAATTTCCATGCACCATTTAGTAGCATTTATTTCTCAGTAAGTTTCACTTTTGCCTTAAAACAAAGTTTTGCTTCATTAATCTCCTTCTTTTCCTCTCTGTGCAGTGTGAATTGTGAATGATGCTCCAGTGTTGACTCAGTTATCGTTTTCTCTGAATTAGCTGAGGAGGAAAAGATCTTTTCGACAACATTAAATTCCTGATTTAATATGACAGAGGTGAAAGGCAAAGATACCGGTGATAGTTTAACAAATATTTCTGAGACTTAAAGTTTTTGGAAAAATATTTATACAATTTCTTTAAAGAAATACTGACTTAGTTCTAAGAAATACTGATTTAGTAACTCATTTTAGTTAAGATTGTTTGATTTTTTCTATTGAGTCATTTGAATTCTTTATATATTGTAGATATTAATCTCTTGGATGATGTATAGTTAATAAATGTTTTCTCTCAACATATGTGTTGTGTCTTTGTTTCTTTGATATGCAGAAATTTTGCTTGTCTTTTAATTCTATTTTTATTATCTTTAAGTATCTGTACAAATCAATTAACATTCAATCAGCCAGTTTATGATATAAACATGTTAAGGCATGCCATCTTACATAATTCACCCCCTCATCCCTACCAACCCAACTCTTGGGTTCCGTTTTCCAAATTTTGTAGGTTATGAATTGGATATTATGATTACATTCTCCCCTTTCCTCTCTTCATTTATCTACCCTCCTCTCTTTGGCTTTCCTGCCCCCTTCAACACCAGTTTTCAAGTATTAATCTTCTGACTCTAGGTTTTCCATGGAATCACACAGTTTGAATTTTCCTTCACAGATAGAATACTTTCGTTAATAAGTTTGCATACATTTTCATACAACTACTATTTGTTTATTTATGTTTATGAATTCCAGTGTATAAAATATCAACATTTGGTATCCATTTTTTGAGAATGGATGTGATTGGCGACCGACAGCATCTAGGTGAGCCCCATTCTGGTCTGTGGAATGACTTTACAGCTTTCAGATTTTCCCTAGGCTTGTTCTGAGAAAATTAAAGTGCCTGTTCAGGATTCAGAACATCAACGAGACAGATAGCTTGCCCTGCCTGCCCAAGGGACTTCCTGTTATAGTGATTCCTCTCCATGAATTTCTACCCATGAGAAATCTATTTCTAATCTTCCTTTCTTTTCAAAGACAATTACAGAAAAAGTAGGATCTAGAGTTTTATTCCATAAGGCACATTGTTACCCAAAATATCATACATAATAGTCATACTGATTTTACTCAAATCCAATAAAATATTCAAACAATGACTTAAATAGTATCTCTGACTGGTTGGAAAATGTCCATAAGTATTTTAATAGTTAACTATTCTTTTTCTTAACATTGTTCTTATGAGAAAATCATAAAAAGAATTACAGAGCTGGCTCATGCCTGTAATTCTTTGAGTAGTTAGAGATCTGAGGATCACAGTTCCAGTACAGACTGGGCAAAAAAAAAAAAAAGACTGTGAAATGCTACTATTCAAACACACACACACACACACACACACACACACACACACACACACACACACATAAAGACATGCGCACACACACACTAAAAGACTATAGCCATATGTATATATATATGTATGTATATGTGTGTGTGTATATAACTAATTATAGGTATCTATGTCTTTGCCAGAGAGAATTATTCTTGACCTCCCCAATGATGTTCAAAGGAATCAAACTCACTTCAGATTCTTGGCCAGTTTTCTCTTGTCCCTACCTCAGATTCAAACCCATATCTCAAAAAGATTCTATGTAATTTTCAATAAGCCTGTACTGAGACCCTTAATTTTTCTATCATGACCAAAATACACTCAACGCAAATCCAAGGGGTTAGTGATGGGTGAGGAGCAATCCAGGCTTGAGGAAGTGGGAATGGATGGATCATGACACTAGGCCAGATGTGGCAAAAAATTAACATAACCCTACACATCCATATTCCCATGTATGTGGGAGACATATGTGAAATTATCATCCCAGGACAGCCTTTGAGCAAAAATATGAGTCCCTGTGTGAAAAAAAAAAAAGATGAGAGGGAGAGAGCTAAAGTTTTGTCTCAAGCAGTTGACTATCAGTTTAGAAAACATGAATCCTTGAGTTCACATGGTAACATTGAAAAATAATGTTCCAACACTGTTCATCTCAGTTAAATCTCTACAACTCACAGGCCAGTTTATCTTCCATTCTACTCTAACTCCAGAAGTCCTTCAACTTTGATGCTTGTAATATATACTCCATAAGCGGCATAATATTGCTTCACTCCAAGACATATTGCCGTTCTGTTTTAATCAATACACCCACACACTTATCAAACTTTTTCTGGTACTTTGTCAAGTTCTGGTTATTTTCCATCTACCACTTGCCCCAGACACACTTTTTGCTCTTTATTTCACATTATAGATCATTTTAATTTCTTCCTACCAAAGACTACACTGCTTTGATGTATACTTTATTAGCTTAGGCTACTTTGCGAACCTATTATAACTTAGGCCCACCATCACACCCTCCCTTTCCAGTGTTCAAAAAATGTTACTTAGCAGGAATTCATTCCAAATCCACCTGCCTTCATTCAGTTCCCATTTCCACAGGTCTCCTCAGTACCTTAAAATTTATCTTGGAATTTCATTTCTCTAATTATGTCTTCTCCAGTTTTTTTTTTATTTTTTTGTGTAATGGCCTTTATTTCTTTTTTGATATTTTCTTATTGTAATTAATAAAAGGGTTACATGATATTTGCCAGATAGAAGGTGCATTATTTTCACCCACACAATTCCATGTTAATCACAGACCTTGATACCAATCACAATTAACATTTTCTTATTGCTGTTTATAGCAAAAATGACTCCAATAATTCAAATATTCTAATACCTAGAATTTATTATTCTGTCAGCATTTTACCATCATTGCTTCCCTTTTGGTGAAATTTCTCTTATTTATTTAGATATAATTTTTTTCTTTTTTTTGACATTTTTTTTTTGCCAGTCCTGGGCTTGAGCACAGGGTGTGAGCACTGTCCTTGGACTTTTCTCAAGGCTAGAGCTCTACCACTTGAGCCTCAGCACCACTTCCAGCTTTTTTCTATGTATGTGGTACCAAGGAATTGAACCCGGGTCTGTGGAAGTCTTCAATTCTCTAGCCAACCAGACTCCAGCTGAGTGACCCTCTAAAAACTTTCAGCTTTATTTCTTGCTATCTTCCAAGCACATCCCCAGCACATCTTCTCTAAACATTGTTGGTTATAATACTATGCATTTTTCGAGGTCTTTTCAGTGCATCAAAGCTTTATATTCCAACTCTAAAATGATGATTGTTGAATTTCCAGTCCACAATTCTCTTCCTTGTATCATGTGTATAATAAACTACTCAAAACTTCCATAGACTGTTGTGGTAGTACCATGAAATTAATAGGTGTTTACCTGGAATTCCTCGTTTAGATAATTCAAACCTGTATTCAGCCTATCCTATAATAATTCACCATATATTTTGACCAACTTGGACTTATCTTTTCTTATTTCCTTTCACTGTCCTTTGATGTTATGTCTCATTTTTACCCAGGCTCCTTGAACTTCATGCATTCTACAAGTATGAAAACAAGGTTTGAGCTACAATGCCATTTTACTTATAGCATTGTCTACTTTAAAGACAATCTCCTAGACAAATAGTCTCTCTCTGTGTCTCTCTGTCTCTCTCTGTCTCCCTCACTCTTTCCTTCCCTTCTTCAGTGTCTCCCTCGCTGCCTCCCTCATTTCCTTGCCCTATATCTTTTTCTTTCTCTGTCTCTCTACAAGTTCCTTGTTCCAAAACTACATATTCAGGAAGATGCACATTTACAATTTTGTAAAATATAAAAATGACTTCCGTATAGTCTCCCCATTCTCTCTGACATTGCTCATTTTTTTCCTTTGACTCATACCAGAGGCCATATCACCCACTTATTTATGTTTTCTGTACTGTTTTGCTCATTTTTGTATACCTAATATTTAAGCAAAAATATACAGTCAATAAATGTTTCTTCAAAGATTGAATGAGCTAACTACAACACAATAGAGTAACGCATATACATCCACACACTATAAATAATCATAAAACTCTGTAGAATATTAATGTTCTCTTTTTAATAATGTCTCAAGACATAGTGGCTGCGGTATAAAATGTTGCATTATTAAAATTCTCTGGGTAAATTCCAGGGTTGTGTTCTTGAGTGATATATCTCTCTTACCAATAGAAGCAACTGAGAATTACAGCAACCTAAGATTTGCATGAATTAGAAATATTTTCTCCTCCACATTATCTATTTCATGTCTTGCTGTATAACTAAATTGACATAGGCTATTACATTAGAGAAGAGAATGTTAGAATCAACATGATAAAGTAAGGAAGCAAATATTTCAATTTTATCAGACTTAAGGGAGTTCTAGATTATTCTGAAATGTTTCCATCATCATTTTTAATTACTCATTTAATTTACACCATAATCATTGGTATGATCTACACATATACAAACATTTATATCTAGAATAATCTTCTATTGGCATTTCAGTAAATATGTATTTGAGAATTAGAGAGGTGCATTTTTTACTTAGATTGGCTTTTAAGTCAAATATTGAATACATATATTTTATGAAATATTTTTAGTATTTACTAAACAAGAAGGTTACAGTTTCATGTCAGGTCAAGAGTATATTTCCTTTTGGACAATGTCACCCTTTCCCTTACTTTCTTCCTGTTTTTCCCTCTCATTCCATCGACAAGTTTTACAGTTTATTTTCACCATGGTGTACAGTGTGGACCATTACTGCATTTATTTACCTTTTCTTCCTTCATTCCTTTTTATCCTTTATACTCCCAAGGACATATAGACAGACACAGAGCACAAAATGTAAAGAAAAGAAAGGAAAAGAAACAGAAAAAAGCAAAAATGCTTTTATTTCCATTTTCTAGAGCTCATTTCAATTAATATTCCATATATTCAGATGAACATCGGCACTGTACATTTCTGTTCCTTTTCTAATTTTCCTCCTTTGGTTTGACTATGTTTGAATTCCTAGAGACTTGTGTAATTTATAGCGTCCCAATATATTTGAACAAATATCACAATAAATTTAATACTCTGACATCAATAAGTAGTGTTTGGTAAACTCAATCAATGCATTTACTATTTTTTGTGGAGTGGTTACTAATAATGGACATGAACTTACATCCTTTTTTGTTAGGCAGGGATACTGCCATTTAAGCCAAGATTCCAGCTCTTTTTGGGGGAGAAGTCTCAGACTATTGTGTAGGTTGACATGGGTTGTGTTTCCCTACTTATATTTTCTGCATAGCTACTTCAGGTACCCTAACTTGCTTTTTTGGTTTGAGAGGTAGCTTTGTGCATTTTTGTTCGAGCTGGTTTTGAATCACAATACTCATCATATCAATTTCACAGAAGATGACATCACTAACAGAAGCCACCACACCTTCACTGGTGGAAACTTAGTCTTCCTTGTGTAATATGTGACACATAGTAAGTATGTGGAAGCCACTTTATAAATATTTCTTAGGAAGTGGTGTTCATCTCAAAGAGGTATCATTGCATTAACTTTTAAAATATATATTGTAGTTTCTGGGTAGCTATATCATAACTTTCAAAATTCTAGATAAATCGTCCTGAAAAAAAGAAGCAAAAAATAAATGATAGATCTGGTAACAGCTTTAAATTATATTAGTAATATATATTAGTAGTAAAATACAAGAATAAATTAGTGACATATTAGTAATACATATATTTTGATATAATATCCATAAAGATGTGCATGAAATACTCTTCCCATGAAAGCACATTGTTATTCCTAAAATAAGTGAAATTACATTGTTAATAGTCTTGGCTAGATAAGGCACATGTCTGAAAGGAAAGAAGTATTTTTTTTTCAAGTCCTGCTGGGCTTGAGCTCAACCCCTGAGCACTGCCCTTGGATTTTCTCAAGGCTAGAGCTCTACCACTTGAGCTTCACCACCACTTCTGGCTTTTTTCTATGTATGTGTAACTGAGGAATTGAAGCCGGGTCTTTGTATATGCTAGGCAAAGGACTCTACCACTAGGCCAAACTCCTGGCCCCAGGAAATAAATTTAAGGCTAAGAAAAAGCTGGCAGGCTCATTCTATCAGCTGCCTAGTAATAGGGAAGGAGTCTGCATAGAAAGAAATGCAGGAAGTGTCCAGGCAATGGTATAGTTTATGGTAAAGGAATTGATTCACCTGGCCAGGCTAGGTCAGAAGGACCTTCAAACCCAGACAGTTAAAGGAGACTAGCAGCCAGACTCCAGAAACTGGGCTACCATCCAACGTTAAGTCATCTACCAGACAGCAAATATCATATAGAAATTACTAGAAATTACATAGGAAGTTTTACTTCTGCATATCATATCTCTAACTATCCTGCATGTTTTGTTAAATATTTGTGTAATATTCACAAAACATGATACTTTTTAAAAACTGACTGTGTATTCAGAATCAGTGAAATTCTTGCAGATTTATCAAAAAAGTTGAAAACAAATATGCTTGAAATGATGTAAAAAAACACAATGTCTAGAACCTTGATTTTGAGATATGTTCTACTGTAAATGTCTGGAAATTTAATAATGAAACTCAAAATAAGCCACGCCCACAATAAATTCCTCTGCACTTCTCTTGAACGTCTCCACATACTTGTTTTATCAGTGTCAATTCCCAATGCACTGTGGTTTGTTTCATTATTTCATTATGGTCACAGTAAACTTGGAACAAGAATATTATCAGAGGCTGCCACATGAATAGTAGGAGAAAGTCAGTTGTCATTAAGAGTATCTCTTGGGAGTATTTGTCTTTTATTATGAGCTAAAAGGGAAAGTATCAGGATTAAGAAGTACTTCCTTACTACTTGAATAAATGTTGAAATCAGTCATGGATATTATTTGAAGTTCTACTGAAGTTATTTCTCTATCAAGAGACTGGAGAGGCAGAGTTTACTGATTTTGATACAAGTTACATATGCCTGCTAAATAACTACAAAACAATAGGGGCAATATTAAAGTAGTCTTCAGGAAAACTTAAAAATAACATGCTTTACATGTATAATAAATTAATTGTATGTTTTCTATTCTATGAAATCTTTAAATATGACAACCATGAAGGCTGTAATATACTATTTATTGGCATCTGAATTCATCTTATTAAAGCTTTGCTTCAAGAAAATATGCTGGGAGTTTGACTTAGTGATAGAGTGCTTGCCTAGCATGCATGTAGACCCAAGTTTGATTCCTCTGTACCACATACATAGAAAAGCCAGAAGTCTTGCTGTGGCTCAAGTGGTAGAGCTCTAGCTTTGAGAAAGCCCAAGGACAGTGGTCAGGCCCTGAGTACAAGCCCCAGGACTGGCATAAAAAAGAAAAAAGAAAATATATTTAATAATGTAGTTATATCAAAAATAACTGTGTATATAATATTTAAACATACTAAAATTTGAATAACAAGTATGTTTATTCTTATTTATGATGAAATACAGATATTGAGACTCTTACCAAAAGCAAGATTCACATTGCATTTATAATTATTCATAGAAACATATATTAATGATTACTCTTTATGATATTCTTGAATATCAGAGGATTTTTCTTTAATAACATTATATTATCATTTCATACAGAGTTCAACTATCACTATGACAATATAAATGCT
This sequence comes from Megascapheus bottae, assembly GCF_031878675.1. NCBI lineage: Eukaryota > Metazoa > Chordata > Mammalia > Rodentia > Geomyidae > Megascapheus > Megascapheus bottae. The sequence continues at coordinate 16,394,660 of NC_143519.1, forward strand.
TTCTTTTTGGTTAATTCATTAAAAGATCCAAAACAAATAACAAAATCTCATAAATGTAACTCTGGATTAATCTGAGCAATTGGTAAATTCCAGACACAATAGACGCTATCCTTTGAAATACTTGAGATTTAAGGTATTATTTTTTTCCTACCGGTGTCATTTTATTTCCCTTCTAGATTAAAAATTACACAAATTTACCACTAGATAAGTGAAGAATATATTAAATATAGTGAAGAATATTGAGGAGGAAAAAAAGTTAAATATACTGAAGAGATTCTTGGTCCTTATTAAGAAAGTTTCAACCTGTGCCAAGGAGGCCTAGTGTATCTCCTATTCCTTCCTGTAAAGTTTTCAGTGTGTCAGCTTTTACCTCCAGGTCTTTGATCCATTTGGAGTTAATTCTAGTGCAAGGTGACAAAGAAGGATCCAACTTTAGTTTTCTGCAGGTGCCTAACCAGTTCTGCCAGCACAACTTGTTGAAGAGGCTGTCTTTCTTCCATTCTATTTTTTTGGCTCCCTTGTCAAAGATTAGGTGGCCATAGGTCTGTGGTTTCATATCTGGGTCCTCAGTTCTATTCCATTGGTCTTCAGGCCTGTTCCTGTGCCAGTACCAAGCTGTTTTGATAATTATAGCTCTGTAATAGAGTCTAAAGTTTGGAATTGAAATTCCTCCTGCGCTGTTCTTTCTGCTAAGAAGTGTTTTTGCTATACGGGGTCTTTTATTACTCCATATGAAATTTTGGATTGCCTCTTCTATTTCTTTAAAGAATGACATTGGGATATTGATGGGTATTGCGTTGAATTTGTAGATAGCTCTTGGCAAGATTGTCATTTTCACAATGTTGATTCTTCCAATCCAGGAGCATGGGAGGTTTTTCCATTTCCTTAGTTCTGCTTTAATTTCCTTTTTTAGGGTTTTAAAGTTTTCATCAAAAAGGTCCTTTACATTCTTAGTTAAGCTAATTCCTAGGTACTTTATTTTCTTTGAGGCTATTGTGAAAGGAGTTTCTTTCCTGATTGTTGCCTCATTCCTCTCACTGTTGGCGTAAAGGAAGGCAGTTGATTTTTGAGGGTTGATTTTATAGCCTGCTACTCTTCCAAAGTTTTGAATCAGCTCAAGGAGCTTGGGAGTAGAGTCTATAGGATGCTTTAAATACAGAATCATTTCATCTGCAAAGAGGGATAGTTTTATTTCCTCTTTCTCTACTTGGATCCCCTTTATGCTTGCTTCTTGCCTTATTGCACTGGCTAGGAATTCTAGTACTATATTAAAGAGTAGTGGAGAGAGTGGGCATCCTTGTCTCGTTCCTGATTTTAGCGGGAATGGCTTTAGATTTTCACCATTAAGTGTAATACTAGCAGTGGGTTTCTCATACACAGCCTTTTCTTAATAAGGACCAAGAATCACAACAAATCAGAGAAAGGCTGGATAAGTGGGACTGCATTAAACTGCAGACCTTTTGTATGGCAAAGGACATAGCTAGTAAATTAATTAGGAAGCCTACAGAGTGGGAGAAAAATCCTCACCAACCAAACAACGGACAAAGGCCTCATATCTAAAATATATCAACAACTCAAAAAATGGAATCACTCCAAAACTAACCTCCAAAGTAACAACCATCCCATTAAAAAATGGGCCAAAGACTTAAAGAGAGTCTTCTCTGAAGAAGAAACAAAAATGGCCTATAGACATATGAAGAAATGCTCAACATCTCTGTCATAAGAGAAATGCAAATCAAAACAACTCTAAGATTCCACCTCACTCCAGTTAGAATGGCCAGGATCAGGAAAACGAATAATAACAGATGCTGGAGGGGATGTTGCCAGGATGGATCACTACTACACTGTTGGTGGGAGTGCAAACTCGTTCAACCACTATGGAAAGCAGTGTGGCAGTGCCTCAAAAGGCTAAACATAGAACTCCCCTATGACCCAGCAATTTCACTACTTGGCATTTACCCAACCATCCAGAAACAAGGACATACTAAATCCACTAGCACAACAATGTTCATTGCAGCACTATTCACCATAGCAAAGATATGGAACCAACCTAGATGTCCCTCAGTTGATGAGTGGATCAACAAGTTGTGGTATTTGTACACAATGGAATTCTATGCTGCTGTCAGAAAGAATGACATTGCTCCATTTGTTAGGAAATGGAAAGACTTAGAAAAAATCATATTAAGTGAAGTAAGCCAGACTCAAGGGAACTTAGGCACAATGGTTTCCCTCATTCGTCATAATCAGTAGAAACCTTGGGCTCTACTAGCAGAGATCTGCAATAGAGCAAAATCTTGATACATAAGGCCATATAATGTGAAGCTAATTGAAAGGACCTCCAGGATATTGAAACAAAAGCCATATAATGAATGATTGTTGTCCTTAATTTACTATGTTGTCTCTCATCTCCTTTGCTGTCCCTTGGTTATCTCATATTGTTATAGTATCTCACTTTGTTATCTGATATATTGAATTTATTTGTATTTGGATATTTGAAATTTGATAGGGAAGGGGGGAAAACCAAGACGGGTGGGGGTGTGGGTGGGGAGGGAAATGGGTACCAAGACATGTGAAAGGGTATCAATGTATGTGAATTAATGCACCTTCTATCTGGCAAATATCATGTAACCCTTTTACTAATTACAATAAAAAAATAAGAAAAAAATATACTGAAGAGAGGAAGGAGGGGAGAATGCAGTGAAAAATCCATTGTATATAATACAATATTAAGAAAAGTAAGAGAAGGGATGGGTCAAACGGGTTGAAAACATTTAAATGGGGAAAAGTGAGCAACATGCATTGTATTTATAAATTATCTTGGTAAATGGCAACTTCTCTGTAGAACTATTTAGAAATAATAAAAATATTGTCACTTTCTCCTGTAATGATTTCTACTATATATAAGCATAGCTAAGATTTCAAAATATTTTTCGATCACATTTTTAGGCACATCAACATATTTATAAAATTAAAGACAAAATGAAAGATAATCCATATCTAAATAAATGCATGTATGCATACCCATCTCTTTTTCCATATTTTCACTATATTTGACTAGCACAAGACATTCCAGTCTTTCTCATGGCATACATAAAATGAACCTTTCAGTAATAGAAATAATATGGTTGCAAACTTTTCATTCTTTATTCCTTATATTACTTTACAAATACCTTCTCTCAATGGTTTCCCTCATTTGTCATAATCAGTAGAAACCTTGGGCTCTCCTAGCAGAGATTTACAAAAGAACAAAACCTAGATACATAAGGCCATATAGTATGATGCTAAATGAAAGGACCTCCAGGATATAGAAACAAAAACCATATAATGAGTGATTGTTGTCCTTAATTTACTGTGTTATCTCTCATCTATTTTGCTGTCCCTTGGTTATGTCATATTGTTACAGTATTTCACCTTGTATGTATGAGTATTTGGTTATATGATATTGGATAGGCTAGAGGGGAAAACAAGATGAGGGGTGGAATGGGAGGAGGGAAATGGGGACCAAGACATAAGAAAGAGTATCAATGTATTTGAAGTAATGCACCTTCTATCTGGTGAATATAATGTAACCCCTCTATTAATTACAATAAGAATAATGGAAAAAAATTCAGAAAAGTCAATATGACAAAAAATAGTTACAATGTTTTTTCAACTAGAATGCAGGAAAATTACATCATTAAATTACTAATTTAAGTGCTTAAAGTATTGCTTAGCAAAATACCAACTACAGACTGTGTGTGTGTGTGTGTGTGTGTGTGTGTGTGTGTGTGTTGTTTTTCTGGGGCTTGAACTCAAAGTCTGAGCATTTTCATTGGCCATTCTCAAGACTAACACTCTACTACCTGAGCCTCAGTACCACTTCTGGATTTTTGCTGTGTATATGGTACCTATGTCAAACTCAGGACTTTGTGCATGCTCGGCAAGCACCCTTACCACACTCCAGCCCAGACTGGACATGGTAAAGCATTTGAATCTTTGTTCAGAGAATAATTTCCCAAATAATTACTAATTTGATTTATTGTTTAAATTGGAGTAAATAAATACTCATTTGAACTCTATGTGTTTTAGCTTTTAAAAATGATCTAATTTCTTAGATTTCTTTTCTCAGAAATCTTCCACAATTCCTCTATTTTAGTAACCCAAAAATCCCATTTTCTGATTACAATTAGAATTGAATTAGAATTTCTTCAGAAAGTGTATCAAGTTTTAAAGAAAAAAGAAATCAGCATGAAGATATAATATCAGAAAATATTCATTATGCCCGCCTGGTTGTCATTACTTTTTCCTAGTGACAAAACTGAAGTTCTGCACTATGGAAAACTGAATCAATCAGTTTATAGGTGGTGCCAGAACAGCAAATGATGTTGACTTGTATTCATCTACTTGAAATTTAAATGGCCAAAGTTATATCAGAGCTAAAGGAGAATATATCATAATAATCCTAGAAGCCAATAGGATGAGTAAAGGCTCTTAATTCTGTCAGAGCTTGAATGTGTTGTATTATTGTAGGGGAAATAACATTAGTGACTTTCCAATTACTACACATATCACACAGATAGAATTGATAGGTGTCCAGTGACAGATGCAGACATTTAGTTATCAGAGATTGTTTTCCACCAATGTCTCTGCTTCTTGCAAATCAAATATATATATATATATGTTAGAAATAAATAATAGTAAAATTAAATTGATGTTCCTTCTTTGATGAATTTCTATAGAAAGATATGTAAATTCCAATCTAGAGAATATTTGACATAAAATTGAAATCATTTAACTGTTTTGAACTGAATGGGGTTAACTTTTCCTTAGATGTAATTAAACTTGGTGCATCCTTTCCTTCCTTTTCTTTTTTTCATATATTTTTATTGTAATTAATAGAAGGGTTACATGATATTTGCCAGATAGGAGGTGCATTAATTCACATACATTGGTACACTTTCACATGTCTTGATCCCCATTCCCCCCCCACACACCCCTCATATTATGGATCTTGAGGCTTAAACTTGGCCTGGGCACTGTTCCTGAGCTCTTCAGTTCAAAGCTATCACTCTACCCTTGATCCAAGCCCCATTTCCCATTTTCTAGAAGTTAATTGGAGATAAGAGTCTCTGGTCCTTTTCTGCCTGGGCTTGCTTTGAACCTTGATCCTCAGATCTCAGCCTCCTGAGTAGTTAGGATTACAGACATGAGCCACAGCACCATGCTTAATATTTTTGTTTATCCTTCACCTTATTTTTAAGCATACATAAATTGGACAAAATAAGGTCTGCATTTGAAATTTCCAGTCGTCAGCCTAAACTACTTTGATCATATTCATCAAGTCTTGTATTCTTTCTCATTTCCTTTCCTCTTCTACATCCTCTTCAACAGTCCTAATAATACCTCTTTAACTTTGCCCAGATCTCACATAAAAGAAAAAAATGTGCAATTTATTTTCTTGGTTTAGTCTGATCTCACTTAACGCAATGTTTTCTAATTGCATCAATTTTCCTGAAAATTACCTAGTTTCATCCTTAATGGCTAAGTTAAATTCCACTGTATATAATAGCCCATTTGCTTAAACCATTCATCCATAGATGGGCACTAATTTCAATTAAATTATTTTATTTTGATCACTAGTTTCACGGTAAACATGTACATGCAAGTAAGCTGACTTGGATTCACTTTGGTATAAAAACAAATGTAGTATAATTGAATCATATGGAAGTTCTATTATTTTTATTTTCATTTCTTTTTGGGTGACAGCACTGGGGCTTACAGTCAAGGACTTTAGCTCAAGTTTGGTTCTCTACCACTTGATCCACACCTTTACTTCTGACTTTTTGCTTGTTAATTGGAGAAAAGAGCCTCATATTTTGGTTTAACTGTGCTGGCTTTAAATGTTGATTTTCACATCTCATATTCTTTGGTAGATAGGATTCCAGAGTTGAGTGACAGGAATCTGATTTATTCTTATTTTTGAAGAATATTTATACTAATTTCCATACTGAATGAAGTAATTTATATTTATACCAATACTGACCAAAGTTTTTCTTTCAGTTTAATCAAGAAAAAAGCAGAAAAAGGAATCAGTGTTATTTTAGTTGAATTGGAAGCAAGGAGCAATTGTATAAAATATAAGTATGAAATTATCTACTAAAACAAACAATAGGAAATTGTTAATAGGAAATGTATGAATTTGTTTATAAATTCATTTCTTAAGAAGAGTTTTACATTATATATTCAGTATTATTTGTAAGAAAAAAGTGCCGATAAGAGCAGATGTGACACTTGATCCTAGCCAAAAGGCTCAAAAGTGATTACAATAAGAAAGAAAGAAACAAACAAGCAAACAAACAAAGTTGTGAATATCTATATGTACATGTAGATACAGTACATATATGGGTATTTATACATATAAGTGTGTTTATACATATACATATTATATATATACACATTCATTATATATGTAGATGTAGAGATAGAACATATATGTGTGTTTATGCACATACATGTGTTTATACATATACATATTAGATATGAATATATTAATATATGGGTATATATATGTAAATATATAATTTAAAGGAAATGAATCTGCATGTATTCAAGGCTATTGACAACATTTTTATGGCGTAGGTTCTGATTCAAATAAGACTAACAAACGAAGCCAACATTAAAATTATTTCTTTTTCTAGTATCCATTTTCTACCTACTTATAACATTCAGTGATAATACACTCTTATCTTTGTAGGACTAATCCAATCTTCTAGTCTTAGATATGTTCATTGATTTGGTGCTTCGATTTAAATCCTGTTTTAGCACTTTTGAATTTGGAAAGCAGTTCTAAAATCTGGAATGTGGAAAGATGCTAAAAGGCCATGAATTCATTTTCTCAGAAAGTGAAACTTTTTTTTTCCTGTCACATTGAGGATGAAGCCAGTGAAGCCAGTGGAAAATTTGCTTGTTTTCCTTGCCAAATACCATTCTGCCATATACCTGATAATTGAGCTGTGTGTCTGATGTTCAGACTCTGTCGGGATAAGAACACTATCTTCTTTTGTTTACTCTGCTGCTGTAACAGAATACTCTAGCCTGGGAAATGTGTAAGCATCACTTATTATCTCACAACTCTGAAAGCCAGATGCTCTAAAGTAAAAATGTCAATAGTTTTGCTCTCTAGTAAGGACATTCTTTTCAAATGCTTCCACGCAAGCCTTCCCAGGGAGCAGGTTGCATTGTTACAAAGAGGAAGGATCCAGGTACAAGAGAGGACAGGATGAAGCTGAACTTAGACTTAAAAATGACATTTATTCTACTCACAAGGATGGACTATTCCTACACTAATTACTTTTTTAAATTTCATTTCTCACAACTATTACCATAGCAATAAAATCTCAACTGGAATAAAGAGACCAGGCCTTTAAACTTTTGAGGATCTTTCTGTCTCTCCAGTGAAAGTAAATGATTGAGTGACTTCCTTTCTTTCCTACCTGCAGACTTTTATGTTCACTCTCTTCCAAAGGATATCTTATGCTTCCAGGGTTTTTTCTTTTTATATATTTTTATTGTAATTAATCAAAAGGTTACATTATATTCACCAGATAGTAGGTACATTACTTCACAAATATTGATACCTTTTCTCATGTTATGGTCCCCATTTACCTCCCCCCCCCCGCTCATCTTGATTTCCTTCCTTCCCTATCCTATTTCAAATACCCAATTAAGCATATATAAAATATATCAGGTAACAAGGTGAAATATTGCAATAATATGAGATAACCAAAGGACAGCAAAAGATATGAGAGATAACACAGTACATTAATGACAACTGTTTCCAGGGTTTTTTCTATCCTCAAGCAAATATGAAATATTTTACAATTGGTGGATTCATATTATTTCACTTTTAGAATGTCTTGTATTTAACTTCTATATGTAATTTATCTGATAAGAATTCCTTCTTAATTTTTAAGAGGCTAATGAAATCAATTCAGTAGTATTTATCATAAATAGTATTCCCATGACTCTTATGAAGATGTGCTTTTACAAGAGAAATATTTTCTGATATTCAGATCAGCAATTAAATACTTCTTAGATATTCATAAGGATAGCTGTATAAAAAGTATAAGCTGGGCCAGGAGTTAGGCCTACTGGTAAAATGCTTACCTAGCATTCATGAAGACCTAGGTTCAATTCCTCAGTATCACATCCATAGAAAAAATCCAGAAATGACCTCCAAGATGTAGAAACAAAAGCTATATAACGAGTGATTGTTGTCCTTAATGTACTATGTTATCTCTTATCTCTTTTTCTTTCCCTTGGTTATCTCATATTGTTTCAATATTTCACCTTGTTATCTGATATATTGTATATATGCTTAATCAATTATTTGAAATTGGATAAGGAAGGGGGGAAACAACATGAGGGGGGGCAATGGAGGGAAATGGGGACCATGACATGAGAAAGGGTATCAATGTATGTAAAGTAATACACCTTCTATCTGGTGAATATAATGTCACCCTTCTATTAATTACAATAAAAAATATATGAAAAAAAGAAAAGATCCAGAAATGGTGCTGTGGCGCTAGTGGTAGGGCTCTAGCCTTGAGAAAGCCCAAGGCCCTGAATGCTCAGGCCAAGTTCAAGCCCCAGGACTGGCAAAAGAAAAAAAAAGTATTAGCCAAAATACACAAAATGAATGCACTTGTTTATGTTAAATATTAAGGAAAGATTTTATTACTTACTTTGCTATTTTATATAGCAATAGCATAAGCATTTATCATTTTCAGCTACTGAGCATAGCCTAAAAGATATTAGTGCCTAAATAAAATATTCCTGAGTTCATATCAATTTATAATAAACAATAAATGGGGAAATACATTAAAATTAATACTTTTTCAGCACATTAATACTTTTACAATGCCCACTTTTTATTATGACTTATTCAATATTCCCTAAGAAAAAGGAAAAGCAGCCAGAAATATTTGAAGAAGGATAGAATTCAGGAAAAAATAAATTTAACTTTATTTTTATGTCATGTAATATGATCCAGAAAAGCTAATATGGAAGAACAGGCATTAGCTACATGAACATGAATAGACAGTTTAGTCAAGTACATTATACATTTGTTATTTAGCAGGAGGAAATACCCATTGTCATGGAACATGAAGTAAACAAATTAAAATAATGCAGACCACTGTTTCCTGACCAAGAGTTTAGTAATTAATTGTGATGTCTTCAAGCTCAATCAAGTATAAATAATTATTTCCTTCAAAGCATTTCACTTACAACTAAATCCTTTAATTACGTTTGACAGGAAAAGAATTAAGGTTCATTTTTCCCAACATGATTAATTTTTTAGTAATAGTCTAAGACTATGGCAGTTAAAAACCTTCAAAAAATTACAAAACAACAAAAGGTGAAAGCTGGAACTGAGAAATTGGTCTGTGTGATTATTAGTGATACCAATATGTCTAAAGCCTTGATGTTGTGTACTATGTCAGTTCTGGAGAAATAGCTGTGAAGTAAATGCTTAACCCTTACACAAACCACTACTTTATCTAGCTCATCTCATTATGTGCAGTCAGATAAGCAGAAACCACAGGCTCTCTGTAGTAAATTACAGAATTAATTGGAAAAGAGAAACATATTTTAAGCTCAACTAAGAATGACTCCTCTCTTGGTCTCCAGAGTAGGTATGTGGGTGTTCTACAGAAGATTGACTGGACAAGGGAAGACAAGTGAAAGCTGAAGCTTTGAAGTTAGCCAGGCATAGCAAAAGACAGCATATGCACCTGGCTCATAAAGAAGATACAGGACACAACATTTAAAGACTTTAAATTACTGTGTTAGTCATTTTTATTCCTCTTCTCTTTTCCTTTCTATAAGTCTGGTTAATCTAACATTTGGGTGGGTTCTGGAAGAGGGGGAGAGTGGATGAAAGAAAATGTTTGCCTATCTACTGATAGTGATGTCACCAGGGAAAACCCATTCAAGTCTTTAATGTTAGTTTCTAACCATTCCTTTCTTCAAGGACATTACATGAAGATTTCCCACAGATAAATATTTCTGGTTGGCTGTTTATATTGTCTCCTCATTTGGCTTCTGATATATATTCTCTCCTCAATTTACCAATCAGCATTTTTCACAGGAAAGGTAGGGGAACCTAACCCAGAGATTAAGTGCTACCAATTTCTATGGGTTATGTAACACAGGGACTGCACTAGAATGCAAATCTATGCTCTTTGGAAAATTAGGGGGAGATATGTATGTGAGAAAAATAGTAAGCAAACAAGAGAAAAGAATAAGGGTGGCCTAAACCATGTAATCAGGAATGGAAATTAGGTGTAAAGTGGGGCATCATCTTTGCCTTCAAAGGAAAACAATAATAAATGAAGAGGATAAAATTTACAATTCTGTAACAAGAGATTATATAATCTCACTTTTTTGTGGGTCATGGGGCTTGAACTCAGCCTGGGCTCTGTCCCTGATCTTTTCAGCTCAAGGCTAAGAGCCAAGCATCACTTCCAGTTTTTTAGAGGTTAATTAGAGATAAAAGCGTCAGTTTCTTTTGGGCCCAGGTTGGCTTTGAACCCCAATCCTCAGATCTCATCCTCCTGAGTAGCTAGGATGACAGGTGTGAGCCACCACACCCAGCAATTTCACTTTTTCTAGGCTTACAACCCATGTAGCACAGTTATTATAATCATTATGTGGAGAGCCTTCATGAATTCATCACCCAAACATGTCATTTCTATTGACATTTCCTATTGAAATTTTCTCTCTAATTTTTATTCCCAATAATATGCTACTTTTTTGCCAGTCCTGGGCTTGAGCTTAGGGTCTGAACACTGTCCTTAGACTTTCTCAAGGCTAGAGCTCTACCACTTGAACTTCAGCACCACTTCTGGCTTTTTTCTATGTATGTGGTACCAAGGTATCGAACTGGGGTCTTTGTGCATAATAGTCAAGCACTCTACCACTAGGCCAAACTCCCGACCCTAATATGCTACTTTTAAAATGGAGCTAATAAATACGATACAGTAGAGACGATCCTGTTGTGTTTAATGGTATAGTGAACTATCATAAAGTTGAATTAAAAGTAAGCAACTTATCCCCAGAAATAATCATAGTAATTACCAGTGACAGTTATTTGGTTACCATTAGAGAGTACTGAGCTAAACTACTAAATTATCAACTTATATCATGAGAATTATTTCACATGGATATGATAATCTGATTGGTTTTAAGGTAAGAAAAATAATGATGTCTTGTGAGTATTGCTGTTACATTGATTCACATTTTGTCTTTGGCTCACCATTTTTTTCCCTTTTTCTTCTCTGATTCAAATAAATGCATATACAATATACCAAGTACATAAATCAGATGCAGTGACAAAAGATGTTAAGCCATAGGTGGGAAAATGATAGAAAAGAGAAAAAAAATTCAAAAGAAATATGGAACATGAAATATTGTACTGTACCAAAATATTTAAAGTCAAGTAAATTGATCTTAAATTAGTCTTTATAATTCATACACATAAAATATATATTATTATTCTTATTTCTAATGTCTCATAATTCCAGACCATACATGCATTTTTCTGTTCTTGAGCTAAGAATGAAGAAAAGAAACAATCAGGAAGCAATTAGGACTAATTACATAGATTTCAAAAAGGTATTTTCTGACGTTGACTCAAGAGCTTAGAATAATTAAACATTTCTTATCCTGAGGGAATGCTAAGGGTTATATGGGTTTGTGAATAGATTTTATCATGTATATTTTTTACATATTTACCAGGATATTTTGTTGAACAGGGGTTGTGGGATCATTGCAATATTTCCATGCAGGCAGTGTTTTTCAATCAGATTCAAAACTGTACTGCTCTCCATTAACCTCTTACCTAGCCTGGAACAATATCGACTGGTTTCATTATATTATACATGCAAAAACACTATTAGCACTGTATTCACCCATTCTATTCCCATTTTATGCCCACTGGTAACTTCCTCTCAAGCAGTGAGTTCTATACCCTGTCTAATCATTTTGTTTTAGTATGTATTGATTATAACAAGGGGTTTCACAAGGGAATTGCAGATATGCATATATTATAATTCGATTAGAACAATCCTCTCTACTGCTGCTTCTCTTTTGTCGATTTGGTAAGGAAATATAAAACTTTATGCAATGTATATTTTCCTAAATATCTCCCCATCTGAAATGATGCCCTTTTAAAGAAAAAAAACTTGAAAACACGTGGGACATTAATGAAAAGGTCAGGCACTTAATATCATCATATTCTCTGCATTTCTGGTTGTTTTATTTGATTTTTCCAGATTATAATAATTTTGATAATAGATATTATGGACATTGCATGTATTATATATTTTTATACTGCTTAGAAATATCAAATCCATTATTTTAATTTTTATCTCTGATTCTGTCAGTTCAGTGGTAGGACACAATAGAGTAAAAATCATGTATCTATGTAACCATTACAATTAGGACTCTATCTAAAAGATTGCACAATCATTCCAGTATTAATGGGGCTTTGATTGAGTTTGAAAAGTAGTGGATCCTTTCTATTTTTATTTAACATTGTGATTTTGCATCTTGAACTCAGAACCTCATGCTCTCATTCAGATTTTCGCTTAAGGCTGGTGCTTTATTATTTGAAACATACCTGTGCTTCCAGCTTTTTGTTGGTGAACTAGAACTTGTGAGCTTTGCTTCCCAGACTGGCTTCAAATCATGATCCTCAAATATCATACTCTTCATTAACTACTATTACAAATGTGAACCATCAGCACTCTTCAAGCTTGCTTTCTAAATGACACCATAGACACAAGATAATGTTTAGGAAATGCATAATGACAAGTCTCATTTTCTCACCATCTCTTATTTCTGAGGTGCTCCTGGCTAATGAAAATCAATTTAGCTTCTTATCCATTTCCAAGTGCTTCCCTCACACTATAATTAGTGATACATTTGGAAAGCTTCCTATCTAAGGTGCCAGGAGAAAATGTCACACTCTATAAAAGATGCATTCAGTATTGGACAAGAAGAATCTTTGTCCTCCCCAGAGATTCTAAGGCATGGAAACTGAAGACATTTCTGTAACAGATGTGCATCTAATACCAGCTACATCTGCCCTACAGAACCAGTTTTGCTTACTGACTATGGGAGATTAGTTGATGTGTGATGTGAAGTACTGCTTGCATAAGCCACAAAGATCTGCAATGAGATATCAAGTATAACAAGTAACTGGTAGGAGGATAAAAATGGAGCCACAAGGGCTAGGAGTTTATCCTAGTGGTAAGAGTGCTTGCCTAGCAGGCATGAAGACCCAGGTTTAATTCCTCAGTACCACATATATAGAAAAAAAAAGCTGATCGTGGTGCTGTGGCTCAAGTGGCAGAGTGCCAACCTTGAGAAAAGCCCAAGGACAATGCTCAGGCCCATGACTAGCCAAAAAAAATGGAGCCACAAAAGGCAAAATATAAGGATGTATTCAAGGATGACAAATTTCCTATTCCTCTGTCAAATCTACCAAAGTCTTGCTGTCTGCATTCCATGCTGCTTGTACGATAGGATTTATTATCTTAAATCATATCACAACTATTTTTGACTTAGTTCATAAGATATTGTTGCCATTACCATTTTCCAGGTTCTTTTGTACATTATAGGTAAGATGAGGTATGTCCCATGTTTCATACCCTATGTATTATTTCCTTCTCTGCTATTTTCTTACTTTAAAGCATTCAATGGAATACAGTTTAAGTGGGTATGAATCATGAGGAAGCCTTGAATATCATAACCTTCCAAAAGTATCTCTTATGTTTATGACATATCAGAATTAATGACTATGAAAACAAAATGCCTGGGGCTAAAGGCATATAACATCATCCATAGAACTCATTGCTTGGCATTGAGACATTTGATTTAACAACACAGTGAGATGTTCTTTAATGGGTCACCAACATGTATATGTGCATTTAAAACAGGTGAAAACAGAAATTACACACTCCAGCATTCAAAAACTTAGACTGCCCTTGTTTAACATGGCAAGTTCTAGCATTCAAAGAGTGACTTTATGGACAATAGAGACACAGTTAGTGAAACACACTGTGTTGTACCTATATAATGGCTTTTCTGGATATTCACACACATATATATATATACATAGATATATACATAGATATATACGTATATCTATGTATACATAGAGCTTTACTTACCAAACATATGTACATGTATATGCATGTATATATATACACACACATAAGCAAACATGCATACATATACATTCTATATGCATACATTCTATATACATATATTCTGTACATCTACATATAGAGGAGAATGTAAAAATTTAAAAACATTGATTATATCTCTCCTAATATTTATGATAGAAAATGTTTCTGTAAAATTATGCAGCTAGTTATTTGATCCATACCATTCACAGATTTTAAATTTAAGTGTTAAAAGCTTTCCAAAGTAGCATCCTTTTACATCCTAATGGTTCTAAAAAGCACAGAAGTGAAAAAATACATCATTACATCCCAAAAAAAATCCCCATAGAAAAAAATTTAGAATTGTCATGTGGATAGTACCATCAGTTTTGGACACAGCACAGAAAATATATTTGCTCAGAAAGTAGCTTCACCTATTATAGTTCCTTTTTAGAAATAAGTCCTGCATTATTATTTGCATGCATACATTCTTAAGGACTTGTCATTAAGAAAAGTAGAACTTTCTCTAATCACACAGTGTGATACCTTTGTAAACAGTCTCCTTTTAAAGGTAATCAGCAATCCTGTGTGCAATCCTAGCATTAAGTCAGCAATCAGCCTTTGACATGGAGAACTGATTATTTGTTTTATAAATGAAATTTATGGGAATAGACACATCATTAATAATTTCCATAGTTAAAATAACAATTAGCTCCCTAAATCTTGCTGCTAGAATGATAATCACCAAACATGAGTCCTCAAATTTTGACACTCCTTAATCAAATAGGATTATTAGGTTTGGTGGAATTTTTCTTTCCATGATAAGAAATGAGATGTCTAAATCATTTCAGATGCTTCTATTTCCCAACACAACACAGGTTGAATTTTACTCACTTGACCAAAGGAACAAAAGATGCAGTAATGTTTATGCAACCAAAATGAATATAGGTACTCAGTGGCTTACTCTGGTACATTACCTACATACTACTTTGGAAGAACAAGTACTCATAGACAAATATGTCTTAAAAATAATAAGTAAATAGGCCAAGTCTCATGTGTGTCCTGGGAAAATGATGTGAAATGTTGAGAAAGAAGGGGGAGAATGCTTAATATGTATGTTCCATGATCAGTTCATATAATTTTTACTTTTAAAGGCAGTTCCTGTCCCCAACTGATAAGGACAACCCTATCATATTTTATGTGATGACTTGAGCTATCTAATAATACATGCTTGGATATTGTGATCAATTTAAAATTTATACCAACAATACAAATCTTTTTCATGGTTTTATGGCAGATTCTAGGAAAGCTGGATTCTCTTCTTTTGATATGGTTATCACTAAGAACTAGATGACCCCGGTGTTGTCAGTGTATATATTAAGACAAACATGTGGACGAAAGCATGGGAGAGAATTAAGTTTTAAAAATATATGAAATGGATCAAAGCGAATGAGAAAGAAACAGACAACTAATGACATCTTTGAACTTCAAGACTCAGTCTTGCCTCAAGCAAGAGCTTTCACTTTGATTTCACAGATATGAAGCCGAAAAATAGAAGTTTTAACTTTTTTTAGTAAAACCAAAATTATTGATTAGCCAAACTCTATAGAACGCTGTGTGACTTATGAAAATGGCCAAGAATTAACACAGAGATCCTCTGAACCATGAGTTATCAAATAGAGTTGAGATATTCCAATATTTACTTTAAACAATTAATGAGAAACTATTACATGCAAATATGTGTACTAAACAAATTGAGGTGTATATGTATGTCTTTACACTATGAATCTTTTCAATGAATTAGCAATCATATGAAAAATATTAGATTACAGGAAAGCAATGGTTTCCAAGAGCATGAATGTTTTAAATATAAGAATTTTAAGGTGAAGTCTGTTGTTATCAAGAAGTTCTTATGAGAACATGTAGATGTTAAACACTGGAAAAATAAGCCTTTACTTTAGCACAGTTTGGCTTCCATTTAGTAAAATTTTTCATCAGATTCTCCATTACCAGGGGGAAAAAAATCAAAAGAGAAACAATTTCCCACTTCTTTCACACATGCTCAAATGAACGTTTGCTTACTCCTGCCAGGTTGACCATTTGAGGAAGAAGCTTACAAAGGTTATGGAACTTTAAAAAGCCTTGCAGTTGTTTGAGGGCAGATAGCAAAGCATTTCAGGAAAATATGAAAATTGTCTTCATTTTCAAGATGGGATTTCTCTTTAACAATATGGATATTTTTCTTATTTTCAGGATGGAAAACTTGTATGGGCAATATTAATCCCATCTGAAGAGTGCTATCTTCTTCCATCACCAAATCCAAGAGACTGATTCTACAGCATTAAGAGGTGTTTTGGGAATGCCATTTCTTGCTTTTTTTCTTTTGTGTAGTTTGTTGTTTTTTCATTTTCTTTTCTGTATGCATTTTTCCCAGCTTTGACAAACTTCTGTTAATGAGTTAAATATTTTAGTAACTTTACTTTGTCTTAAAGAAATGCTTTTTTGAAAATTTCTCTATGGAGTGCGTGAGTTTGAGTGTCTGGATGTGTGTGTTTGGTGGGGGGTATTCAGTCACGACCTTACCACGCTATTTGTCTAACTTTGAGCAATGCCTCTTTCCATGAAGAGTTATTTTGAGATAAGATATATATATTCCTGTCTGGTCATATTCTTTTTTATTGTAATTAATAGAAGGGTTATATTATATTTGCCAGATATGTGGGTTCTTCCAGATTTAAGCTTAGTGACATTGACTTCTCCTTGTCATTTGTTCTATATCCAGTCAGTTACAGGTTTTTTTTTTTTTTGCTGTAATTTTATCAAGATGATTTTATGTCAGTAACAGTAAAGGTTTTAATTTAGTAGCAGTTGTTTTTGCTTTCTTTGTTGATTTGTGTCCAGTGAGCTTCACTGATGTACTTTACCCCCCTTTCCCTTGGAGTTCTTTTGAAAGTTAACTATACAGCTCAGTGGTGAAGGGAGGGAGGGACTGGAAGAGAATGAGGGAACAGAAGACACTGGGAGAAAGGAAATGGACTCACTACTTCACTCCTATAATTGTGATCCCTCTGTACAACACCTTTATAATAACAATAAATTAATTTTTAAAAATATTAAAAAACATTTTCATATCTACTATGTACAATCAATCTTTATTATGTATAGAATTTTCTTCAGAAGTAAAATTGCAAAAATTCCTTAAAATGCTGTTATTTTAGTTCTGTTAAATAGAAAAGACCCAGTATAGCAAAAACAATTTTTAGCAGAAAGAACAGTGCAGGAGGAATTTCAATACCAAACTTCAGATTCTATTACAAACTCTAGTAACCAAAACAGCTTGGTACTGGCACAAGAACAGGCCTTAGGACCAATGGAATAGAACTGAAGACCCAGATATTAACCCACGAACCTATGGCCAACTAATTTTTGATAAGGGAGCCAAAAAAATAGAATGGGAGAAAGACAGCCTCTTCAACAAGTGGTGATAGAAGAACTGGTTAAGCACCTGCAGAAAAAATAAGTTGGATCCTTCTTTGTCACCTTACACCGTAACTCCAAATGGATCAAAGACCTTGAGGTAAAAGCAGATACACTGAAAACTTTACAAGAAGGAATAGGAGATACACTAGTTCTTCTTGGCACAGGTCAAAACTTCTTAATAAGGACTCAGAAACACAACAAACCAAAGAAAATCTGGATAAGTGGGACTGCATTGAACTGCTGAGCTTCTGTATGACAAAGGACATAGCTAACTAACTAAATACAAAGTCTGCAGAGTGGGAGAAGATCGTCATTAACCACACAACAAAGGCCTCATATCTAAAATATATCAACAGCTAAAAAAATTGAATCACCTTTGCTACAGTGTCTTTTGTTCCTTCATTCTCTCCCCCTCCCAAAACCCTCCACTTAGTAGTTAGCCTAAAACTGATCTATTTTAGAGGAAGTTCATGGGCAGCTGACAAGAACTGGCAATTGTTGAATAGGATATTCCCTAAGTGTTTGTTAGGGCCACATGATATTTTACACGTGCAATTTTTACATTTACTTGTTTAGTTATTAATATATAATCAGTGATGCTAATTACATTTTACTATTTCTATTGATGTTTGCTTGTTAAATATGAGTATAACTACTCCTGCTTGTTTTTTTCTGTTGTATTCATTCTCTATGCATCTGTACAGGTAAAACATGCTTCTTGCACAAACATTAAAAAAAAATTGTATCACTACAAAACTAATCTCCAAAGAAACAACCATCCTAGTAAAAGATGGGCCAAAGACTTAGAGTCTTCTCTGAAGAAGAAATAAGAATGACCTATAGACACATGAAGAAATGCTCAACATCTCTGGCCATAAAAAAATGCCAATCAAAAAAAAACCTCTAAGATTCTACCTCATTCTAGTTAGAATGGCCATATGAATATATGAAAAAAAAATTTAAATTAAAAAAACAAAAAAACAAATACTATCAGTTAAAAAGTATGCAATTATATGAAAGTCTATACTTGTACCTGAAAGACATATTGAGATGTAAATAGGTATTTACACACATCTGATATTATTTTACTTCTTATTTCACCTTATGAATTTAATAAATGAATTTATATTTTCATAGAAGCAAATGGCTAACCATTTTAATTAACACTTAATTACATCACAAAATAGGTTCTAAAAATTAGCAATCAATAGTGACCTCAATCTATTTTTCACCAATAGCTTCGCTTTTAACTTACAGTGTTTTCTTTATGTTTGATATCAGTCTATATTTAATTATATTTTTATTTTTATATTTTATTATATTTATTTATATTTAATGCCAAGATAGAAATCTGGAGTACATAAGCAAAATATTACTTGTTTAAATTAAGAACATTGAATTAAAATGCTTAACACTTTAGGTAAGTTATATATATGTGAGTGTGTGTGTATTTTCACTCTTAAGTGTAATATCTTTTATTGGCATTTTTATTTCTGAGCTGCAGTTATTCTGCTTTTAATAAACTATTGGTTGTAGAGACTGAAAAATGAACTGGCTTTGTGCAATGAATCAGTCATCTACCCCAGTGTTTAAGGTAAATAACAAAATAAAGAGATTTTCTGTTTGAGCAACAGCTCTTGAAGACAGATATAAGAAGTCATTTCTATATTCATAAAGAGGTTTATTTTGGCTTATATTGTTAAAAAACTATAAAGCTAAAGTCTGTATTGTTAAAATTACTTCATTAATCTGCAAATATAATCAAGGTCAGAATAGGATTGCTTTTAGTTTTCTTTCCCTGCCTTTCAATATGAAGCAATGTCAAACTTTTTATCTCTTTACACTTTATAAACCTCAATGTATCTGGTACAGAGAAAACTACAAGGAATATTTTTTGCTAGAACCTTAAAATTCTGATGATTTTTAGCAGCAGAAACTAAAAATAATTTTGTATTTATCTTTAGCTTATGTTATTATCTACTGTTGCCATAATTACTAAAGTTCTTTGAACTAAATCTGTTTTCCTATTTCTTTTTCCTTATCTCCACCCCAGAGCCATTTGATTAGACCCCTTAACAAAACTTCATTTGAAAAAATTTCCATTTGCTTAAAGAAATTCCTTTGGGGGTTTGTTCAATTAAAAGTGTCATAAGAGATAGAGCAAATTTAGAGGTAATACTAAGAATAAATATTCTTAATTACCATAAAATGTTATAAATAAAATGCATTTGTGTTCAAACAAACCTAAATCTAATGTAGTAAAACAAAGTAACATGAGACATTGAATAAAAGATTAAATGACATACAAAACATTTAAAATTATTTTTTAAGATTCACTTTCAGGAAGTGGGGCTGTGGCTCAAGGGGTAGGTGGTAGCCTTTAGCTGAAGAGCTCAAGGACAGTGCCCAGGCCCAGAGTCAAGCCCATCCCCCCAAAAAAAACAAAGATTCACTTTCACCATTTGGATTTGAGGGTTCAAGTTGTTGCATATATAATTCACGAAAAAGTAAAATTCAATATGGGATATCTTGAATAATTTCTTATCCTATAATAACCTTGACACTGAGATAATATATGAGGAAGTAAAATTTTTACAATAATTACTTAGAATTGAAATAATATCTAAGTTATCTACGTTTGAGTTTAAAGACAAAAGGATTTTTTTTGGAATTTTGGTAAAAATAATTGACTAAAAGCTATTTTATAAAGTCTGTTCTATTTGACTCCAAAGACTTTTTGACCAATAGTTTTTGTTGTTATTGCTGTTTTGTTTTGTTTTCTTTTTGCCAGTCCTGGGCTTAATATCAGCGCCTGAGCATTGTGCGTGGGCCTTCTCAAGGCTAGAGCTCTACCACTTGAGACTCAGCACCACTTCTGGCTTTTTTCTATGTATGTGGTACCAAGGAATTGAACCTGGGCCTTCATGCATCCTAGGTAAGCACTCTACCACTAGGCCAAACCCCCTGCACCTACCAATAGTTTTTTATATTTAGTTCTCTAATTGAATATTTGTCTTGTTGTGTTCTAATAAACTATCCTAGGCTGTGTCTCATTCGATTTGTTCCACTGAATGTACGTAGAAAACTTTCCAGTTCAAAGCAAAGTTATACACAACCACAAATGTACCTAGTTACTGGAGTTCAACGTTTTACAGAAAGTTTCAATTTAGTCCAGTGAAGAAGTTTTAAGTAACAGAATTAAAATTTAACTTACCAATCATGACATTTTTCATATATTTTTATTGTAATTAATGGAAGGGTTACATTATATTCACCAGATAGAAGGTGCGTTACTTCACATACATTGATATTCTTTCTCTTGTCTTGGTCCCTACTTCCCACCCCTACCCCCACCCCTCATCTTGGTTTTCCCCCTTCCCTATATTTTGGCATAGGCTTTATTGGATAATGTATTTCAAAATATACAAAAACTTAGTGGTATTGTAAAGAATAACAATTCACTATTTGATATGTGTTCACTCTAAGGTTTGGGAACCACTTGTCATGGAAAAAAAACCAGTAGAAAGGAAAAACCGTTCCAATATTTCCAAAAAATGTCAGTATTTACCATTTCATACATAACTTGAAAAAACTGGCAGTTTGTTTCACAAGTTTGAATGTTATAAGCAAAACAAAAAAGATTTGAAGCAGTATCTTTAGTATTTGACTAATATTGACTACTATTACCTTTACCATGCTTTTCATGCATGACAGGTATATTTTAAATTTACTTCATTGGCTACATTTGCAAGAGAACTTATTTGGAATACTCCATAGATTACTCATACAAAACATGAAATTGGTATTTCACAGATATATAAATATTAGCCTCTCACTTAAGCATTCAAAATATACAGAAACTAGCTTTCACTGGCACATGTAAGGAACTCAAAACTCCACCCTCATTAATGCCAACAAAACAAGATCTGCGTCAAATGTTTGCACCCTCATCTCGTTATTGCTAATGAAAATAAAAAATAAATATGCATTCATATATGCATCTACACATTAAAATACATAAATGAAATAAAAAAGAAAAAAATAAGATATTTGATATGACGGTGTATAGTGACGTTGGTTCTATGTTTCACTTCTCCATAAAAACATATTCCTTTTTCCCAGCTAAACTATCTCCCAAATCAAAAATACACCACATGCCCAGCATCTTAAACTTTAATTTTTGTGTTTTCCAGATAATGTGTATTCATTTTGCTTCGTTCATCATCACACTGCCCGAAAGAACCCTCCTCAGTAACTGGAACGGTGTGTGGAAAAGAGTAAATATGTTGTGTTATTTAGTTTCAGGAGGCACTAAAAATTAACTGATGACTTTGTGTTCCATGGAAGTAAAAATATAAAATAAAATATAAATCAAGGCAATGATGTATGAGTAAACTCAAATATTCAGATATGTCACCAATACTACAAAGAAAAATTGATTTAAAGTCCTTGAAACTTTCAATAGGTATAACCTACTACTGGACCAAAGTGGGAAGTGATATTGGAAAACATTATGCACTTCTTTTTTTTATTTTTTATTGTAATTAATAAAAGGGTTACATGATATTTTCCAGATAGAAGGTGCATTAATTCACATATATTGATACCTTTCACATGTCTTGGTCCCCATTTCCTTCCCCCCCAACACCCCCATCTTGTTTTACCCCCTTCCCTATCCAATTTCAAATAACCAAATACAAATATATCCAATATATCAGATAATAATGAGATACTATAACAATATGAGATACCCAAGGGACAGCAAAAGAGATGAGAGATAACATAGTACCTTAAGGACAACAATCATTCATTATATGGCTTTTGTTTCAATATCCTAGAGGTCCTTTCAATTAGCTTCATACTATATGGCCTTATGTATCAAAGTTTTGATTTATTGCAAATCTCTGCTAGCAGAGCCCAAGGTTTCTACTAATTATGACAAATGAGGGAAACCATTGAGCCTAAGTTCCTTTGAGTCTGGCTTACTTCACTTAATATGATATTTTCTAAGCCTTTCCATTTCCTAACAAATGGGTCGATGGCATTCTTTCTGACAGCAGCATAGAATTCCATTGTGTACAAATACCACATCTTGTTGATCCATTCATCAACTGAGGGACATCTAGGTTGGTTCCATATCTTTGCTTACTTCACTTAATATGATATTTTCTAAGCCTTTCCATTTCCTAACAAATGGGTCGATGTCATTCTTTCTGACAGCAGCATAGAATTCCATTGTGTACAAATACCACATCTTGTTGATCCACTCATCAACTGAGGGACATCTAGGTTGGTTCCATATCTTTGCTATGGTAAATAGTGCTGCAATGAACATTGTTGTGCTGGTGGATTTAGTATGTCCTTGTTTCTGGATGATTGGGTAAATGCCAAGTAGTGGAATTGCTGGGTCATAGGGGAGCTCTATGTTTAGTCTTTTGAGGAACTGCCATACTGCTTTCCATACTGGTTGAAGGAGTTTGCACTCCCACCAACAGTGCAGTAGGGATCCTTCCTGACCACATCCCCTCCAGCATCTGCTGTTAGTTTTCTTGATCCTGGCCATTCTAACTGGAGTGAGGACTTACAAAAAAGAAGAGGGTGGGGAGTTTGGCCTAGTGGTAGAGTGCTTGCCCAGCATTCATCAAGACCCTGGTTCGATTCCCTAGAACCACATACTTAGAAAAAAGCAGAAAGTGGTGCTGAGGATCAAGTGGTAGAGCTCTAGCCTTAAGAAAGCCCAGGGACAGTGCTCAAACCCTGAGCTCACAGCCCAAGACTGGCAAAAAAAAAGAGAAAAGAAAAGGTATACAGAAATTAAAAATAAAAATCAACGAACAATGAAAACAGGGTATAAACTACTACAGGGGAATAAAAAGAAAGAAAAAAAGAACTGCGAACAGTACATCATAAGGAAAAAGCCAAACTCCTGTTTCAATTTCTTGTAGTTCATTTTATAGTATCATATGCACCTAACTGTTGACCTATTGCCATCCTCCGCTAAGAATACCATAGTGTACTTATTACAAATGGGAGAAAACATAGAGCCTATATTTTTATTCAGCCTGCCTTGCTTCACTTCATATAATTTTTGCAAGAATTTTCATAAAATATCTTTCTTACTGATGGAAGCATAAAATTCCATTGTGTATATATTTCACATTGTCTTGATCTGTTCATTTTAGCTATGGTAAATACTGTTCCAATGAACATTATATATTTATTGTGGTAAACTAGTTTTAGAAACATGATTTATTAATTTAACCTCCACCTTTCTAACAAACCATTGACAGAATAAGGACAAGAAGAAATGTACTTTATACCCATTTAGAATGGTTAAGGTCCTCTTAAAACCAAATTAGAATAATAAATGCTGTTGAAGTTTTGAAGGTAAGAATAGAGGAATCAAACAGAATGGATAGATTTTTATTGGAAATATTTTCCATATACTACATACTGGTATGGAATTGTCATAATGAATCTCCTCCTTCTATTATTAAGGTATACTAATGACAAGTCTTAATGAAAACTTACATAGTCATAAATTAAAGTTGTCAATGTGCTGGGTTATAGAGATACATGTGTTAGGTTATAGACAAGAAGCATTTGTTTTATTACTTTACAACTCACCTCCAATCTGCTTCATCTTTTGCAAACATCTGTCATCTACCACATCTATCAAATCTCCTCACTATTAGTATTGTTTATTGTTTACTTAATTATGCCTCATTACTGTCTGATTGTTTGTGCAATGCCATCCAGAGGCTTTCTTTCATAGAGAAAGATAGATCATGTCTGTTGAGTTAGCATTTCTCTTGTGACATTACTAATCCATCATTGTGCAATACTGGCATTCTGTGTGATTCATTTGTATGGAATATGTACTATATGTTTTCATAATTATGTATTTTAAGTACATTTCAAATCTTCAACTTTTTTATAAAATGTGTATGCATGTTTATTTGTGTATACATACATGAGTATGTATATATACATATACATGACTCTCTGATGTATACATAACTAATAATGGCATAATACCATGTACTTCACGGAAGACAGAAGTATAAAATAAAAGTGACTCTTGTAAATTGAAGCAGAGAAAGTGAAGAGAATTTGGCTCCACACAAATAAATATACTTCTATATTTAACAAAATAACTAGATATTTTCAGCCACCGGCAACTAATCTGATCACATATTTTAAAACAAGTAAATAAAAAGTAATTTAGGCTCTTATAAAGGAATTATACCAGAAGAAGTACTGTTGACTTATGATGTATTTTTCTCCCAATTCTTTCTCATCTTTTAACTGTTTCTGGAAAAGTAACTAAACATATGGATCCAAGTCTGCACACCTTTCATCAATATTTCACTCATGTTTGTAAGGTATTGAACCTCCTTGTCAATAGTTTGCATACAATAGAATGCTCAGGAAATTAAAGGAGAGTGAGTTGTCACACAAAAATATAAGCACTCTTATAAATTGCCCATGGATGCTTAAATTGTTATCAGAAATAACAAAATCAAAAGTTCAGAGACTGAAAAATTTTGCAGTAAAATTGTCAGCAAAACTAATTTCATAAAAACCATTGATCAGAATCAATATGTTTGTTTATGATTCCATTAGTTTAAAATGAATTGTTTCCTATCAATGTGACAGTGGATTGTATTTGATTAAAGGTGAAATAAATAGGACACAAGTCTATCAATTTATCATTTATCATGCTTCTATCTATATCTATTATTTATCCATTTAACATCTGTCTTCTTAATATTGCCTCCCTAAAATCTAAAGAAAAACGAAATGTATCATTTGTATCCAAAGCGGAAAAACAATGTTAGGGCTTATATAGCCATGATTTTAATAGAAATGGGGATCATTCAGGCTAAGTCCAGGTGAGAAACCATTTCTTTAGTCTCAATGACTATAGGAAGAATTTGTTTCCACTGAAAAACATAATCAATTTCAAGGGACCTATCTACAGGACAGATGTTCCTAAAAATGCTTGGATATTAAGATCTGAAACTAGGATTACACACACATCATATAGAGATAGTTAATGAGACATATGTTATCAGGAACCCAAATAATGTAATTTATGGTTGTTCACTTCACTAACAACACTTAAAATCTGTTCATTCCCCTTATTATGAAAAAAGATCTTTGTGTCTTACATACTACCTCCAGGTAGTGTTACTGGTACCAATGTTTGTTTTTTCCTTAAAACTTCCCAGGGCAAAATGCATAATACATCTAATGAGTCAGAAATGATCATTATTCATTTACAGCCTCTCCAGTTAGAGTGAAATAATGTCATTTTTAGGTCATTGTATAATGATGTTTCTTCCATACGTGAACTGAATAAAGTAACTTTCTGTGCCAAGGTTAATGTATCAACTTCAGGTACTTGCTTTGTTGGATTTTGTTAAATATTCTTGAGCTTCTCTAACCCTCTGGGACAGACTGAAATGAAAAGGAATTTAATTAGAATGTGCTGGGAATGTAATGTGACGCATTAAGTTTTTATTAAGAAAACCAGTACCAAGCGAAAATTGGTTTCAGGAATTATCCTTCTAGATAAACACAATACTACATGTGTAGATAAGCACAGGGAATGCAGGAGACACTCACCAAAAGTATTGGTACAATAAAGTTGAAATCAAGAGATAATTGTAATGAACGAAAGTTTTCTCATATAATGTAAAATTCAGAAATAAAGCCTCTGTTTCATTTTAAAATTCCTGTTGGAAAGCAGTTCTGCTGTGCCAGTTTCAGTCATTGGCATTCCCGTACTCCTGTGATTAATTTCAAAGGCACATTGGTCCAGGGTTCTTATTAGGTTACTCTGTTAATGCAAAAGCTGTCAAGAAGGCCTTGAAGTGGAAATCAAGCAGATGCACTCTAAGTCCCAGTTTAAAATACCTTCAAACCAAGTATTTGGTTATTTTAGCTTCATTTGTTAAAAGGATCTCAAAGTTAAATCTATTAATTCAAGTGAACTATGTTTTATTGCTTATGTCATACATGAGCAATATACATAAACATGTCATACATTGGTTTTATTTAGAAATAAATCCAGTAATACTGCAAAAAGCTTAATTTTCAAAAAATCTGCTAATTTTTAAGAATTAACCAAGCAATTATGATTTATATTGTTTTGTTAATGAAAAATAAATAGCATCTATTGGAAGAGATAAATATAAAAAGTAAACAAACCAGAATTTGGAACTCTGACTGATGAACAGATAACCACAGTTTTTCTATTTCTTCATTTACATACATATGTTTACATATATTTCCAACTTAATTCTCATCTGTATTCTATATAAAAAAAATCATGATGACTTGCTAATTCTAATGTGTTTAAACCTTCATTAATGCACAACCTACAATTCAGTTATCTACCACATTATCCATTATCAAATTTTATAATTAAGTTTTAGACTAATATATTTCATTATTTCAATTGCCTGAGGAATTGAGGTGTTATTTTCATTTTTCTTTCACATTTCTTCTTTGAAAAGACAAGACGTGTCATAAAATAAAATATTAAAATATATTACAAAATAAAACTCAGTCATCTACCACTGGATGAGAATGTTATGGAAAGCTTTGCACGTCTACTTTTCTTAGTTTAATATAGGATACCTCCACTTTTCACTAGATTTGTGGAGAGGGGTGGGCTCATGGGGCTTAAACTTGGACAAGGTGCTGTTCCTGAGCTCTTCAGCTCAAGGCTTAAGCCTTACCCTTGAGCCAAGTCCCAGTTCCCATTTTCTAGAAGTTAACTGGAGATAAGAGTCTCAGGTCCTTTTGTGCTCGAGTTGGCTTTGAACCTTGATCCACAGATCTCAGCCTCATGAGTAGCTAGGATTATAGGTGTGAAACATATTGTTAATAAAGCATGTCCAAATCAATTACTTTACTTGTAACAAGCAATTTGACTTAAGAAAAATTTAAATTCCTTTCAATTTTAAAGGCCTTTTATTAAAAACAAATACATGACATAAATTTGCAAATTTATTGTGCTGAATTGTAGTCTTTTTGATAAACAGGTATTATTTTCAGTACTTTCACTTACAACTGCCTAGTAAATCAGTTTGTAATAGTAAAATTTTAATGACACAAATATTAAATAAGGAAAAGATGGCTTACAATTATAATTATATTAATAGGCATAACTATAAATTACAGTAAACTATGCTTCTGATTTTTAAATAGAACAGAAATATGTTTCTTACCTCTAAATAATTCATTTTTCATGAAAAACTTCTATTACTGTTGATAAAGATATGCATTAAAACTGACATTTTTTGCCCCGAGCAAGGTGACTCATGCCTGTAATCCTAGCTACTCAGAAGGCTGAGATCTGAGGATCAAGGTTCAAAGCCAGCCCGGGTACAAAAAGACCTGAGACTCTTATTTTCAATTAACCGCTATAGAACGGGAAGTGGGGTTTGGCTCAAGGGTAGGGTGGTAGCCTTGAGCTGAACAACTTAGGGACAGCACCCAGGCCGAATTCAAACCCTATAACACACAAGAAAAAAAAAAAACAATATATATGACAATTTTTAATGACAAGTATTAGTACATTGTTCGTGCATAATGTATTCATAAACACTAAAAAGTCTCAGTTTCTTAGGGATAACAAGTCATATACATATTTGTTAAGTGTATTTACAGGATGATTAAATTTAAGGAAGGTATTTTTTTTTATGCATAAAGTTCAACCTTTTTTTGTCTAAGTGCTTGAACTCAGGGTGGACTCCACTTCCGGTTTTGTGGAGGTTAATTGGGGATAAAAGTCTCATGAACTTTCCAACCCAGTCTGGATTCTAACTGCATTCTTAGGTCTCTCCCTTCTGAGTGTTATGTCCACCAGGAAAAACCACCCTTCTTGTTTTCTCTCTGTGGAAAACAACACACAGACCACTCGCTCTTTGTTCTGCTTGCAAGATTGTATATGGCCTAGACTTCCAGGCTCAGCACCTGTAACCCAAGTAAGCAGACCACGCAGGGTCTGTGGGAGGTCTATGAAGTCATCCTCTGAAGCCACTTTGTTACCCACCCCAGTCACACCTCCTTCTAGACACTGACATCACTCTCGTTTGTTCCAGTTGTACCTCCTCATCCTCCTCCTCTAGATAAGTTTTCTTTTTCTTTTTTATATATTTTATTGTAATTAATAGAAGGGTTACATTATATTCACCAGATAGAAGGTGCATTCACATACATTGATACCCTTTCTCATGTCTTGGTCCCCATTTCCCTACCCCCACCTCCACCCCTCATCTTGTTTTCACCCCTTCCCTATCTGATTTCAAATAACTAAATAAGCATATATAAGCATATAAGCATTAAATCCATGGAATAATCATTGTATTTTTATTGTACAAGGATTTGAAATGCGAGACTCATGTTTGCCAGTCAGGTACTCCTACCACTAAACCATGCTCCCAGATCTCTCCTTCCTTCCTTCCCTTTCTCACTGTCTCTCCTTCTCTCTACACACATCTACATCTGGTGCAGGCCTGATTTGGTTCTCCTAATAATAAACCCTATTCTGCCTGAGTAATGTGAAGGTTTTATTTCATAAACCCTTACACTACGCAAGTAGTATTACATGTGTGAGCCACCATTTCTGGGCCAACATGATGTCTCATTACCCCTGTGTACAACATGTTTCCAAGTTACAGTACAATTTTTGGGATTTTGATGGTTATGAAAACAAGACACTAAAAATGATGCTTATGGCTCTGACTGCACTGCTTGTCTACATCATCGTCTTCCAATCACTTGAACACTGTCTGAAACAAAGCTATGTTAGCACATTTTCTCCTAATCTCATTGTCATTCTTTCCTGGAGTTATTCTCAATAACACATTTGACATTATTATTATGACATTATATTAAATTTAAGATGTTACTGAGATGGTTTTAATTCAGTATATTGGCAAAACCAAACAAAAATCAATGTTAACAAAGCATATGATTCATTTTACTGATAACTACAGAGAATGTTGATAAAAATCTATTTTTACCAAAAACAAAGGAAATGTGTGTGTGTGTGTGTGTGTGTGTGTGTGTGTGTGTGTGTGTGTGAGTGTTCATGTCTTTTGGTTCATATCAGATGAAAGTAAGGATTAAAATGAGGCAAATTTATACGGTTTTAAATATATCTACAGTTTAGTAATCTAATTAACTATACATTAATTAAAATTTAAATCTATAGCTACCTTATTGAGTTCCCACTTACAACCTACATAATTCTGTGTATAGGTATACCTAAGGGTGTATGAATAAGTAACTGATCTAATAAAAACCAAAACATGAGCAAGGACAAGCATAATAAGTGATATTCTGGGGATAATTAACACCAAATATGCCATTAATGAGAAGATCAGTTTTGAAAATTTTAAGAAAATAGTTAACTAGGAAGAAAGAAGTTTAGAGAGATACTTTAGTACACTAATTGTAAAATAATGTAAAGAACAATAACTATAATTATAAACTTGATCTCAGTTTTAGAGGGCTAATCTTTGATAATATGGAATCAAGATCTATTAATTAGGTTTACAGGTAGATTTACTTTATATTTAACATTTGAAGGAAATTCACAAGTAAAAATTACAAGAAAATACCAGAAAAATGGCAAAAACAAAAGAAAATGTTGGCTAGAGAAAAGCTCTGTCAGGTTCAAATAAACCCAAATTCATGTGATATGTGTAAAGTCACAGATTTGAAAAAGAAATCAAACCACTATGATAGTTAAAAATCAGGCTAACCAAAATATGTATCTTAATTCAAAAATACCGGGAAGAATGAAATAACGGAAAATAATATTTAATATGTCTCAATAATAAAAACTGAATAAATTTCATTCAAGTTATTTGAAAATGAATCAATTATACTTGTCAGAAATTAATAATAATAGGATAGTACTGAAAATCACTGAGAAAAAGTTGGAAGACAAAGCACTTACAGAATGTTTTTACATTGACAATTCAGTTATGAATAGCAAAACTTCATGCTAATAAAGAACAGAAAACTGTGTTGAATGCAGTAAGAATAATTTCTATATTCAAATATAAAGATAGCTAATATTTTAAGAGTGTCAGCAATAGAAACATATTTTCAAAAATAAAAGTTACAAACAGTCATGGATTGCGGCCTCATGCCTGTAATCTTAGCTACTCAGAAGACTGACATCTGAGGTTCACAGTTCATAGCCAGCTCAACCAGGAAAGCTCCTGATATGCTTAGTTCCTACTAACCAACAAACTCTGGACATAAAGCTATGACTCAAGTGATTGTGTGCTAACCTTGAGCAAAAGATCTCAGGAATAGCATCTAGAGAGAGATAGAGACAGAGACACAGAAAGAGACAGAGACAGAGACAGACAGAGAGACAGAGACAGAGAGAAATGGAAATGGAGACAAAGACTAAGAGACTGAGAGATGGAGGGAGGAAGGAAGTGAGAGAGAGAGAGAGTGTGTGTGTGTGTATGTAGAAGAAAAAAACTATTCAACCACACTTATGGAAGTACTGGATGTTATGCTCCAAATAAAGCCAAATGAAATATCTGTAGGTATAAATAAGTAGATGAACCTAAGCAAAAATTGATAGGAAAGTGAGGTTTAATAATCAAATTAAAAATAATAGAGCACTGTGTCTGCATTCCCAGTAAGAGTTTAGGCATAAGAGTCCATTGATGGGTGGAAAGAATAATAACTTCTCCTTTCACTATTATTTCCCATTTTACCAGACAATTAAACTTGATCTTCCTCAAATTCATTGTCTTTGTATTGCTCTTGCAAAATTTCCCATTTTCCTTTCCCTTCTTAAAAGATATTAGTGGTGGGCTTCATTAAAATATTAAACTTGGGAAGTATGTAAAAGCATATATTTAGAATTCCTTCTTTCCATTTTCCTAAGACAATTTGGAAAAGAAAGTAACTCAAGACTTAATTTTATGTATACATGTGTGTACATGTTATTTTTGTGTTTAAATATTCCATTTTACCAAGAATATTTGAAATCATACATTCATTTCAGCTATATATTATTAGAGAAGAATTTGCTTTGGACTAGACTAGTTGTCCTGCTCAGACTTTAACACTAAAACCAATTTAGAAACATTATATTATACTTCAAAGTTATTTGTTATTGAAAATATTCCATTGTGGTGATATCAGAGACTAGAAGGAATGAATTTTAATGATAAAACAGTGATATTGATGAAGATAAACTATATTTATAAACTGACAGGTTGAATGTATAACTTCTTAGATATAACAAAAATTACAATTTAAAAAATAAACAGAAAAAATGGAAATGTACTCATGTAGTAGGACAACTCCAAACAAAATGGAAAAAGCTGAGTGAGAAAGCCCTTGAGTTCAAGCCCCAGTACAAGAACAGACACACATACACACACACACACACACACATACGCACACACACACACACTATAATTCTGAACACAATGCACATTTTCTTTTTCTATTTAGAGTAGGGCAGATATTAAATGGAGCCAATTCCTCATGACTTTAACTTTATGTGTTTCATTAGTCACAACATTAACAGCTGTGTTTCTACTTCCTAAAAGATCCTAGAAATAAATGCAGGTGCTCCTGGAGACAAATGCAAATGACATCAGCTTCCTCATTTTTTAATCCACTGAGTGTTTAATTACGGAATGCTGTCTTTAGATTTTATTTATGTTAATACTAATGCCTCACAAAACAGATTTGGTGCAAGAGTTAAAACTTCATGGCAGTTCATGAATTATTCTTCTCATCAATCTTGTCACTGTTGACACATCTTCCATATGTTCCCACTTCTTATGCTTTGCTCTATTTTAAAAGAGTTTTGAATTCTAATATCTGAGTAAAAGCACAGATAATCTTTAAAAAGAAAAATTGCAGTCTATTTTACAATTTAAAATGTTTGTGTCTTGGTTACTATTTCTTTTCCACATTTCATGTGGTAGTGTGGGTTTTATACTTGATAAACAGGTTCTCTAACACTTCAACCATGCCTCCAACAGTTTATTTGCTCTGCTTATAATTAGGAAAAAAATCCACTTTTTGTTCACATTGGCCTGGAACGTGATTATCCTATTTACCCCCTCGTTTTAGCTGATATGACAGATATGCATCTCCATGTCCAACCTTTTTCTGTTGATATGAGTTTATATTTCCTCCCAGATTGGTCTTAAGCTGCAATCCTCTTAGATATTCTTTGCCTCCTGAGTAGCCAAGATTATATAAGCAGAAACCATCTGCTTTGCCTAATTACCTTTAATAAAATCCTTATTTAAATCATTTATATGTTCTTATATGTTACAATTATACCACTAAAATGCAATCAATAAACAAGGAACACACAAAAAAAGTTTTGTCTTTTTAATAAAAACACAAAGGGCAACATTTCAAGAGATATGAATGGCAAGCACACACACACAAAAAAAAACAATTTAAGAGATTTTAGTGCATCAGAATATTTGATAACATTTCCTGCTCTTTTCACCAGGAAGGTGCATTGCCTAACACTTGGCTAGTTTCCATACTTTGAAGTAAATTATTTTAGGCAATGTATAATTCCCCATGGATCGCCTTTCATATTTTAATAGTGGAGGTCAAGGGCATCTACGGTAGTGAGAACCTATCATTTTTTCAGCTTTAAGAAGTGGTACTGCCTCGCACCAGTGGCTTGACGACTGTAATCCTAGACACTCAAGAGGCTGAAGAACGTGGTTCGATGCCAGCCTGGGCAGGAAGGTCTTTGTGACACTTATCGCCAATAAACTACTCAGAAAAAGCTTAAAGTGGAGCTGTGTCTCAAGTGGTAGAGAGGACAAGAAGCTGAGGGACAGCTGCCAGACTCAAAATGAATGCCCAAGGATGAGCAAAAAAAAAAAAAAAAAAAAAAAAAAAACGTGGCGCCCACTACAGTGGCTCACGCTTGGTACTCTTAACTTCAAAGGAGGCTGAGATGGATGGAATTATGAATTTATGAACTATAATAAAGGGCCAGTCCAGAAAGGAAAGAAGTCCAGAAGAACCCTTCTCAACAAAGAGACTGATGCAGTGGAACTTCCGTATTATCCTCGCTACGAGGGATTTTCAACATTAAATCCTGTTATAGATGCACCATCAGGAAGGATGACCCTATGCAAATTTGTTCAAAAGAAGTTCTACTAGAAATGCACGGTCTACTGGCAATTATAAGCAAAACACAATATAAATAAAATAGCATTGTCTTTTCAAGCAATAATACTGTAAAATAATGTTGATGACATTGCAGGATTTGTATGCATCTCAGCACTTGCCATGTATCACTACTTTAGTAGTGTATCGTGTAGTTTGCTAAATTTGTGGCTATATTTGTTGAATTCAAAGGGTTGAAATCTTTAATTCTAATTTCTCAGGAAATAGAGATTACAACATCCTAGTTTAAGGTCAAAAATTTATGAAATTTCTATCTCATCCAATAATTCTTACCCCCATTATGTGGGGAACAGAAGGATGGCATTTCAGGCCAGGCTGGTCATAAAACAAGACCCTATTACACGCTATGTACACATGGCCATACAGGATGAAACTAAGCAAAATGAATTCTAGGATATGGAAACAAGAGGTGTGACAGCTGTCTTTAATGTACTATATGAAGTTATGTCTTTTTTCTCTTTCCCATTATGTTTTATCCATGTTATACTGTATCTGACGGCTACCTGGCGTATTGTATACATGCTTATTTGTTTATTTGAAATAGGCAAAGAAAGGGGAAAAACAAAATAATTGGGAAGGGGTGGCTCGGGAGAGAGAGAAAGTGGGACAAAAACATGAGAAGGGATATCAATGTTCAAGAAGTAGAGGCCAGGAGTTTGGCTTAGTGGTAGAGTGCTTGCCTCGCATGCACGAAGACCCGGGTTCGATTCCTCGGCACCACATACATAGAAAAACAAGCCGGAAATGGTGCTGAGGCTCAAGTGGTAGAGCAGCTCTAGCTTTGAAAAAGTCTAAGGATAGTGCTCAGCGCCTGAGCTCAAGCCCAGGACTGGCAAAAAAAAAAAAAAAAAAAAAATAAGAAGCAATGTACCCACTACCCGACCAATGTAAGTAACCCCTCTATATGTTAGCCCAACAATAAAATACAGTAAAAATAAATAAATAAATAACCCAAAATGATGGTAGAGCATCTACCTAACCAGCCTATGGTCCTGAAATGAAACACCAATACTGCAAAAATAAATAAGTAAATATTTTAAGTGTTATTTTGTTATGTTAACACACTAAAAGGCATTTGTTTGATTCTACTTTTATACTTTGACTCACATAACTGACAGTTACATGTTGTGTCCCTTTAAAATTATGAAGATTTAAGTTAAATATAATATTTATAATTTGAAAAAATTCTCTTTAACTCTTGCTACATGTTGCCAATGTAACATTAATATTTGCACACAAAATATTAAAAAAATAAATATCATTTGATATATGCCATGTAACTAAGCAAAGATTTTTATTAAATAACTTAAAAAATATACAAGAGAATGATCTATTTATACAACATATTTTAGTTTTGAATCTGTTTACTTAAATTTCTTTTTAATGCCTTTTAGATCCCAAAGTGTACACATACCATTGAATAATCATAAAAAGCATGTTTACCAACTCATTTCACAAATTTAATAAAGGGGAGGATAATCACAAAAATGAACCACAATGTATTATACAAAAAGTAGGGCATAGTTGAACACAAGACATTTATTTTTGAGGAGCAAAATTTCTCTATAGCAAAGAATTTAACACACTGTTTTGGCAAGGGAAATTGATAGCTATTTTTTACTGTTTTGTTATTATCAGTTGCATTTTTGTAATGTAATGATGTAATTGAACAAATGGGGGGTCCCAGCCGAGATATTCTCAGGGAAGATTAAAGGTGCTTCCCATTGAGCTTGTAATATTATTTAGTTGATCTGTGCACAGCAAGAATTACACAGCCAAAAGGAAATGATTGTGGAGGTAACTGGGGATATTAATATTATTGTGAGCTATAAAATATGCCATAGGCTGGTAGAAACTGGAAGAACATAGAAAATAATGGCATTGTTTCTGCTTCCAGTAATTCTAAAACAAGGTATATCATTAGTATGAATATAGTAGAAAAATAGACAAAGAGCTATGATAACGCAAAGCATATATTAATCTTCTATTTATGTTGACAATGAAAGAGATAATATTCTAAAACTGTATTCCAATCTGTAAAATTTATTCCAGAAATAGAGGACTAATTAGCAAAAGCCTCAAATGTTAGGAGAAAATAATTTTTAAATCAACAGACGTTCAAGATATGTATTTTAAGAGACCTGCTGAATGTAAGTCATCATGATTATTGAAATTCAATGTCAAAATAAATTACTGTTGTCACCCTGTTGCTTCATCATATTATATTTCAAAATAATTACCTGTGTTTTACACATATTCACAGTGTAGCCCCTTGTACTTTATTTCCATTTGTTTTCAGCAATACTATAAAATAAAGTAATTTTCCTGGCCTGGCTACTAATGGCTGGTGCCTATCATTCCTGCTACTCAGCAGGCTGAGATCTCAGGATCACAGTTCAAAGCCAACTTAAGCAGGAAAGCCTTTGAAACTCTTATCTCTAATTAATCACAGAAAAAGCCAAAAGTTGCACTCTGGCTCAAGTGGTAGAGTGTTACCCTTGAGGAAAATGAGCTCAGGGAGAGAACTCAGACCCCATTACCAGCAAAAAAGAAAGAAAGAAGGAAAGGAAGGAAGGAAGGAAGGAAGGAAGGAAGGAAGGAAGGAAGGAAGGAAGGAAGGAAGGAAGGAAGGAAGGAAGGAAGGAAAGGAAGGAAGGAGGGAGGGAGGAGAGAGGCAGAAGGGAAGAAGGGAGAGAGGAAGATTTCCTTCTTATAAATCTAACATTCAAATTATATATATACTGTGAGAACTCTATTGCTCGAAATATGTGTAATATATTATAAAATATTTAATATATAGCATTCTAATCTATAATCATATATATTTATAAGTAGTAAAGAATATGACTGTTAGAAATATGTGTTCTCATTTCAATGAACTGTGCAGTACCTGCATATATTGTGCAGTATATTTAATATACCTACACAACACATCGTGATCTATCATTCGAAACTGATATTTAAGATGTTTGCTTATTACAAATTATGACAAATTATGCAAGCACACACCTTTGAAGCATGCTAAGATTCACAAAATAAGATTACTATCTGAAATGTTACATGTCTTAAACATATTTCCATGTCTGGTCTCCTGGACATGCCTGTAATCTTGCTTCTCAGGAGACGGAAGTAGAAGGATAAAGACCTCTCTGAAAGCAACTGGGAGGTCTAAGGGTCTGCTCAACTGATACAAGTCGTACCTAGCAAGAATAAGGCTCTAAATTCAAACCCAGTGCTGTCCCTTGGTTATCTTATATTGTTACAGTATTTTACCTTGCTATCTGATATATTGTATATATGTTTATTTGGTTATTTGAAATAGGATAGGGAAAAGGGGAAAACAAGATGAGGGGTGGGTAGGGGGAGGGTAATGGGGACCAAAACATGAGAAAGGGTGTCAATTTTTTTGAAGTAATTCACCTTCTATCTGGTGAAAATAATTAAACCCTTCTATTAATTACAACAAACATATGTGAAAAAATAAAATAAAATTACCTAAACAGTGAAAAAATATTGTATGCATTGTACACTAACTTCACTTATGAAAAATGCTATTTGCATCTTTTACTATATATCCATATCCAAAACCTGTACTGAATTTTACATCATCAGAATAAGTTCCCAAAGTGACAATAGCTACCTTTACCTTTGATGAGATAATGAATGACAAAAGTACAACCAATAAAAGACCTGTGGACTGCTAACCCTCAAGTGAAAACAGTAGAAGGAACATCACTTCCTTTCATTTTTTGCCATTTGGTGTTGAAATTTGAGGTATGTCTTACCTGTCTCTGAGCCCAGTGTTCACTTCAGAAAAGGATACCAAGAGCTATTGACTATTGAAACATATTTTTTTAGTTAGAAACATATTGAGAATGTGAGCATTGATATACCTAGTGAGTTTGATAACTAGCTATTGGCATTCATCCCCTGTCCAACCTAACATGAAACACTCCACAACCCAACTATCACCCATTTTGAAACAATTTGTAAGAAATAGCCAATTTCCACCAGTCCTTAGTCCCAGTCAGTGATGTCCATAACCTTGAGATGCTTTTGGAATCACTCAGTCTGGTAGATTTCTTTCTTTCTAAATGATCCATAAATATTTTGAAAAAGTGATGGACTAGAGGAAAGAGAAAGAAAATTAAAGGTAAGACAGAGGGTTTTTCTGTACCAAAAAACACAAGAATTGTCATCACTTTTCTATAGGACCTAAAGTCCTGAAAACTTCCATTGCATTCATCTTGAATCAAAAAAAAACTCAAATAACTAATATTTTTCATGGAACCTAACCTTAGAATGCTATAGCAACCTTTAAATACATACTGAAGTACAGTGAAATTTGAGGCAAGATTGGAAGTATTCAAAGGTTTAGTCCTTTCAAAAAACACTAGTTAAAAGAAGAAAATGAGTGATTTTATAGACTGTACACCTAGCAGGAAATAGACAAATCAATCAGTGTGAGCATCAACAATTGAGAAGAAGAAAATTTAGTATGTAAAGGTGACCAAATCCTATTTTGGAAAAAAAGTTTAATGAGGAAATCAAATCAGTCATCTAGATTTAAGTTGAGTAAACCAATTGAAGTTAAAATGCATGACATCTAGTGGCCAAACAATGTATTACTTTCAAATACTTTGACAGAAAAGGAAAAAATGGCATATGAGGGGTGTTTGTGTGTGTGTGTGTGTGTGTGTGTGTGTGTGTGTGTGTGTGTGTGTGTGTATGTATGTGATGCTTTCCCTTGAACACATATTCTCAAAGAAAATATTCACTGTTAGTTAAACAGACAAGAAAAAATCTTTATTCACAACCAGTGATGAACAGTATTGCTAAAGGAGAGGTTGACATCAACAGTACTGTAATGAGAAGACAATTTTAAGACATGGACAGTGCAAACATACCGCAGAACCCCAGAAAGACATTGGTCATGATGTCTGGTGAGGTTTGTGCCCTCATAGAGAAAAAAAGAGTGGAACTCTCTTCCTTGACATTAAAGGGACAGATACTCATGAGGAAGCATTCATTGTTAACATTCTAGGTGACTTTGTCAAAGCAGTAGATGAAAAACAAAATCTTAAAATTTCCATTTTCTTAAATGAAAAGTCTAAGAAAAGGAAGAGAAGGCAACTATATGTTAATGGAAATCAACCCCAGCGTGGGTATAACCTACCAATAACTTAATACAAAGATAAAAATTTGGAAAGCAAAAATTTGGTAGACGCATCAATGAACAATTGAAACACAGTTCCATGTATAGATTTTGTTTGATGGCTTTTAAATTGACTCTATTTTCTTCATACTTGTGACGTTCATGTTGTAAAATATAGGCATCTTGTCTATATTCTTTCCTGTCAGCAGTCTTTGGGCTATTGTAAGAAGCAGTGGACCAAGTAATGACTTTGAATGCTGCATCTGATCATCCACTTTATTTTTTAAATTACGACTTTACCTTTAGGAAGCCAGGGGACACAATATTAAGTAGTATGAATTTTTAAAGGCATTTAAAAATAGATCCAACATAAATAGAAAGATGATAATTTTAAGTTAAAATAGTTTTTTGGTTGTAAATCACTGATAATTTAAGCAACAATAAAAAGCAATTTTAATGGGATTAGCTCAGTTCTTTCACTTAATCATTATTCTTGAATTTTGGTGACATTTCTTTTAAATACCAACTAGCCAATAGCTGTAAACCCAGTGGTGTTACTGACACCAATTTTCTGAGCATCAGTGCTTTTTGTGCTATATATAACTATGGCGCTTTGTTAATAACAAGTAGTTTGCATGAAAAAAGGAAAATACAAAAGGAACCTAGAATGTAGGATAAGATCTTACAGCCTCTGATAAAAATCATGTTTAAGTTTTCCAACTTACCAGGTGACTAGCCAATGTAGTTACCAGGCAATTAAGTGTCATGAAA
Source organism: Megascapheus bottae (assembly GCF_031878675.1). Taxonomy (NCBI): domain Eukaryota; kingdom Metazoa; phylum Chordata; class Mammalia; order Rodentia; family Geomyidae; genus Megascapheus; species Megascapheus bottae. Next base: position 16,434,509 of record NC_143519.1, read on the forward strand.
TGAGAAATTTTGGGCATTCCATTCAGATAAGGGATAGTGCTAGAATTCATCTGGTAATCAATTTGGATGTCAGATGTTCTTGCTACCAACATGAGAAAAATACAGGCAAGGGGAAATTTAGTAAAAGTGATAGGGAATTTTATTATTCCAGAAATAAAGATGAGAGATTGTATGTCTTAAATGTGTGACGGAAGAAAATATTTCAACCTGTCTTCAACCATATTCCACTGACTTTAGCTATTGTCTCCACATCAATGACAGTAATGGAGAAAAAGAAAGACTTTGAAATAACTAGGTATACCCTATAAGATCAGAGAAAGAAGACAATTTCCTTAAAGCATAACAGAATAGTTAGCAGTTGTCAATTTTGAGTACATGGATAAAATGAGTTCTTTTATTATCCTATCCTTGGCTTCTATCTTCTACTTCCTAAATTTTGACAAGAAGTTCTTGAAAACATTGTGGAACAACTGTGCATCCGGCACATACTTAGCATCTGTGAACTAGAAACTGTTTCTGTCATTCTGAGTTGCAGTGACACAGAAGATATGCTCTTACCCACAAGAGCTACACAAATACAACTGAGATCATGTTACAAAGCAAAATATGCAGTGAACAAAATGAGCACATGGATTTTACCGAACATTACATTGATCATCAATGTACAGAATTTTAAAAATATTCTGCATTAAGTAAACTGTAATATGCATGAATAAGGGAAGAGATCTTATTTTCTTCCTTCATAGAAATTTGTATTTATAGTTACTTTTGTACTTTACATAATTCTACTCTGCCATATGCCCATTAGTTACTCATGTCTGTGATATATAATAAACTGAATATATTTTAATGTTGTATTATGTGCTATATTATATATATATATTATATACTATATCTTTTACCTTCAAAATGATTGTAAAGTGACTGAAAGAATGGCCTGAACCTATAGTCAGTGAATGGAGCAAAGTTATTACATTTGGCCTATGGAATGGGTCACTTGTCTAAGAATGTAAGTTTACAATCTAGAGTTTTACAACTATTTGTTAACCATTCTTAAACTAGAATGAAGTCTAACATTAACTCTTACCTGAATGAAATGCCAAAAACTTCTCATTCTATGACACTTAATTGCCTGATAACTGAATTAAGCTTTTGACGTTACAAATATAGGTTTAGGGCTGGGAGTTTGGCCTAGTGATAGAGTGTTTGCTTAGCATGTAAGATTCGGGTTTGATTCCTTGGTAACACATACATAGCAAATAGCTGGAAGTGGTGCTAGGCTCAAGTGGTAGAGCAGTAAGCCTTGATTAGGAAAGCCCAAGGACAGCTCAGGCCCAGGACTGGCAAAATACATATATATGTTTATATATTTATGTGTATATATACATATGTTTAACCATGAGACCCTCAGGCTGTAATTCTAGTTGGTCTCCAATCCCTTTTGTCCTCTCTATGTTCCAAAATGTGGACATGGATGGTTCCCTCTTTAGACTCCCTTAGCTTTATTACTTATATTTGATCCTTGAATAAATTGTCAAATGGTCATGAGATGTAATTGTGGACGGTGACTTCTATATTTCTCAAATGCCCTTTCCTAGATTTCTGGAAAAAACAAAACAAAACAAAACATTAACTGACATCCCTTTGCAGTCTGAAGCAGTCAGAATTATTGATCCATTTTCTAATGGCAGATGGCCTTACTATTCCAGAGTGGGGAGGGGAGAACGAAGGGTTAAATTTGTTAGGACAAAGGTAGCCAGGACAACCTCCCCACCAAGCAAACTAGGACCAGATGCAAAAGTGATTTGTTGTTTCAAAACATTTTTCTTCTACCACTTCCTGGCCTCTTCACATTTCAATAACCTTTCTAGGTCCTGGAGAGGAGATTTGCAAGTAGGGATCTAATTAGAATTTAGCAATCAACAGAATGTTTCAGGACCTGACCAATGATGTGTCACCTTCCAAAACATCTAATTATAATAGGAACAATCAGTGCACAGCCCAGGGTCTAAAAACCTCTAGACACTGGCTACACAAAGAATACACTACATTTAAGCATGTGGGAACAGAGCAGCAGCTGCCTTTGACCCAGATACTCCTCTACTAAGTAAAGTTCTTTACATTTAAATAACAAAGCAATTGGAATGTATCTAACAACTTACTGTTCATCTATTTGTCTTTGTTATTTATTATTGTAGTGAGTTTTAAATTTTAGTTGGCAGACACTTTAATAAAAGGAATATGTATATTTCTGTTTTTGCACTTCATTTTATACAATATACAATTGTAATTTTAAAACATAGCCTACAGAGTGGGAGAAGATCTTCACCAACCATACAACAGACAAAGGACTCATATCTAAAATATATCAATATGTTAAAATTTGTTTTGGATAAAAGAAAATTATAGATGAGGAATTAACAAAATCATAAAATTTATGGAATTTTTTTGCCTCTGTTCCTATAGTAGAGGAAGACCCTTAGTTACAGTTTTTTACTTGACTCTAAAATAAGTTTTTTGTTTTTGTTTTTGCCTGTCCTGGGCTTGAGCTCAGGGCCAATGCACTGTTCTTGGCTTTCTCAAGGCTAGTACTGTACCTCTTGAGCCTCAGTTCCACTTCTGGCTTGTTTTTTCTATGTATGTGGTACCCAGGATTGAACTCTAGTCTTTGTGCATGCTAGGCAAGCACTCTACCACTAGGCCAAACTCCCGGTCCTAAAGTAAGTTCTTGAATTCATTTTCTATATATCTAATCCTGTAGATTGTGGCCTAACAGTTTTAAATTGTGATGTTTGTTTCCTAAGAAAAATTTGAAAGGTACCCAAGTCAAAAGAATTATGGCTCAGAAAATACACAATGTAGAAAATTCACTATTCTTTCAACCACATGAAAGAAAAGTAATGAACAATAGAGCAATTCTACTCCAGATACTGAACATGGTACTATTTTATTCCTAGAATGCCCTGGTTGTTTATAAACCACCCAGCTTGTTATAGCAGTTCAAAGAATAAAGATAAGCATTTTTGAAGTTTATTATTTTTTAATGCAGATCTTATTCCATTAAAAGTGCAAAATGATTAAAAACATATTCTCAGGCCAGGAGTTTGGCCTAGTGGTAGTGTGCTTGCCTAGCGTGCATGAAGACCCAGGGTTCGATTCCTCAGTACCACATACATAGAAAAAGCTGAAAGTAGAGCCAAAGCTCAAGTGGCAGAGCTCTAACCTTAAGAAAGACCAAGGACAGTCCTCAGGTCCCAAGTTCAAGTCCCAGGATTGGCAAAAAATATATATATTCTAGTCCTACCAAACTGGGTTGTATTTGTTGTTCTTTATTCCTCTTTAAGCTGTATGGGTTAATATTTTTGTTCATTATAGGGATTGCTTGATTCAGTTGGGAATCTAAAAATTGTGTTGTTTTTTTTTTTAACAAAGTAAGAAAGCAATTGGCAGGCGTTCATAACCCATCTATTGTTTGACTTAAATATTCTAGCAGTAAACTACAAGAGAAAATGGAAGAGAATGAAAGGAAATAGATTTAGAATGTATTTGTTAACTTGTTGGAAAAGCATGAGTTTCACTCATTAGTTTCTTTTCATATCTTATTACCTTATATACAATATTTTTAAGTCTTAAGTACTCTGAAATAATGTCTTTGTGTAAAATACAATTTAAAGCATATAAACATTTGCTGTTTCCCTTTAAGAAAGAAATGTCCTATAGAAATAAAAAGGAAGCAGGTTTTCCAAGACATCTCAATGCTTATCTATGAAAACAAAGAAATGCTTGGCTGTAATTGAAAATCTAGAGATATTTTCTAGTTAGAGCTGACGAATAAGACGGGGAGTTGCAGCAACAGTACCAAGCTGAGATGAGTCTAAAAGATTTGTACACATTATAACACTGAAAGAACTCTAGCATAGACTCATGATTCCATTTCTCATAATTCATCAAGTACAATAGCAAAAGATCCTATGATCTCTCTGTATGTTAAATCTTAAATGATTTATTTTTAATTTTTGTGGAGACTAAAACATTAGAATATTCTTAATATAATTAGAAAATATACTCATTTTGGCAAAAGAATAAAATGATCCCAGAATGTTAAATACAATTAAATAAAGAAAAAAGAAAGACACAAATCCTTAAAAAAAAAAAAAGTCCTCATCTCGCATTCTCCACAGGCCTACAGGATTTACAAATGCGAGCACAGATTAGTCTTTTCTGTTCTAGGAATGTCTTTCCTTCTGGCTGCTCAGGCTGGAAAAAAAAAATAAATAAACCAGGACATTTAGGCTGTTCATGTCCTTTATTTTAATCTTTCAAACTTCAGGGAATCATAAATTGTGGCCAGATACTTTGCTAGTATTAATATAGTACCTGATATATTGTGTCTTCATTAATCTGTTTACTTGAAAGGGAAGGGAAGGGAAAAAGCAAGATGATTGGGAGAGGAGGAGGAAGGAAAATGGGATAAAAACATAGGAAGAGTTAACAATATTTAAGAAATAAGGTACCAACTACCTGAAGAATGTAACTGTAACCCCTCTGTACATCACCCTGACAATAAACTATAATTAAAAACAAAAGGTTTAAAAACAACGAAAATATCACTCTCACAAGAATTTATACAGCTGGAGCATATTTCAGACATTAGATAGCTTATCTAACAAGTATGAAACCATGAGTTCAAGCTCTCACAATTATCAAAGGAAAACATAAAGGGATCTGGCAAGGAGATCTAGGGATCAAGGTTCAAAGCCAGTCTGGGCACAAAGGGAGCTGAGACTCTTACCACCAATTACCTCTAGAAAAGGAGAAGTGGAACTTGGCTCAAGGGTAGGGTGGTAGCCTTCAACTGAAAAGTTCAGGAACAGCACCCAGGCTGAGTTCAAGCTCCATGACTCACAAAAAAAAAAAAAAGAAAGAAAGAAAGAAAGAAAGAAAGAAAGAAAGACAGACAGAAAGAAAGAAAGAAAGAAAGACAGAAAGTGATAATAAAATATAAACAGAAAAATAAAAATAGAAGCTATAACAACCTACAATCATGTCAGAAAACAGTGAAACAGTAAGAAAAGGAGAAAATCAAGTTTCCATTTGTTGAAGAATGAGTCAGTATCAAGAAAATGATAAATTTTTGTGTATTTCTTGAGAAATTAATACAGATTTGTAAAGCATATTATACATATTTTATATATTTAAAATCCATTAACAAAATAAATTTTATATAAGCTCATATAACAAGAAATTTCACTACTTTTTCAGGGGCTTTTATTCCTAGATAAACCAAGAATTTATTGAGAAATACCCAAAACATTTGAATTGATTAGCCTGGGTCACTTTCATGCCTTCAGATTTACTGGGGTGGGCATTACCATCCAGTAATTCTAATTTACAGCTGAGAAGTAGCCCATTGTGTTTCATCTTTTTTTTTTAACCAAATATAAGAGCATGGGGAATTTGCATTCTAGTAGGAAAGCTGAGTATGTTGTCTCTGTTGATTCTCAAGTTAGTTCTGCAAAGTATTATTAAACTCATTTTACAAAGGACAAAGAAATGGAGATGCAGGAAATTAAATCCAGTGCTAGCAAGTGGCAGAGTCTGATTTCTCATAGTGTGTTTAAATAAGTTACACTCACAAGATTATCCTTCTTCATTTTCATTCCAAAGACTTGTAAAAACTCAAAGATTTATGAACAGATGACCTTGCTTAACAGTATGACCACCACATCTTATCTTCTTTAGGGAACTAAATCATACATATTATTACATAATTTAGAAACAGATTTTTATTCTTCAACACAAGGGATCAGGGTAGGTGCTTTTGTATAACTGGTCTTTACCTGCAAACATATAAAAAAATATTACTTGCCAATGCAATGTAACCATCTGTCTCCTGTTAGAGTTTGAAAAGAGGTATCTGTTTGTGTACATTAAACTAAATGTTTTGATGATTATTCCTCTGTAAACACTGGATAAATAGTATAGATGGTGTGTGACAAAATGTTACAAAGCTGTAGAATGCTAATCAGGTAATTGAAACCATGGGGCTCAGCATTTCAGAGAAAGAGAAGCCAGTGGAATTTGTGCAACACGTAAGTTATTTGGTTTCATATTGAGGACACTCGCCAATTGTAGGATCAGCAGACTTCTCCTGGGATGATTAAGCAGTAAATATGTTAGATGTTGCAGGTCATAACGTTACTATCATTAACTTTTTAGTTCTGCTTACATTGAGGAAAGAAAGCTACCACTGAATGCCCATAGTGATATCCCAATAAAAGTTTACTTACAGGAACAAGGCAGAAGCAGACTTGCCCCTTTCTCTAGACAGAAGGAAATGTGCCTTGCCAAATTCCTGGCTTACTTGAATGGGAAAGATTTCAGGATCCATTAACATAGAGAGGAGAAAAGTTAATGGGTGAATAACTTTGAGTTTAGAAAAAAGTAATTAAATATGCAATTAAAAAACAAGAATCTAATCTTCAGGTGATCCAAAATCTACCTTAAAATCATTGTTGGAAATGAACTTTACAACTTGTGAGGGCTTGTAAAATTGGGGGATGGGAAAGTAGAAGGAAAAAAAGAAAACAAAAATGCGGGAGCTGGAACAATGTTCAAAAAGAAACGTACTCACTACCTTACACCCGACATATGTAACTGTAACCCATCTGTACATCACCCCGACAATAAAATTCAATTTAAAAAATATTTCTGAATAATTACTAAACTGATGCAAAATGTTACTAAAGTTTAACAGTCTAATCAACTATGCAAAATAACTATAATTTCCCTCCAGAGAGATAAAAATACCCAAAGTGTTAAATTAATAATAGCACTTCAATTTATGCCTGAAAATTTAATGAAAATAACTATTTAAACTGGAGCAAGCATACATGAGCAAAAACAAGTTTTAAGTTTGAATTTGCCAAAGAACATTAGAAAATGGAAAATACCTATCAAAAAAAGAGAAATCAACTTTTATGTTTTTAGTAGAAAAGTAGAAAATCTGAAAAAAGAACAGTTTAAGAGAGAAGGAAGATGGCGCCAAGACAATAGGGACGCTGCCTAGCTCTCTCTCACAAAAAGAGAGAACCAGGGAGTCCCACGAGCCAACTACCTAAAGAAATCCACAACAACAAACTCAAAAAGCAACGGAGAAGGACTCAAACCGGAAAAGAAATCCAGATAAAGCCGACATCCAACTTTCTCAAAGAATTCGGAATGCGAGGACCCCTCCCCCACCGCTTGCCGCCAGATCCAACCCGTGAAGGCCACGGAAAGACGGGAAAAGCCATGAAAAGCTGCGGCTGGTGCCAGCTCCAAGCCGCAAAAAGCAGCAGCAGGGGGGGCGACAGGCCGGGAGCCCAACTGCTGCAGAAACCAGCACAGAACCGGGCCAGCGAACGGCGGAAGCAGCAGAACCCAGACGCAGAACCAGAACAGCAAGCAGCAGAACCCAGAAGCAGAACACAGGCGGCGGCGGAGATCCGAGGGGAGTGAAAGACTCCCCACCACCATGGATCACCCGCAGACAGACGCAAAGGCGTGAGTAATACAGCGTATCCCCAAACACATCAGGAAAGCGGAGCGGGTGCCAAGCAATAGAACTTAACTCAGACCCCAACACCCCGCCCAAGAAAGACTGGCGGGAGCAGGGGGGCAAGAAATTTAGAATCCTGTCCCTTCCCTCAACAGCCCCCTCCCTCAGGCCATTGACTGGAGATTGACAGGCAGGCTACCTAACACCCAACACCCCACCAAGGGAGTCGGGGCTGTCCCAACTCCCACCCGCCCAACGGGCTCAACCCCCAACCCTCTGACTGGAGACTGACAAGCGGGCGGATCCTAAGACTCAGTACCCCACCAGGGGAGGCGGAGCTGTCCCAGCTCCCACCCGCCCACCAGGCTCCACTCCCAGGCCACTGGATCTGGAGAGTGGAGGGCGTTGGGACCCTGCCTTACAACAGTGGGTAGGGGGTGCGGGAAAATAGGACCCAGCATCTGCCCCCCCCTCAATTCCTGAGCGGGGCATCCTCCAGCTGGGAATCCTGAGCAAGACACCACCGAGGGGCCCCCCACAGTCACAGACTCTGACAAAGCAGTGGAAACACAGCAGGGATCTGAAGGGCTGACCAGCAACAAAGCTCCCCTTCTGAGAATCAAAAAGGCACAGCTCCACAATTGGAGCCCACGTCCTCAGCTGGGCCGCTCCCCTGGGAACAGAGGAGCCTCCTGCTGGTCCTGCTGAGAGCCCCTGAAACTCTCAATCCCCAGACCCTTGGCTTGGGGCCGCCCCTGGAAGCAGCAAAGGAAAACTTCTGCCAACCGCGCTCGGAAGCTCCCAGATCCATCCCATGGTCCGCTGTGAGGCCAATGGTTGGGCTAAGAGCTAGTCATGCAGCAACACATGTTTTATTCTAATACTTTCCAAACTTTGTACTCAAATACGCTACCTACTTACCAACTTAGGTCACTTATCCTTATGCTATACCTATGCTTCATTACTACAATATTCTTACACTCCTGTGTTAATCCTCTTGTGCCTCCCCTGACCTCTCTCATTCTATTTTTCTATCTCTGGACCTCTGTTCGTCTTTCAGCCCTTATACGGCATGGATCTACACTTGATGGCTGTTGAGCAATACTGCATATCTAGGTGTTTAATTATTCTCTAGGCTCAGAGGGATTTAAAGACAATAGAGATTGGATTGAGAGGCTTATTGTTTGGGGTATAAATCACTTATCAGTGGATGTATTAGACTGGTTGGTAACTGCACAAAAAGAAAGAGTGATAACACCAACCAAAACTTGTGAACATCTAGTGTCTGCCAGCTACAGAGGTCTAGGTTGGTTAGATCTGAAAAACTATCATCGTGTTTAGTACTAATCTTGCTCCAATTTTCAAATGGGCAGAACAAGAAACTCAAGAAAAATGTCAAATCAAGAAACAACATCCCCCACCCAATGTAAACAGACAATGGAACAGTCACTGGCAAACCTAGAGGAGAGTCTTCCAAGTGCTATACAAATGCAATTGATAAACATCATTAATGAAAAATGTGAAAATATAAAGAAAGAGATAAGGGAGGAAGCCATAGCTGAACAAGAGGAAAACATAAACAAGGTGATAAGTGAAAAAGAAGAAGCCATAAAGGAGGCCATAATAAAGGTTTTTCAAAGAAAGATGGATGAATTCATAGAATCCACAAATAAAAAGGTGACCAAACTCCAGCAAATGTTCAAAGAAAATAAAGGTACTGAGCTAAGCACTCAAATGGAAATCAAGGAGCTAAAGAAATCCATACATGAGCTAAAAGAAGAAATGCAAGGCATCAAAAATGAGCAATTAGAAGCAAGGGAGATGAAAAATAAAGTAGATAGCTTTGATAGCAGGTTAGACAATGCAGAGGAGAGAATTTCCGGGGCTGAAGATAATTTAGTTATTATAGAGAAAGAACAGAAAATGAGTCAATCCAAATCTAGGAAAAATGAGAGAGCGCTTCAGGAGGTCCAAGATACAATTAGGAATCCTAATTTAAGGCTAATTGGTATTGAGGAGGGAGTGGAGAAAGAGGTCAATGGTATTGGAAATATACTTCAGGGAATAATCTCAAAGAATTTCCCAAATATCCAGAAGGGCAGGCCCATCCAGATACAAGAACCCCAAACAGACCTGACTAGAGAAGAACATCCCACAGCCACATCGTAATCCGAACTGGATCAATAGAAACCAAAAAAAGGATCCTAAAGGCAGCCAGGGAAAAGGGTTCAGTAACCTATAAAGGAAAACCAATCAAAATAACCCCAGATTTCTCAGCAGAGACCATGAAAGCAAGAAGTGACTGGAAGCATATATGTCATGCCCTTAAGTCAAATAACTACCAACCAAGAATCCTGTACCCAGCTAAGCTCTCATTCATAACTGAGGGAACAATAAAAACATTCCATTCCAGGGAAAAGCTGCAACAATATGTCGTAACAAAACCAACACTACAGAGAATTCTCAAAGATGGTCTATACATAGAAAACCAAAAAAAATGCAATACAGGGAAAGAAATGGCACCTAAACAGCATAGCATCTAAGGACTACAAGAACTGTCAAGACACAGGCCCTAATAAAAATGGTAGGACCTAATAAATATCTCTCAATCCTAACTCTCAATATCAATGGACTTAACTCTCCAATTAAACGGCATAGGCTGTCTAGTTGGATCAAAAAGCAAGATCCATCATTCTGCTGTCTTCAAGAGACACATCTTACCCAAAAAAACCAAGCATTTTTTGAAAGTGAGAGGTTGGAATAAACTCTATCAAGCTAACGGCCCCCATAAACAGGCTGGAGTTGCCATCCTCATATCAGATAAAAGAGACTTCAAACCAAAATTAGTAAGAAACGACAAAGAAGGTTACTACATACTACTAAAGGGATCTTTCCTCCAGGAAGACATAACGATCCTAAATATTTACACACCCAATCCCGGAGCTCCAAATTTCATCAAGCAAACTTTACTTACACTGAAACCATACATAGATCGAAATACAGTGATTGTTGGTGACTTTAACACACCACTCTCACCTATGGACAGATCAACAAGGCAAAAACTCAACAGAGAAACCTTAGAACTGAACAACTATATAGACCAACTAGATCTAACAGACATCTGCAGAATATTCCACCCAGCAACAACACAATATACGTTTTTCTCAGCAGCACATGGAACATTTTCCAAAATAGATCACATCTTAGGCTATAAAACAAACCTGGTCAGATTCAGAAACACTGAATTTATTCGATGCACACTCTCAGACCACAAAGGCATCAAACTGGAACTGAACACACATCTCCACCAACGAAAACCCTGTAACTCATGAAGACTGAACAACACATTGTTGAATCACCAATGGGTCATCGAAGAGATCAGAATAGAAATCCAACAGTTTATGAAATTTAACAGTAAGGAGCACACAAAATACCAATCCTTTGGGACACAGCAAAGGCAGTAGTCAGAGGAAAATTTATAGCACTGAGTGCCTACAACAACAAGTTGGAAAAATTGCAAACCAACAAGTTCATGTCTCACCTTAAGCTCCTGGAAAAAGAGCAACAAACCAACCCTAATCCCAGCAGAAGAAAGCAAATAATTAAAATCAAAGCAGAATTAAATGATTTGGAATCCAAAAAAACTAGAGAAAGAATCAACAGAACAAGGAGTTGGTTCTTTGAAAGAATTAACAAAATTGACAAGCGCTTAGCAAATCTTACCAAAAAAAGAAGAGAGCATATCGAAATAAACAAAATCACAGATGAAAATGGTAATATCATGACAGAAATTACCAATATCCAAAATATCATGAGGGAATATTTCTCAAACCTTTACGCCAACAAATTTGAGAATCTAGATGAAATGGATGAATTCCTAGCCAATATTAACATACCCACACTGAACCACGAAGAACTAAGCCAACACAACAGGCCTATTTCAAGCTCTGAAATAGAAATGGCAATTAGAGAACTTCCACCTAAGAAAAGCCCAGGGCCAGATGGATTCACAGCTGAATTCTATAAGGTCTTCAAAGCAGAGCTCACACCAATACTCCTCAAGCTCTTCAACGAAATTGAAAATGAAGGTTCCTTACCAAACTCATTCTATGAAGCCAGTATAACCCTCATCCCCAAACCAGACAGAGATTCATCAAAGAAAGAGAACTATAGACCTATCTCTTTAATGAACATCGATGCAAAACTTCTCAACAAAATACTGGCCAACCGTCTACAACAACTCATCAAAAAAATTATACACTATGATCAAACAGGATTCATCACAGGGAGGCAAAGCTGGGTGAGCATGCACAAATCAATTAATATAATTCAACACATCAACAGGAGTAAGGACAAAAATCACATGATTGTCTCAATAGATGCAAAAAAGCCATTTGACAAGATGCAACACCCCTTTATGTTCAAAGGTCTGGAGAAACTAGGAATCCATGGAACATTCCTCAATGTAATAAAGGCTGTATATGAGAAACCCACTGCTAGTATTATACTTAATGGTGAAAATCTAAAGCCGTTCCCTCTAAAATCAGGAACGAGAAAAGGATGCCCACTCTCTCCACTACTCTTTAATATAGTACTAGAATTCCTAGCCAGTGCAATAAGGCAAGAAGGAAGCATAAAGGGGATCCAAGTAGGGAAAGAGGAAATGAAACTATCCTCTTTGCAGATGACATGATTCTGTATCTAAAGAATCATATAGACTCTACTCCCAAGCTCCTTGAGCTAATTCAAAACTTTGGAAGAGTAGCAGGCTATACAATCAACCCTCAAAAATCAACTGCCTTCCTTTACGCCAACAGTGAGAGGAACGAGGCAATAATCAGGAAAGAAACTCCTTTCACAATAGCCTCAAAGAAAATAAAGTACCTAGGTATTAGCTTAACTAAGAATGTAAAGGACCTTTTTGATGAAAACTTTAAAACCCTAAAAAAGGATATTAAAGCCGAACTAAGGAAATGGAAAAACCTCCCATGCTCCTGGATTGGAAGAATCAACATTGTGAAAATGACAATCTTGCCAAGAGCTATCTACAAATTCAACGCAATACCCATCAATATCCCAATGTCATTCTTTAAAGAAATAGAAGAGGCAATTCAAAATTTGATATGGAATAATAAAAGACCCCGTATAGCAAAAACACTTCTTAGCTAAAGAACAGCGCCGGAGGAATTTCAATTCCAAACTTTAGACTCTATTACAGAGCTATAATTCTCAAAACAGCTTGGTACTGGCACAAGAACAGGCCTGAAGACCAATGAAATAGAACTGAGGACCCAGATATGAAACCACAGACCTATGGCCAACTAATCTTTGACAAGGGAGCCAAAAAAATAGAATGGAAGAAAGACAATCACTTCAACAAGTTGTGCTGGCAGAACTGGTTAAGCACCTGCAGAAAACTAAAGTTGGATCCTTCTTTGTCACCTTGCACTAGAATTAACTCCAAATGGATCAAAGACCTGGAGGTAAAAGCTGACACACTGAAAACTTTACAGGAAGGAATAGGAGATACACTAGGTCTCCTTGGCACAGGTTGAAACTTTCTTAATAAGGACCAAGAATCACAACAAATCAGAGAAAGGCTGGATAAGTGGGACTGCATTAAACTGCGGAGCTTTTGTATGGCAAAGGACATAGCTAGTAAATTAATTAGGAAGCCTACAGAGTGGGAGAAGATCTTCACCAACCAAACAATGGACAAAGGCCTCATATCTAAAATATATCAACAACTTAAAAAATTGAATCACTCCAAAACTAACCTCCAAAGTAACAACCATCCCATTAAAAAATGGGTGAAAGATTTAAAGAGAGTCTTCTCTGAAGAAGAAACAAAAATGGCCTATAGACACATGAAGAAATGCTCAACATCTCTGGTCATAAGAGAAATGCAAATCAAAACAACTCTAAGATTCCACCTCACTCCAATTAGAATGGCAAGGATCAGGAAAATGAATAATAACAGTTGCTGGAGGGGATGTGGCCAGGAGGGATCACTATTACACTGTTGGTGGGAGTGCAAACTCGTTCAACCACTATCGAAAGCAGTATGCCAGTGCCTCAAAAGGCTAAACATAGAACTCCCCTATGACCCAGCAATTCCACTACTTGGCATTTACCCAACCATCCAGAAACAAGGGCATACTAAATCCACTAGCACAACAATGTTCATTGCAGCATTATTCACCATAGCAAAGATATGGAACCAACCTAGATGTCCCTCAGTTGATGAGTGGATCAACAAGTTGTGCTATTTGTATACAATGCAATTCTATGCTGCTGTCAGAAAGAATGACATCGCCCCATTTGTTAGAAAATGGAAAGACTTAGAAAAAATCATATTAAGTGAAGTAAGCCAGTTCAAAGGAACTTAGGCTCAATGGTTTCCCTCATTTGTCATAATCAGTAGAAACCTTGGGCTCTACTAGCAGAGATCTGCAATAGAGCAAAATCTTGATGCATAAGGCCATATAGTATGAAGCTAATTGAAAAGACCTCCAGGATATTGAACAAAAGCCATATAACAAATGATTGTTGTCCTTAACATACTATGTTGTCTTTCATCTCCTTTGCTTTCCCTTGGTTATCTCATATTGTTATAGTATCTCACTTTGTTATCTGATATATTGAATTTATTTGTATTTGGTTATTTGAAATTTGGTAGGGAAGGGGGGAAAACCAAGACTGGTGGGGGTGTGGGGGAGGGAGGGAAATGGGTACCAAGACAAGTGAAAGGGTATCAATGTGCGTGAATTAATGCACCTTCTATCTGGCAAATATCATGTAACCCTTTTACTAATTACAATTAAAAAAATGCAAAAAAATGAACATTTTAATTGAAAACCAGTAAAATTTTATTATTGTATTTAATAGTTTAAAGGTATGGCTTTATTTATAAAAAAGAGCAAAACATAGTTTTGAATAACAAATACAAAATGAAAAGTAAAAAAACAGTTTAGAAAAATGTAAAAAGAAAATTGGGTCAAAGGTACAAAAACTAATGTGGAAAGGGCCTGTGAAACTGGAATTGCAGAAGGGAAACAGAGACAATGGGGTGGAACATGTAAACATTTGATATGCGTAATGGTAGAGGTTTTAAAAAATTGAACAAAAGACATAACTAGGTATCATAAATTCAACAAATTTTAAGAAGTAAAAAGTGCAATGAAAATGATAAATTAATATATTACTTCACCAAAAACTAATGAAGAGAATACGGAAATAAAATCTATGGTCAATATTTTTCACTAATATGGTTATTAACATATGGGCACAATATACTCAATTGTACAAAGATATATGTATACATATATATGTGTGTGGTCGTATTTTTATCATTATTACAAAGATGATTTATTATAAAGGAGTTTCAGTTACATAAGTAAGGTAAAGAGTACATTTGTTTTTTTGCGCAATGTCACTCTTTCCCTTGCTATTTCCCAGTTTTATCCTCTCCTTCCCATCCACAAGTTTTATAGATCATTTCCAACATAGGGTCTAGGGAGAGGGGATACAAAGGGTGACTCATGGGTTTGTATCTTATGAAACTGTTTCACAACGTAATTATATTTATTTCATAACTGCATATTTCTCTTAAAATGAAAAAGGTCATCATTCTACTACTAAAAATGAGGAAGGAAAATCATATCAAATTTAGTAGATTCACATATGAAACCACTCAAATTGTTTGCAATAAATTCAAGTTATGAATCACATCTGGGTACCCATAAATGAATAAATGGATGAAGGAAAAGTGGTGTATAAACGTAATGAAATTTTATTTAGCAGCAAATTAAAACATGACCATGCTATTTGCAAAAGAATGAATGCACCTGTAGAAAATCAGAATATATGAGCTAGGCCAGGGGCCCAAATATCACATTTTATCTCAGATATACAGTGTATTCTTTTACGAAAAAAGGATGTAAACCTACAAATGATTCAAATGTCTTTGTACCTCCTTGATTAGATACTTAAAAAGTCATACTTCACACACATAATAATGATAGAGGAGTATTTATTACATTGACCTTAACATTTATAAAATAACAAGATAGGAAGTGAAACTGTGGCTTAAAGTGGTAGAGGCCCAGCCTTGAGGAAAAGAGCTCAGGAACAGTGCCCAAGCCTTGAGTTCAAGCTCCAGGCTCAACAAAAACTAACAAATATGAAAATATATAATACATTACAATAATAAAGCCTAATGCTTACTGGATATCTAAATGTGTAATCTAAATGAAATTCTGAATGCCAGCTTTCTCAATAACTAGTTTCTTTAGATTTAGATAAATGAAGCAACATTTTGTCATTAGTTAACAAAACATTTTAAATCCTTATTTTCTCATTTTTCTGAGAGTGTTTCAACACCTAACAAAGAAAATGGAGATTAGCCGAAAGAAGAAGAACTAACAATAAGTCACAATGTGCAAGTCATTCGGAGCTGTTTATATTTCTTATTTTGCCAACGAAGTAGTCTTCACAAGTATCATTTTACCTTGCTCTTTGTTCAAATATCATAGAAACATTCATTTTTATGTGATGAATAGTGAACATTCAAAAAAAAAAAGCAGAGAACCATTGTCTGCTGAAACCATTCAGATCTAAGAGTTGCTTGGACAAAGCTTCCATAATGCTTTGCTGTAGCTCTTATCTTTATTTGATCCTATACTAAATTAATCTCTGTCATTGTAGTTTCCTAGAGTTGCCATCACTATGAAGGGTTGAAATGAAGCTAGTGTTTATTTTGGGGACATTATCTTTTCAATTTATAAGTAATTGATTTCTAAAAACCCTGCCTTATTCATAAAAATATTCTAACCAAGGAAGTGCAAGTTCAGGGGTATTGGAATATTACTATTTCTATTACTGATACTGTGCAAGATGCTGGGAAGGATATTTTTGGCCTATATACTTTTATTCCTTCCTATTTTTAATGTGTTTTAGACAACTTGCTTATGATTGCTTATTCTGACTTTACTACTGTACTTTTTACTTTACTATTTTAGTTTTACTACAATATCAGAGTGATGTAGAGAGGGGTTACTATAAAATTCATAAGGTAGTAAGTAATCATTTCTTGACTAAGGTTATGCCTTCCCTTGTTTTTCTCCCACTTTCCCTCCCTCCCCCTCCCAAGTTGTAGAGTACATTTTCAATATAGGGTCTGGTGAATATTTTATTGCTATACTATCTTAACAATAAATCGGGTACCAAAATTTTAAAAAAAGGTGACAACAGGGGATAAAACCTAGGGGGGAAATGAAAGAAAAAAAGAAATAATTTCACAACAAGTTGTGGTATTTGTACACAATGGAATTCTATGCTGCTGTCAGAAAGAATGACATCGCCCCATTTGTTAGGAAATGGAAAGACTTAGAAAAAATCATATTAAGTGAAGTAAGCCAGACTCAAAGGAACTTAGGCTCAATGGTTTCCCTCATTCGTCATAATCAGTAGAAACCTTGGGCTCTACTAGCAGAGATTTGCAATAGAGCAAAATCTTGATACATAAGGACATATAATGTGAAGCTAATCAAAAGGACCTCCAGGATAGTGAAACAGAAGCCATATAATGAATGATTGTTGTCCTTAATGTACTATGTTGTCTCTCATCTCCTTTGCTGTCCCTTGTTATCTCATATTGGTATAGTATCTCACTTTGTTATCTAATATATTGAATTTATTTGTATCTGGATATTTGAAATTTGATAGGGAAGGGGGGAAAACCAAGACGGGTGGGGGGTGTGGGGGGGGAGGGAAATGGGTACCAAGACATGTGAAAGGGTATCAATGTATGTGAATTAACGCACCTTCTATCTGGCAAATATCATGTAACCCTTTTACTAATTACAATAAAAAATAAAAATAAATAAATAAATAAATAAATAAAAAGAAATAATTTCACATAATGCATTAATTGATTTGGGGACCTGGTGTATTGTGTATACATTTATTTGAATTAGGAAAGGGAAGAGAAACAACAAAATGATGAGACAAAGGGCCAAGGGTGACCAATGCAACAGCAATACTCACGAGACAATATGTAAGAAATGAACTTTACAACTTACAGAGGGCCTCCTGGGGTGAGATAAAGTGATAGAAAAGGATGGAAGGTTACCAGTGTTGAACAAGAGATATATTCACTACCTTATATATACAACTGTAACTTCCTGTACCTCACCTTGACAAGAAAATTAAATAAAAATAATAAATCTGGATTTCTATTTATAATATTAGAGGTTTATATTTTATTATTCTATTGTAATATGCAAAGTTACAAAGGAAATGTGATTATTTAGAAACAATGTTCAACATCCTTATCGAGCTTTCTAGTACAGATTATCTTTTCATGTTTAACAAGCAAGCAGATCAATTTATCAGAAGTTATCGGCAAAAGGACAAAGATAAGAATATATTCAATACATATCTCTATTCTGATTTTGTTTTAAATAGCAAAAAGAAATAAGACAAGAATGACCACTGTCACCACTCCTCTTTAATACAGTATTAGAATTCCTAGCCAGAGCAATAAGACATGAAGCAAGCATAAAGGGGATCGAAATAGGGAAAGAGGAAGTGAAACTTTCCCTCTTGGCATATGACATAATTCTGTATTTAAAGAACCCTATAGACTCCACTCCCAAGTTGCTTGAGCTGATTTGAAACTTTGGCAAGGTAGCAGGGTATAAAATTAACCCTCAAAAATCAACTGCCTTCCTCTATGCCAACAGTGAGAGGAATGAGGCAACAATCAGGAAAGCAACTCCTTTTGCAATAGCCTCAAAGAAAATAAAGTACCTAGGAATTAACTTAACTAAGAATGTAAAGGACCTTTTTTGATGAAAACTTTAAAATCCTGAAAAAGGAAATGAAAGCAGAACTGAGGAAATGGAAAAATCTCCCATGCTCCTGCTTTGGAAAAATTAACAGCATGAAAATGGCAATCTTGCCAAGAGATATCTACTAATTCAAAACAATACCCATCAATATCCCAATGACATTCTTTAAAAAATAGAAGAGGCAATCCAAAATTTCATACAGAATAAAAAAAAAAGACCACACATATAGCAAAAACAACCCTCAAAAGAAAAATACAGTGCAGGAGGAATTTCAATACCAAACTTTAGACTCTATTACAGAGCTATCATAACCAAAACAGCTTGGTACTGGCAAAAGAACAGGCCTGAAGACCAATGGAATAGAACTGAAGACCCAGATATTAACCAACAGACCTATGGAAAATTAATCTTTGATAAGGGAGCCAGAAAATATAGAATGGAAGAAAGACAGCCTCTTCAACAAGTGGTGCTGGCAGAACTGAGTAAGCACCTGCAGACAACTAAAGTTGGATCCTTCTTTTGTCACCCTGCACCAATATTAACTCCAAATGGATCAAAGACCTCGAGTAAAAGCGGATACACTGAACACTTTACAAGAAGGAATAGGAGATACAATAGTTCTTCTTGGCATAAGTCAAAAATTTCTTAATAAAGACTCAAAAACACAACAAATTAAACAAAGTTTGGACTAATGGGACTGCATTAAACTGCAGAGCTCCTTTATGGCAAAGGACATAGCTAGCAAGTTAAATAGAAAGCCCACAGAGTGGGAGAAGATCTTCACTAACCATATACCAGACAAAGACCTCATATCTAAAATATAACAACAGCTCAAAAATTTGAATCACTCCAAAAAAACCCAATCATCCCATTAAGAGATGTGCCAAAGACATAAAGAGAGTCTTCTCTGAAGAAGAAATAAGAATGGCCTGTGGACACATGAAGAAATGGTCGACTAGCACAATGATGTTCATTGTAGCACTATTTACCATAGCAAAGATATGGAACCAAGCCAGATGTCCCTCAGTTGATGAGTGGATCAACAAGATATGGTATTTATACACAGTGTAATTCTATGCTTTTGTAAGAAAGAATAGCATCCGCACATTTGTAGGAAAATTGAAAGACTTAGAAAAAAATCATATTAAGTGAAGTAAGCCAGACTCAAAGGAACATATGCTCAATGGTTTCCCTCATTTGTCATAAGCAGTAGAAACCTTGGGCTCTCCTAGCAGAGATTTACAGTAGAGCAAAACCTAGATATATAAGGCCATATAGTATGACACTAAATGTAAGGACCTCCAGTATATAGAAACAAAATCCATATAATGAATGATCGTTATCCTTATCATACTATGTTATCACTCATCTCTTTTGCTGTCCCTTGGTTATTTCATAGTGTTTTAGCATTTTACCTTGTTTTCTGATATATTGTATATATGTTTATTTGATTATTTGAAATAGGATAGGGAAGTGGGGAAAACAAGATGAGGGGTGGGGTTCGGGGAGGGAAATGGGGACCAAAACATGAGAAAGGGTGTCATTGTTTGTGAAGTAATGCACCTTCTATCTGGTGAATATAATATAATGTATTGTAATATTCATTACAATAAAAAGCATATGAAAAAGAAAAAATGGCAAAAAGAATAGACAATAAGTACCAATTTTTCTCATTTTTGTTCCTTAATTATATATAGTCTTTAATTATTTTTCCACATTTTCCTTGCTCATCCTCACTGCAGTTTTCTTTTCCATTCCTTCTATTCAGCAGGTAGTTGAAGCAGAAAGAAATGAAGCTTGGACTTAGTAATTTGAGACTTTACTGCATCTCCCATTAGGCACAATTCACTGAACAAATTGGACACTGCTAGACTCCTAAGTAAATAAATAAAAGTTTCTTTGGCTTGCTTGCAATATCTCTGCTTTCCAGCTTTTTATGATTCATTAGATTAGCTAATTTTCCTAACAACATATATTTTAATTTATAAAGATCATTCCAAGTTTTCCAAATGCCAGTTCTCTGTTAAAGATGAAGTTCTTACAGATAATTTAACAAGGATGGTAATTGAAATTCATGATTTATGAGACATTGAGATTGCAGGAATATTTTGTGTGGGGAGGAGGAAAATATGCTGCAATAAATATTGCTTTGGTTTCTCCTGACTTCAGGAAAATAGGGTACCATCTCAGTTTTCTTTCTACATGGCATTTTTTAGCCATCTCAGCAATGGGCCCCAAAAAGATTTATATTACTCAGGTCTCAACCTGGAACTGCCCTCTTCACCTTTATACCTTTTAAAGCATTGTGATTTGCTGACTCAGCAAGCCAGCTCCTTTGGGGAGAATATAATGACTACTGTCAGTGCTCTAACTAGGTGTTCTCAATCTTATATTTAACTTTCAAGTACTAATCCAGGAGAGTCCACTAATATTTGTTTCCAATAGCTTCAGCTGCTATAGAGTTGCCTACACTGTGGCTGAACAACACTGACCCAGATTTTACTCATCCTAATCTTGGATAGCATCGGCAGAATAGTCAGAGGTTTACTTTAGACTTGAATTGAAATTTGAATTTAGTGTCCTTCACTTTTGCTGGGCTTTCTTACTCATGCCTGGTACATTATCGTAGGATCTATGTCTCCAGTTTAAGAAGTTTACATTCAATTTATCATCAAATTCAGTTATTGTACCTTTACAGACACTAATTTATAGCTCATATTTCACCAAATATTTAGGCTAAAGCTGGACCTAGCATTAAATACACCCTTGTTTTGCTTTTCACTCTTCCACGTTGAGCTATTCCACATCTGAACAGTTTGTGTGGATATATTTTTTATAATAACTTCCATGTAAATCCTAATCTTAGAATCTACTGTTAGGAAACGATTTAGGATAGACAATAAAGTTGGATACTGATGTCTTTAGAGTTATAGATGCCAAGATATTAAGTTTTCCCTTCTTCAGTGGCCAGGAGAAAGTGACTTAGAAAATTGAGTCCTGGTTTTCTCATTTTAAACATAGCACTATTTCTCTACAAACTATTATAGCTCTCCACTCACATATACATATGAAACAGGCCCATGTACTTTCATACTTTCAAAGTCTCTTCTGAGTCAATACTATTCCATCAACAATTATGGAAAAGATTAGAAGTGAAGACTAAAATATGAGGTTCCTTTAGTAAAACTTGCTCTCTAATCGAGAGAAAGCCACATACAAATAAATACAATAATTTAATGCGATTTAAGAAAATATTGAAGACCTACAAAGAGAATTTAGGAGAGATAAGAAGTGCAAAATGTAATCAATAAGGACATAAAGTGATACTTTTGAGAAAGTGAGATTTAATTTAAAGATTTGAAGGAGTAAAGGGTATTAGCCAGTTGACAAATCCAAATCTCTATATGACCTAAGAATGGCAAATTGTCTCTGTGCTCATAACAGATATCACTGAGGAAGGAAGATCAGAAAGGTAGTCATCCTAAGTTTTGAAGGATCTTTTAATCCACAGAAAAATTCCCACTGACATACATGAATGAAAACAAATTTCCTACGGTATTTCTGTAAGCCTGGAATTTATAATAGATTCCAAGACAGAAAGCAATTGAAGGCCTAGATTTAAAAAAAAAAAAGTTGCTTTACAATTCCTCAGTTTTCTATAGGTGACTCAGCTCTCAACATAGTGAATAAGTAATATGAACCACAGTGATTATATATGGTTCCTAGGGAAGTCACACTGAACTGTAAATATCTTAATTGAGGCACTAGCAACTGCATCCAATGAGGCTCACATTGACAAGGAAACAATCAGATTCAAGCAACAAGTCACTTTTACTTTTGAAACACACAATGTAGCACTTAGTATTTGAAGTTCTGCCTCTGCTTTTGATTAAGATGTCAGCTTCCCAGGGGAGCTCTTCATATACACACATCACAGTTAGTCACCTCTCAAAACCTTGAACTAATTGTTTCTGAATTACTTTCAGAGCCTAATTCCTTTACATTGCATCAGATTTTGTCTTTTATGGGAGAAATGCTGCTTAACAAAAGTGAAGTCTTAGATTTTCCCCCTTTTATCATAGTTCAAAGTCATCAGATTTCCAATAGAAAGCACCGATGAACCTCAATGTAAAAGTAAAATGATGTAATGAATAGTTGAAAATGTTTAAGACTCGCTATTACAGGGAAAAGACAGAAGGAAGATTCTGGAATCTGAAGTTCACTGGGTATTGAGAGCACTGCTCTGATTTGGTCCATTCTACAGGATGGCTGGCTATTGAAGGCCCATATGAGGACCCTCTCTAGGCAATGACCTTGGATGATAAGACCTGCTCAATCTGGAGTTATTTCTCTTTCCAAGAAAATGTCTATCCATTGACTAATTGCAGTCTCTATATGGGGAGGCAATCTCTGAAAGGTATTTTCTGTTCTTAAGCCCTGAGTGCAATTGCCTGAGGGCAACAGTACAGCTCTAATGCAATTGGTCTCTTCTGTTTTCTACTTCTGGTTTTCCATTAGTGTCTTCTGAGGCTCCATGGAACACTTTCCAAAAATTCTGCTGAAGAAAATGGACATATTCCAGTGTGTTTCCCAGATAATGGTACCAATAAGAATGCACAGACAAAGTACAAAATATGGGGAAAGAAGTCAAAGTCTCAAAGTGCCACTGGGTAGTATGGCCCGACCTGCAAATCCAGCTACTCTAGAGGTGGAAATTCTATACATGGTTTAAGGAAAAATCTGGAAAAATGCTACTGATATCTCATCTTAATCAATAACCCCAATGTAATGCATTTGCTTGGGATACTTCTATTTATAAGGAAGATCATTATTTTTACTGATGATCAATATCATAAGTAGGAAGATCATATTTGAGGCTGCTCTCAATCAAATCAAGTGACTCTAAAAATAATAAGATAAACAAAAAGGAAGGTTGGACATGTTTGATATGATAAATTGCTTGCCCAATTTTCTTGATTCCCTAGGTTCAAATCTCAGCTCAGCAAGTTAAAATACAAAATAATTCAAATTTCAACAAGAAAAATTAGATTGCCTTTATCTGATGTGAGGAAAATTCTAAGAATTTTAGGGAAACAATAATTTTCAGACATAATATGTTTGAGATATGTAATTATCTTAATGTATATTATAAGATGCCAAGCACAAGGAGACATTTATAAATCTAGTTTCCCAAGCAATTCATGAGGGATAGAGAGTAAAACTTGGGGAAATAATGTGAAAATCTTTAGCATATGAATGTTTTTAAGTTATCTTGTTTGAGGGGAATATATTCTATATTTTTTATTTTTATTGCTATTGTAGAGGTACTTTACAGAAGGGTAACAGTTATGTGAATCAGATAATAAGTACAGTACTTTTTGAACCATGTCTCCCCTTTCATTTCTAGCTGCTAGATTTTTCCTCAGGTTCAAACCCACAAGATGAACAATTCCTTTTCCAAATAATATCTAGTGAGTATTTCTGTTGTATTTGTTCAACTTTTGTGCCATGTTTCCTGCACCCCCTTTCTCCTCTCAAATACAATTAATAAACAAGACAAAAAGAAAATATAACAGAAACAGCAACCACAGCAACTAAATAATATCAATTCTTTCCATTTCTTCGAGTTCATTACATACAATAATATTTTACATGATCCCATACACATAGCTGTTGCACATTTGTCAACCTCTCCTGTGCATATCATTTTTGTTCTCAGTGTATGCATGTTTGAGTTGTATATAAGTATTCATGTATTCATATCCCATGGTAAGAGCTTATGAATTTTGTTAATTGTTTCCAAAGGACCAACACTTTGTTTGGTACTTTTTTTTATCAGTCATGGGGCTTGACCTCTTCAGTTCAAGGCTACTGCTGTACCACTTTGAGCCACCGCACTATTTCTAGATTTCCTAGTGGTTAATTGAAGATAAGAGTCTCACAGATTTTCATGCCCCACTGGCTGTAAACCACGATCCTCAAATCTCAGCCTACCTAATAGCTATGATTGTCTTATTGGTGTGAGTTTACAGTGCCCAGTTTCTTTTAGGATTTAAAGAATCTTTTTTATATCACAGAGATGTGTTTATTTGTATTTCCTTTCCATGATCCTCAGATCTCAGCCTCCTGAGTAGCTAGGATTTGTTTATTCTCATCAAGATCACAAATGGTCTTGTATGTAATTTCAAGCTTATTCTTATTTAAATTTATCAGCAATGTTTTCAGTACTTATTGTGAAGTATCTTCTAGGTCCCCTTCTGTGTGTCCTGCTCTGATGTCTGGGTATTTTCTGGTCATTGTATCTCCTTGGATTTGCATATTTCTACTATTTCTGTGAGGTGTTCTGCACATTTGAAGACACTTTTGGTTTTATCTAATGGGAATCTGTGATCTTCTAAATAGTCTGTTTCTTGTTTTCTTCGTAGAGGTAGACTAGGCAGACAGTGTTCTGTCCCTTTGTTCAGATTTATCTTATCTGGATTCAGGGATTATAGAGATGATTGAGTGGAGATGTTCAGTTATGCTGTGGAATTGTCCTGTTAAAATCTGACTATCAGGTGAAAGCTTTGAGGATGCAAGGGGATGGGGAGGGGTAGTTTTCAGGGATATATGTGAGTGAGAGGGGTACAAGTTTATAGGGGAGCTAGAGGAGACAGGAAGGAGGAGAAGATAGTGAATAAGTGCCATGGGGCATAGAAAAGATGATGAAGGTGAAAAAAGAAACAGCCATGCATACTGTAATGAAGAAGGAAATGAAGTAAAGAGAACTAGGATTAAGCACCTTGAGCCCTAATGATGACTACTCTAGAAGCCAAAGGTAATTGCTGTCTCCTATCTAACTGAGCCACTACTTTAGAACAGAGAAAGGCAATAGAGAAAAGAGCAGGGTATTATATATACATACATATATATGTAAAGAGCACATGGCATTGTGCTCAAATTATCAAATCATTAAACCAAGAACATTCAACTTGGAATTCTGTGTTCTCTTAAAAATATGAAGTGGAGAAAGATAAAATAAATAAGCTCTCTGCTCAGTGTGTCACAGAGATCAAGAATCTTCCATGCCGCAGTTTCTGTTGGATTAGCCTGAACTAGGGCCACTTTAGAGAAAGTTCCTCAGTTCAGAGTTGAGTTATTGCTGGGTGCCGGTGGCTCACACCTGTAATCATAGCTACTCAGGAGGCTGAGGTCTGAGGATCGCAGTTCAAAGTCAGCCCCGGCACTAAAATCCTTGAGACTCTTGTTTCTAGTTAACCACCGGAAATGGAAGTGGTGCTGTGGCACTGGTGTTCTGAAGTGGTAGAGCCCTTGAGGTGAAGAGCTCATGACAGCGGCTCTTTCCCAGATTTCAAGTCCCGGAATCTACAAACAAACAAAAAACAAAGTCGTGGTTGCTAACTGAAGCTACGCAGCTTTTTCCCATCAGACAGGCCAGGTTGGAGGATGTAATAGTTTCATATTTGTGGGCAGATGTAGTACCTGCTATTGTTTTCCCAGATGCTTCTTGGGCTGTGAGCCTCACCAAGGGGTTTGACTATCCACTGGGTGAAGAGTTTAGGAGACTTGGGAGTTGCAGTTTCTGGGATAGGGTTGGACTATGTCCCAGTGATCTTTCCTGGGGAATTGTGGCAGATGGGGGGAAAGAGTGTGCTTCTTAGCCCTTTTCAAATACAGCCCCTCCTTCCAGGCAGGAGATTGGCCCTGGTCTCTATGTTGTTTCAGAGGAAGGCTCCTGGATGAGGTTTCCGGAGTTGGTGTGTACCTGGCCAACGACATCCATGCAAGACATGTATGTGTCTGGGTGTGACCATGTCAGAATCCTCTTCCTGTTCCTCCTCCCCCTCCCCCGACCTCCACATACACTCCCCAGTGTGGCTTCACAGAGTTGTGCCTTTCCCAGTGCTCCAGGTCGTGGCTGCAGTTGCTATGCCGAGGTCCACACAATGACAGTGAAATCTCCACCGAGTGTTGAACTTGCAGTCCCATGTTGTAATTTCTTTTTCACTAGGAGTCTGTCTGTTTATAGTTTGTGGGTGTGAATCCCTGGAGGTGAAGTCTGTGTCGGGCCCCTATACCAGAGACAACTTAGGGAGTTGACCTGTGGTGATACCACTGTCTTCCCTGAGGTCTCTATATGGTCTCACGTCAAAGCAAAGTTTTAATTTGTATTGGCTTTGGGAATTTATTAAGATCCCTTTGTACATATTCTTGAAATTTGGGATATAGGGTTTTGTTTTGTTTTTTTTCGGTTGTGGGATTTGAACGTTGGGACTGGGCACTGCCCCTGAGCCTCTTCAGCTCAAGACTAACGCTCTACTACTTGAACCACAGAACCATCGGATTTCTGGTATTTAATTGGAGATAAAAAGTCTCACGGGACTTTATTACTCAGGCTGGTTTTGTACCAGGAGCCCCAGATGTCAGCCTCCTGAGTAGCTAGGATTACAGGTGTGAGCCACCAGCTTCTGGCTTGTATATAATTTAAAATAGCCATCTTGTTCAGTGTGCGGTTCTTAAAATAGTATGCAAACATTTTAATATGGTACTTGTTAGATATGGGTCTACTTGTACTACACATGAAGAATAATATAGTTACATGTGTATTAATAAATTTGAATATAGGATATTTGGGCCTTATTTAACAATAATCATAAAGATCACCATTTTTCAACATGGCATATTTGTTTTGGAGAAATTTTTTAGTATGTTTAAGAATATTGTATTTTTCTCAATGATTCTCCCAACTACTTGTTTTGTAGTGTAGTAAAGAACTGCTCAACTTACATTTTACAGGTAAATGTTTCTTCTCATATTAAGTGTGTATTTTCTTTGTTTTATTTCATTTAACTTAACTTTGCTTTTTTCAAGTTGTTCATAACTTTTTGCCCAGTATTTTTTTTACTTCAATTCTACATTTTCTTAAAATTTTTGTTTCTTTTGTTAATTTTATTAAGTATGATTATTTAATTAAAATAAATATTAATTATGGTTGACTATATTTCAAATACCATTTTAAAACATTTGCATCTTGATATTATCAACAATTTCTATGTACTCTTCAAATTAAAGAATTTGAAAACCCAACCACATTTATTTCATATTTTCCATTTTAAAGTACTTCTCCTTTTCAGAATTCAAGTATTGTTTGTTTGCTGATGTATCACTCAATTGACTTTTATTCTTTACCTGCAAAGTTCCATCTAGAGAGCAACATTTTTTGACATTATTTTTGCCAGTCCTGGTCCTTGAACTCAGGGCCTGCACACTGTCCTTGGACTTTTTCAAGGCTAGAGCTCTACTACTGGAGCCTCAGCACCATTTCCATCTTTTTTCTATATATGTGTTACAGAGGAATCAAACCAAGGTCGTCATGCATGCTAGACAAGCACTCTTACCACTGGGCCTAACTACCATCCCCAGCCCTAAGAGAGGCATTTTTGTATAGAGCTTATACATACTAAATTTTGGTAGACAGATTTTAGTACATAGCACTTTCCTGTATAACAATAGTTGTTCTACACATGCCGTGTTTCTCTGTGGGACTAAAGCTAACAAATTCTAGTTCTACATCTGTGTATGTGCATGTATGTGCTTGAACAAGGCCTGGTCATTGTCCCTGTTCATGGCAAGTGCTCTACCACTTGGCCCATAGATCCTCTTCCAGATTTTTTTGTTTTTTAAATTCAGATAAGAGTCTCATAGACTTTCCTGCAGAGCCTGGCTTCAAACTCAATCCTCAGCTCTCAACCTCCTTAGTATCTATGCTAATATTTATGTGCCAATGACACCTAGCTTATTTATTTTATTATATGCATTTTTAAATAAAATTATTAAATAGACATTCAACAAATTTGTAAGGGTATAGAAATTTCATTAAAGAAAATAAATTGTGGTTGTAATAGAGCTAGAATGTCAAGGAAATTCCAAATAGTGATTCTTAACAATTCATGAAGGAATGTTCAGGCTGAGACATGGACAAAAGTTATTGTATAATGATGAGTTATTGCATATGATGGATACATGACAATGCTGATGAGAGAGTGCTCTGACAAGAAGAAACAGCTTTGATATTTGAAAGGGAAATAATATTTAATTAAAAAGTTTATACATACAGTAGAGACTTTAGAAGATTTCTAATGTTAGATGGCATTAATTCCTCAGGAATCAAGCTAAGTAGCTTTCAAAATTGTGCTTCATTATTCTGTCTTCACAATTGGAAGCTTATTTGCTTCATGGTTCAGATAATAGACTATAAAAAGAATAAAAGGAGAAAGAACAGGAAAAGAGAGATAAACTCAAATGGCTATAAACCAAAATTGATGAATCAAGTTAAGATAGTGTAAATGAGAAAGTATAATATCACAAGAGAAAATTCGTTAGAATTTGAGTGCATTGGGCAGGGAGTGTTACCTAGTGGTAGGGCACTTGCCTGCCTAGTATACACAAAGCATTACTTTAGATTCCTAGGTACTACATGCACAGAAAAAGCCAGAAGTGATTCTGTGGCTCAAGAGGTATGTAGCTAGTCATGTGTAAAGCTCAAAGACCATACCTGGACCTGAGTCCAAGCCCTAGGGCTGGCAAAAAAATGAGTGTGTTTTTGTTTCCGAATTAATGTTTATTTGGAAGACATTTTTAACATGTTCTATAGATATGGAGCCACATTTATTTATTTATTTATTTATTTATTTTTATTGTTAGGGTGATGTACACACCCTTCTGTACATCAGTTACTGTTACATTTGTTAAGTAGTGGGTATATTTGAGACAGGAAACAAAGTATAAGTAAAATAATAATTAAAAAGTAAAAACAAACCAGGCACAGTGTCTCACACTTGTAATCCTAATTACTCAGGAGCTGAGATCTGATGATCAAGGTTCAAAGCAAGCCCGGGCACAAAAGGACCTGAGACTCTTATCTCCAATTAACCTCTAGAAAATGGGAAGTGGGAATTGGCTCAGGGATAGGGTGGTAGCCTTGAGCTGAAGAGCTCAGGGACAGCGTCCAGGCCGAGTGCAAACCCCATGACCCACCAAAAAAAAAAAAGTAAAAACAAAATAATGACAGTTAAGAGAATAATGTACCAGGCTTTAAGCTAAATATGTTGCATGCAGGGTTGAAAATACATTGAGCAAATCATTGTTAGACAAATCTTACATGCATGGACAAGTATTGCTGGCATTTCTTTATTTATTTGTTATTTTGTTTTACTTGAAACTGCAGGTTTAGTATGTTTGCAGAAATGTAAACAGACTTATTTTAACATGCATACATTGCCGTATTTTTGCTAAGAAGACCTATTTCAATCCACCAGCACAACAATGTTCATTGCAGCACTATTTACCATAGCAAAGATATGGAACCAACCTACATGTCCCTCATGATGAGTGGATCAACAAGATGTGGTATTTGTACACAATGCAATTCTATGCTGCTGTCAGAAAGAATGACATTGCCCCATTTGATAGGAAATGGAAAGACTTAGAAAAAATGATATTAAGTGAAGTAAGCCAGACTCAAAGGAACTTAGGCTCAATGGTTTCCTTCATTCGTCATAATCAGTAGAAACCTTGGGCTCTCCTAGCAGAGATTTGCAATAGAGCAAAACCTTGATACAAAAGGCCATATACTAGGACGCTAAATGAAAGGATCTCTAGGATATAGAAACATAAGCCATATAATGAATGATTGTGGTTCTTAAGGTACTATGTTATCTCTCATCTCTTTTGCTGTCCCTTGGTTATCTCATATTGTTACAGTATCTCACTTTGTTATCTGATATATCGGATATATTTGTATTTGGTTATTTGAAATTGGATAGGGAACGGGGGAAAACAAGATGAGGGGTGGGGGGGAAGGAAATGAGGACCAAGACATGTGAAAAGGTATCGATGTATGGGAATTAATGCACCATCTATCTGGCAAATATCATGTAACCCTTCTATTAATTACAATAAAAATATATGAAAAAAGTATTTAGTAATACTACTGAATATGAGTTTCTGTAGAAATAGTCCAAAGGACTTGGAGGCTTAATTTAGTAGATTAATGAGACATATGAGTCACTTGGAACTAAAAGTATTCTGAACCTAATCTAGTCTTTCTTTGATGATTCAGAACACATTTTGGGAGCTTCATTATGAACACAAATTACCATTATACTAGTGATTCAAAATGCTGGATATTAGGGATAGTCAACAAGATCACATATCATGGAATTGATTCCGTACAAAAATAGATAATTTTATTACATTGTAAATTTACAACCAGTCTCAAAATATCTTTAGGAAGAAAAAAAATTAAATGTCCTACCAAAGTTTTTAAAGAGGAATAAAATTCATGTGAGACCGTAAGGCAATATAAAAAGCTACAGAATCAAAAGTAAGATTGAATAAAAGCAGCAAAATTATTTCAGTATTTTTCATTAATCTACCAAATATAGAATTGACCAGAATAGATTGTTCTCCAGAGTGTCTGTTTCATTCAAATTTCCAGCTCCTATGGGTGGTTTAGCCTCAGTTTTCATTTGGAAAATATATTCTAAATAAAATGAATAAAATATTTATTATCATTTATATTTTATATTTATCAAGAAATTTAAATCAAAATATAAGACTTCTGATGGCCAGTTAGTCTTGAAAAACTCCAAGAATTTTATTTACATGTAGAGATGAACCAAAACAACTCCATCATTGAAATGAGCACCTTCAAATAAAGGCTTTATTGGCACTATATTGCTTTTAGTTTCAGTTACAAAGAATCATGAAAATTATGATACATTTGCCTCTATTATCTTCATAACAATTTCTGTGAGCTGTTGGTAATACTCATGGAATGAATGTGTTTATTAACATCTGTAGAGTTTAAGATTCATAGTTTTTCTTTTTCTAGTTATTCAAATCTGAATTATTTATATATCCATTATTATATATAATTATCCAGATTATTGGTATTTTGCATTTATTATTAGTATATAGAGATATTACTACTATATATCAATATTAATAATATTTATACTATATTAGTCTATATTAGTAGGAAGAATATATTTATATGTATGCATCTACACAAATAGAGATATTAAACTTTCTGTAGGAAAATCTAGCACTATTCCTCCCACTGCTATGACCTCTCTGTGAAATTTATGCTACTTTATAACTAAAATAGAATTGATTCTTAGCTGGTTTCAGTAAAAGGAACACCCCAGGAATAAGAATTTGTAATAAAAATATCAATTCTGGTAGCATGAACTAGAAAATTTAAGAAGCCATGGAATAGCAAGTACCAAACAGATATATGGCTGAACTCCCAAATGAAGATGACACTAAAACCTTAAAGACATATGATCGATATGAAAGCTAGTAAGAAGGGGGCTGGCATGGTTGCAAAGAAGAATAAATGTCACTCTGGGATACAAGGGAGGAATTTTTATTTAAAACAGGGATACAGATTTTCAAAGTCATGTCCCAAGCATGTATTACTATCTTAGTGAAAGAGTATACCCAAACTAAATTCCAGACACAAGGGAAAACAGTAAATGAATCATATGCATTTTCATCTAGAAAGTAGGTGGCTTCAAATAAAAATTTAAAAATATAGGATTATCAAAGTCAAAAAACTTAACACATAAACAAGACTATTTTTGAATTGTGGGGAGCTACAAGGGCCGCGCCTTAAAGATGGTGCCGGTTTCCGCCTTCCGCCATCCCGACGGCGAATGCTCTGTGAAAAACAACTCCTTATATGGCTAAGTTTTAGCTTCTGGCTTGCTTCCGCGTAGTTGGCCCTATCGGCATCTCCCACGTGGCTTTTCAGGATTGGCCAGGCGGAGGTCTTATAAGACCGGGGATAGTCCCGGGGGAGGGGAGAAGAAAAAGGAAGAAGGAGAAAGGAAGAAGCTTGTTAAGGGTTCCTGAATAAACTACTTGGAGAAGAATCCTGTGTCGTGTCTTCCTTGCTGGTCGAGGCGGAAGCGACATTGAATGTTATATTACTTTTATAATAAATCAAGCCATTAAGATAGTGCCATATTACAGTGGCTGATGACACAGATGCTAGATAGAACATAGATATATGTGCAATGGAAATCTGAAATAACACAGGAATGTCACTGAAAATTTGGGATCAATTTAATGCATTTTAAATTCAATGTGATAATCAAGCACCTGGCTATGAATAGGAAGAGGAAGGCTAGATCCAATAAAATACCAAATTCATAGGTAGTTTATTATGTTTGAAACAACAAAATGTATATGATTCTCTCCATGAGAAAGATATTAAAAATTGATGATAAAAAGTACACAAAAATAACTGCTGCTAAAATTTGCATTGTTTCTAAATGCCATCAAAAGTAGTAAGTACATCTCCGGTCACAAAAGAAATGAAAATCAATACACGCTAAAATTCCACCTCACTCCAGTTAAAATGGCCAGGATCAGGAAACCTAATAACAGATGCTGGAGGGGATGTGGCCAGGAGGGATCACTGCTACACTGTTGGTGGGAGTGCAAACTCGTTCAACCACTATGGAAAGCAGTATGGCAGTGCCTCAAAAGGCTAAACCTAGAGCTCCCTTATGACCCAACAATTCCACTACTTGGCATTTACCCAATCATCCAGAAACAAGGACATACTAAATCCACTAGCACAACAATGTTCATTGTAGCACTATTTACCATAGCAAAGATATGGAACCAACCTAGATGTCCCTCAGTTGATGAGTGGATCAACAAGATGTGGTATTTATACACAATGCAATTCTATGCTGCTGTCAGAAAGAATGACATCGCCCCATTTGATAGGAAATGGAAAGACTTAGAAAAAATGATATTAAGTGAAGTAAGCCAGACTCAAAGGAACTTAGGCTCAATGGTTTCCTTCATTCGTCATAATCAGTAGAAACCTTGGGCTCTCCTAGCAGAGATTTGCAATAGAGCAAAACCTTGATACATAAGGCCATACAGTATGACGCTAATTGAAAGGACCTGTAGGATATTGAAACAAAAGCCATATAGTGAATGATTGTTGTTCTTAAGGTACTATGTTATCTCTCCTCTCCTTTGCTGTCCCTTGGTTATCTCATATTGTTACAGTACCTCACTTTGTTATCTGATATATCGGATATATTTGTATTTGGTTATTTGAAATTGGATAGGGAAGGGGGGAAAACAAGATGGAGGGTTGGGAGAAAGGGTAATGAGGACCAAGACATGTGAAAGGGTATCAATGTATGTGAATTAATGCACCTTCTATCTGGCAAATATCATATAAGCCTTTTATTAATTACAATAAAAATATTAAAAAATAACTTCTCTGTACACCACTTGTACAATAAAATAAAAAGAAACATGAAAAACAAAAAGTATGTAAGTACAATATTATAAACTTGACTATTTCAAAATGGTGTAGACATCATTTATTGTAAAGAGGAGGAAATCTGATGGTAAATAGACATGGGAAAAAAAACTGAAACTCAACTTACTGTGGGCATGCCACAAAATAAACACTACTGACTGCAGAGCCAAAGTTGGTGATATGGAGTGAGTGGACACTCATAACTCTGCTTATGAAAGACTCTGAGGAATAATAAACCACATTTAACATTGATGCGAAATTATCTTTTCTCATTCCTCAAGAGCAAGTTTCGTGAGTGTGGAAGGCTGCTAAGCTATTTCTTCCATTGTCTCAAATGAGAATCAGTTCTCAGCTGAGAAAGGCCAACCTGCAACTTGCCCAGAGACTCATGGATGATGGGAAAGACCAATGCTTTTCCTGCTTTGGTGGTGATTTTTGCTTTTTGTTTTCTGGGAATCAAACTCCAACCTATATATTTGACATCTATGAGACAAGCAATGTGGCTGGCATTCAATTGGCCTTTTCACATCATTGCCCATTTGGTAATGCTATCTTGCCAGGTCCCTCTTCAAATTTTGGGCTTACTAAACACCCTAGAATTTACATTCTATTTGTCTTCTACATTATTAGGTGCATTGATCTGGCCTCTGTATGTCCAGTTCATAATATTCACTAAGGTACTGCTCAACATTATATAAAAACTTATCTTCTATTATCTTACTTGTCTGTGGTTGACCACTACTTTTTCCAGCAATTTCAATCCTCTTCCTATTGGTACATTTTTCAATGATGAGTCTCCTAAAACTTCAGTGGGAACACAATCAATAAAGTATTTCTTTGGTCTTACATCAAGAATCTATTCTCTCAAGCTCATGTCTTTGATCTCACAGATTACTGTCTCAACCCTCTGCCAAAGCTATTCCAGCATCTCCATGCATTTCTTATAAGCATTAATTCTCCACAATTTAAAATTCCTTATATGATGCTTGTCAGGAAATGAGATTCTTAGTCATAAGGATTTTTCCATGAAAATCCACTTTACCCCACACTTTTTGAGTATGTGAATTAAGAAGCATACTGTTCTATTTCCATCTTTTAAATGTAGCACATTTCTGAAGATCTTTTGCTTAATAATCCATTTCCTTTGCTTATTCTCTTAGTACATACTGAGTCTATCTGTATCTTATTTCTTGATCTAGACGCAATGACAAGAGATGACAACTAAAAGGGAAAGATGACAAGTGTCACATAGTAGCCCCATCAGACAGAATATTTGGGCTTCAGACATTCAGAAAGTAATCAAAAGCTCATCAACTTCATGGAACTCCTAATTATCATTATTCCTTAGGTTTCAAATCCTGGAGATGTTATATAAACTACTATGTCTGCTTCAGCTTTATCCAAATCTAATTAATACAAACCTTTAGCATATTATTGACTACTATAATTATTTTATTTAAAAAATACTTTAAATTTTTCTCTTACTATCAGACAGACAAGCAATCATATCACATTCCATGCAGGTTTTTTCAAACATAATATTGATACAATACCAGTACTTTCCATATCCTATACTAGAATCTAGGACTCCAATTGGGCAGGGTGACAAGCAAGGCATCACATGCTAGGTAAGCTGATAGATGGAGACCTTGTCTTAATACACAAATAAAATAAAACAACAGTACAAAGGGAGAGAATCCATATGAGGGCTCATGGCCTGTGATCCATATTATTAGGGAATAGAAATCAGGAACATCATGGTTTGAGATCAGTCAGAGCAAAAGTTTTATGACACTCAATCTCACCCAATGAAAGATGGACTTGTTATCTCAATTACCCTGAGAGCCAAAAGTATAAAGATCACAATTCAGATGAGCCAGGCCTTCCATAATCAGATACTATTTGTAAAGTAATTAAAGAAAATAGAGTTGTAGGAATCTTTGGGATGGTACAGTGCCTACCTAGAAACCCTAAAATTCTGTATTCAACACTAGCACACAGACACATACAAAATGAAGAAGGAACAGGAAGCAGGAAGAGGAGGGGGAGGGGGAGGAGAAAGATGGAGGAGGAGAAAGAGAAGAAAGTAAAGGAGGGAAAGGAGGAGAAGCAGGTAAAGGAGGTGAAGGAGAGGAGAATCTCATATGATTAAGTTTAATTTATAGTACTTAAATTTGAATTCATGGCCTGGTGCTCTAGCATTTGAGCCACACCCTTAGCACTTTATAAATAATTTTCTAGGTAAGATCTCATGATCTTGTCTAGAACCCAGCCTTAGAACATAATCCTCACTGCTATCTTCATCTTCCCCTATCCATTATTTTAAGAGAGGATCTTGTCACTTGCATTAACAGTTACTAATGTTAACAGTTACCTTTTCACTTTATAAACTATACAATTTAAAAATACAATGATTAACTCAACTAGCAAATCTCAAGTAACTTTAATGCTTTTCAAATCTCATTTTATCTGAAGACTACCCATAAGACCCAGAAAAGATATTTCAATTAACTTTCTACATAACACATGACCACAATAGAAATGTATGAATCATTTTCATTACTAAAATAAATTCTGGTATAACAAATAGAACCTTGGTTTCCCCATAACAAATTACCAAAGAAAGGGCACATGCAGGGTAAGCTACTGTGCCTTGCTTTCTCTGAAGTAAACAGCCTTCAAGTATAAAGATTAGCTTCTCAGCGTCCTCACCACATCATTAGTCTTATCCTTGCCTTGTAAAGATCGCATTCTGTGGGGATTTGACTAATGAAGTTTCAGTGCTCAAACAATAATGGTTTCCTCAGACTAGAAACTGCCAATGCAACCACATTGCGCTGAACTGCAGAGAACTGTGCCAAATTGGGTGTGCCTCCATTAAAAACAAGCTGTTTATTAAAAAAGCAAAAGCTACAAATAGGTTACTAAATATGTATTTAAAAAAAGTAAGGAGCAAAACAGTCTAAATAGCTATGATGAGTTCCTGGCCCTGCTTAGAGATTCATTTTTTTCCCTTTCAATATTAAGAGTCAATGTAGCAGTTGCATTGCAAGAATGAAAAAAAGATTAATAAACTTCATTATGGTGTGTGTGTGTGTGTGTGTGTGTGTGTGTGTGTGTGTGTGTTGTGTTTTAGGAATAGAGCCTAAGATGTCACATATGCTAAGCACATTTTCTACCACTAAATTGCACCTCCACCCTCATTAGTAATTTTATTGCAAATCTACATTTAAGGAAATTAATACCTTCAAAGCAGATTGTGATTCACAGTAGTACTTAATGTTCAACTCCCTTCACTTATTACCAAATAACATATTTATTCTTTGCAACCATATGTCAGGGAACACACTGAGCTCAATAAATATTCCTGATTCTTATTGAATTAAAATATGTTTTAATACATTTATTAGTGATTCTTCTCCATTAAAACCAATAAGTCATGAATGAGAATCCTATAAAGACTTCTGTTAAAAAAATATGCAAATGTAGACAGGCTCCTCAGAGCTCCTTTCTACATTACTCCTGAATCTGTCTATAGACAGCCCAGACCCAGTGCAATCACAAGCTAACAGACTGGCTCGATCAGAATTTCCACTGACCACCATTGGTCATTTTTCACTTCCATGACTCTCCTGACTCCTTTGGACTGCCAGTTCAACCTCTTCACTACTCTTATTCTCCCTTAAAATTACACAGTGACCTCCGTACAAATTCAAGTTAAGTTCATACTAACTTTCCAACCTATTGCAATAGTACATTACTGCTGAAAATCTGACTTTATCACTTTGCCTAGTGTCCAGCTTTGTTCATCTTGTTCGGCTCCACCATCACACTCATCTTATTCAGAGCTGTGTGATACATTCATTACATGCCTTCTGAGTGTATTCTAGTTCTTTAAGTGTATATTTACAGGATAAATTATAATGAGCTCAAAGAACTAATTTTTTTCTTTAAATCCCTTGCCTCTAATAGAGATGCCAACCACAGTATAATTTAAATCTTTTTTGTTACACAGAAATCAAACTAATTAATTAGTAGAAAAATACAAATTAGAAATGTAGGGAGGACTCAACAATGAAAAAACTGTTTTGTAAATTATGCATACCTATTTATATTAATTTACTTTTAAGTAATAGAAAGCATGGATCCAGGAATACATTTCATGTATATCTATGCTATGTTTCTTTTAATAGAGAATAAATTAATAAGTGTAGACTATGTCATTTTATTTATCTCAGACAAAAGAGAATTGTGTACTCAAGTTTTAATAAGAATAATGTAAGTGGGCAATGAAATTATACTCCCTTAAATACATCATGATTAACAACAATTAAAGATTGGTTTTATTTTATATTCTACAATATATCAACTTGCAGTTAGTGCCAGGGATAGGAGTAAATCTTACTTTGAGAAAACAGTTATGTTATAATTTATTATTTACTTTTGAAAGAGTAAATTAGCATGTCTTGTTAGAGTTAAGCCAATTTTTTTTCTAAGTCTTTTTTTTTTTTTTTAATCGTTCCTGGGGCTTGGACTCTGGGCCTGTGCGCTGCCTCTGAGCTCTTCAGCTCAAGGCTAGAGACCTACCACTTAAGCCACAGCAACACTTCCAGTTTTCTAGTGATTAATTGGAGATAAGAGACTCATGGACTTTAATGCCTGGGCTGGCTTTGAATCAGGTGTGAGCCACTGCGCCAAGGTTTTCTAAATCTTTACTGGTTCTAACTTACCCTTACTTTTAACCTTACGATTTTCACATAAATATTCTCAATGAGTAGAGTTTTAACTTTTATATCCTATAAACATAACTTGCTATGAGTTGTGTTTTTTCCTTATGAAAGTATTTCAAAAGATTCAGAAGTTAAGATTTTACATAAAAATCGTCAAAAAGTTATTTCATGACAGTATCATGCATCTATTATTTAGCTATATTTATGCTTAGTGATATCAAGGTTCAATGATTTTCTTTAGTACATGTTAACAGAAAAGTAAAGAATGTGTTTAGTTCAATTTATACTTCATATTAATAATAAGTGAATATTGAATAATTATATTTGTGTAGAGCTTATCTATTCTTATCTATCTACTATCACCTATCTTTGGCAAAAATCTATATTAAATATTACTATGTGGAAATATATATATATAACATACATTTCTCTCTTTCTCTCTCTCTTTCTCTCTCTCTCTCTATATATATACATATATATATACATAATTTTCTTTTTATCAGCAGTGACACTTGAACTCTGGGCTTGGGCACTGTTCCTGATCTCTTCAGTTCAAGGCTAGCAATCTTCCTCTTGAGCCACAGCACCACTCTGGCTTTTTCTGTATGTGTGGTTATAAAGGAATAGAACCCATGGCTTCCTGCAGGTTAGGCAAGCACTCTAACAATAGATTAAACTCTAGGCTCCCCCCGCTGTTTTGTTGTTGGTTTTTTTTGCCAGTCCTGGGGCTTGAATTCAGGGCCTGAGCACTGTTCTTGGGCACTGGCAGTGCTAGAGCTCTACCACTGGAACCACACCACCACTTCCAGCTTTTTTTTTTTTTTTTTCCCATGTATGTGGTACCAATGAATCGATCCCTGGTCTTCGTGCATTCTAGGCAAGCACTCTTAATCACTAGGCGAAACTCCCGGCCCCAAAGGGTCTCAACTTCTTTTTCTTTTGGTCAGTCCTGGGTCTTGAACTCAGGGTCTGGGCACTGACCCTGAGCTTTCTCAAGGCTAGATGAATACCATTTGAGAAACAACACCAATTCTGTTTTTTTTTTCTTTGTATGTGGAATCGAATCCAGGGCTTCATGTATGCTATACAAACACTCCACCATTAGTCCACACTCCGGGTTTTGATTTCCACTTAATATTTCTACTTTAAAGAAACTCTTTCCATATTCCTTTGATTTCCTTTTTTTTCACAGCCTGAGTAATTAAATAATTTTTAGATGTTGACTGCTAGTAACATTCTTTTTGCCAGCAAGTTTTGAATATAAGATAGTACTGGGTTTAATTTTCATATAAATATACATATAAAATCATATAAATATATGAATGAGTATTTATAATTATATATAAGTATATAATAAATAATATGAAAATAGATAAATGCAAAATATACATAATCATATTATAATATATAACTATATGTACTATATAAATAACACACAATAAATACAAAATAAATATACATAAATGTGCATATATAATATGCACATGCATTGTATTATATACATTTTAAATTAGATTTAGTACAAGCTTAAGTTTCAAGTAATTATACTTTTGTATTTAGTTTTTACTATTAAATTCTCACTTTAATGAATATGCTAATTAAATATAATCTACACAGTTTAAGGATTGATTATTCATCAATGTTTTTCTGTGACTAATTCAGGAGTGATTCTTAGTAACATAATTGAGTAAAAAGTATGTGCTTCTTATACAATTAATAAGATTTACTTAATTATCCTTATTTGACACATTTTCCTTACCACATAGCTTCTTTATGTTTCAAACCTAAAAAAATGATAAACTGCTTACATTATGAAGATAAATGGTTTAACTTGTCTGGAAGTATTATATACCTCTTGGAAGCACATTGGAGTAATTATTTAAGTCTATATTTAAATGCTTTTAGTGTCCAATTAACAGTCTTTCATGTGACAGCTTAAGATTCTTTTCCTGGGAACATTTTTGTCTTGCTTTGTGAGCATATGGAGTTATTATATTTTTTTAAACATTTCAGGACACCTACTTCTGAAGCTTTTGAATATACATGCACAGTTTCTTTTGCTATATAATTGTACGACACAATGTTTCACTGTATAAACCCTTCAGGTGTGCAATATTAAAAATAAATTTAAAGATCTTTTAAAAATTTTCTTTTACATTACCAGTGATTATTTTAATTAAATTTAAATACATATATCCAATGTCCAACACCAGTGTCTTTGAATATTCATTTTCTCTAGCTTTTACCATGTCCAACTTTTACTAGATGTGATATTTGATTTCTTTTTTTTGCATTTTTTTATTGTAATTAGTAAAAGGGTTACATGATATTTGCCAGATAGAAGGTGCATTAATTCACGTACATTGATACCCTTTCACATGTCTTGGTACCCGTTTCCCTCCCCCCCCACACCCCCAACCCGTCTTGGTTTTCCCCCCTTCCCTATCAAATTTCAAATAACCAAATACAAATAAATTCAATATATCAGATAACAAAGTGAGATACTATAAAAATATGAGTGTCTTTGAATATTCATTTTCTCTAGCTTTTACCATGTCCAACTTTTACTAGATGTGATATTTGATTTCTTCTACTCAGATATATTTAAATAATTAAATCACAATTAGTTGGGCCACATTATATTGTCATTAATTAATGTTTATTTTGATTGTGTCTTTCTAAAAATTTGCTATTTTTTCCAACAAATAAAAATTATTGATTACCAACACTTCCTTGAAAATTAACTTGATTTAGAGTAAACATGCCTTTTGAATTCTGTGATAAATATAAAAAATCAAATAATATATGTATCACTTTATTCTTTTCTGTATCTTGGGTAATTCTCTTTATATGGTCCTTAACAAAATTCCTATTATTTTAAATGCATTACCCTAAGTTTTTGTTGTTTCTTAACTTGAAGTTAAAACAAATATAATTTTTCTTAAGATTCATTCTACCCTCCATTTTCAATGCTTATATTCTTAATGCATTGATTTGGGGAAAGAGTGTATTAGGGCTTGAACTTAAGGGTTTTCTTAATAGATAACTATTATAGTGCTTGAATAACACCTTCTTGTTATTTTTGTTGTTCCAACATATCTTCTTACTCAGCTTTCTTTCTCATGACTAAAGCTTTGTCACTGGAGACATGCTGCTAGTCTAGCATTTTGCTGGTTAATGGGAGATGCTATCTTTGTTATTTGGGTGACTTTCAACTTAGATCCTCAGTGAAGTCAATTAGATACCATGTTCATCACATGACAACTGCCCAAATGAAATACAATTTTACACTCTGGGAATGGAATGCCATGTTTTTTTGAACAATATATGATGTTCTCAGGCTCATCACTTTCCTTTTTCACCAGTTTGA
Source organism: Megascapheus bottae (assembly GCF_031878675.1). NCBI lineage: Eukaryota > Metazoa > Chordata > Mammalia > Rodentia > Geomyidae > Megascapheus > Megascapheus bottae. Next base: position 16,476,360 of record NC_143519.1, read on the forward strand.
AAGCTGCAAATCCTGCTTCATTCAGTGAATGATGGGGTGCAGGAAGAACAGGCGAATTTTCTCCCTTGGAAGAACTGGAAGATCATAAGACAAAACAACCACTATGAGGAAATATTCCCACACAGAGCAATCCCTGACAACCACTGACTGGAAAAAATCAACACTGAAAGCTACAGCAAACCGTAAAGGAAAATTCATGCGGGGTGATAAGGTGATGGAAATGCAAGTATTTGATCTGGATCTTCTGAAGTGAGAAGTTACCATGATACAGAACCAGAACCGGGGATTTGAGAGTTGGAAGGAGACATTTCGTTCGGTCTGTATGAATTTGAGAGTTGGAAGGAGACAATTGGTTCAGTCTGTGTGGATCATGGTATATAGAAGTTGAAAAATGGAAACATTTGTGAGAAGCGATGGAAACATTTACTGTTTACTCATGGAAAGGAAACTAGAATCAGAAATAAAAGAGCAGGTGAGAATACTTTTATTGTGCAGCTAAATGCATGGGACAATGTGTAAACTTAGCATTCTCAGAATATATCAGGTAAACATGCCTTAAATACAGGGCAATTTAAAAAAATTATCTTTGTCAGAAATTAATAGTTTCTGTTTGTTATCTTCTTTGCTTTCACTCTTTTCTTCCCTAATTTGTGTCCTCTTTATTTCTGTTCAATAGGTAAGCATCATTAGGAAAGACAGCCTAGCAAAACCTCATTTCCTTTTAGCACAGAATGTATTAATTATGATTATGATGAGTGAAAAATCAATAGAATCAAAGAATTAAAAGAGTCACTGATGCACATCAGATGTTTAAATATGGTTGGGACTTTTTAAACTTACAGATGTCTCTGAATGATAGCTTTTTAGAAGGCATACAAATTAATTATCCACAGACAATCAACACAACTTGATATACCACCTGAGTTTCCAGAATTGGCCAATTTCTAATGTTTTGGAAAACAGAAATCGTTGCTCAGTTTCTCATGATTATACCACATAAACATATTTTTGTTACATAGAGAAGCCTAAAATTGTAGAATGTGAAACACACTATGTAAATATTAAAATGAGTCTATGCTTTGATCTTTATCTCTGAAAACAAAACATTTATTTTAGGAAATTTCTGCTATTAGCATTATTTGATGGCCCTGGGATTTGAAATCAGGGCCTCACACTTGCTATGAAGAAGAAACTACACCACTTGCAACGTGCCTGCAACCTCATTTTTTATATCTTTATCTATTTTTTTGTCTTTTAGGATTTACATTAGGATTACATTTCTATTCTTCTTTTAATAATGCATACTCCAAAGTAGTTCTATAAAGCATGAATTTGTAATATTCTTCCCTGTTTAAATCCTGTAATAATTTACAGTTGTAAAGAAATAAATTGCAAATCCAATAAGAGTCATTCCTATCACCTCAGCCACCTACAGTTTTCTGATGATTAATCGGAGATAAGAGTCCCAAGGACTTTCCTGCCCTAGCTGGCTTTGAAACATAATCCTCTGATCCCAGCCTCCTGAGCAACTAAGATTACAAGTATGAGCCACCATGTCTGGCTGTCTTGCTATTTCTTTTCCCTTACATGGGTCAGATAAGCATATACATAAGAGAAAGGGTACAGAAAACTAAAGCAGAAAGAAAAAAATTATAAATAACTGCTTACAGGAAATAAAAAGAATCTTTTGTTTCTAATTCTTGGAATTCATTTTGATATGCTTCATTGCATATGGTCCTGTGCACTTAGTGATTGGGTAATTGTGATCTCCTGCTAAGATTATCATACCTATAGTCTAGTTATTACAAATGAAGGAAACCATACAACCTATATTTCTTTGAGTCTGTCTTGCTTCCTTGAACATATTTTTTTCCTCGGGTCTTTCCATTTCCTTATGAATGGGGTAATGCCATTCTTTCTGATGGAGACATAGAACTCCATTGTGTGTATATACTCCATTGTGTGTATATTTTACATATATATTTGTATATATATATATTTGTATAACTTCTTGATCCCATCTACTGAGGTGCATCTGAGTTCCATAGCTTAGCTATGTTAAATAATTCTGCAATGAACATGTCTCTGTTATTAGCTTTAGTATAGTCTTATTTGTAATCATTTAGGTAAATATCCAGGAGTGGAATGCTAGGCCAGAGGGAGCTCCATGTTTAGTCTTTTGAGGAACCTTCATACTGATTTACAGAGTGACTCAACAATTTTACACTCCCACCATCACCGTAGCCATGTTCTTTGATAACGATATTCTTTTACTCACAGAAAACAAATACAAAAGTTCTACACTGACATTGTTAGCAGCCTGGAAGATAAAACAGAGAGCTATAAAAAGTGCCTAATTTCTCCCTTCTGTTAGTAACTAACCTTAGTGTCCTCATAACTTGTGCTGCCAATTTCCTTCCTCCACCCATGCCTGTACTTATATCCCTGTAAGTTATGCCCTCCATGTTAAACTGTAATTGTTAACTTTAGAAAAGGACATGTCTACATCAGACATGTACAAATTATCACCAGAGGACGTCATAATCACAGCATGATTTTGTGTATTATTTATTAATGGAGTTAAAATCCTAGTTCTTTTCTTCTTATTATTATTTTTTATTTTTGAGATAGTCTCACTCTTCACTCGAGATAGTTTTGAACTGGCGATTCTCCTGCTTCTACCTCTTAAGTAGCTAGGCTCATACATATGTAGTACATTGACTCATTGTTTTTTATTTTGTTTGTTTTGGTTTTTGATTTTAATTTTATCACTACACTATTCATTTTTCAACTCAAAGCATTGAACTTGCTAGACTGGTGCTTTACCATTTGAATCACACCTCCAGCCCTACGTTTTTTAGGATTAAGTATTACAAATGTTTTCTTCCCAGTACGGACAAAAACCTTTATTTTTAAATCTCAGCCTCCTTAGAAGCTAGGATTACACAAGTCAAAAGCACTAATCAGATTTTACATATTGACTGTTCATAAAGTGTTTCCTAGAGTACTTAGAATCTGACCTGAACAGAATGAAACTACTGATGCTGTTTTCGATTCAGTTCTCCTTAAACCAAATGTTTTCTAAGAGGATTTGAATTTCATTCTATTTAATTCTCATCGAAGACAAATTGGAAATTGGATTAAAAGATCTCATACTTTTCTTCCAGTTTAGACTATTCTTAGTACTAATGAAAGGAGAAAATGCAGTTAATCATACCAGCTCTCATCACAGTCACAGAAGACAGGGACAGGAAAGAGAAAGTGTAAGGGTGAGTGGATATAAGTACTCAAAAAGAGCATTGCATAAAGCAAAGTCTCTCCAGGGAAGCTCAGGAAATAAAATAACTGGCTTGACCTTCAATGAAAAGATCTATATCATAAAAGGTCTTCTCAAGATGAAATGCAAATCTCCCTTTCTGGATCGTGGATCTGCACAGAGCCAAGTTCTCCACAGATAAATATTGTAAATAAAAAGGAAGGCAATGATCAGTTACAATTTTCATAGAGCTGAAAAGTTTTCATTAACTATAGTCTGTGCTTCCACATTCTGTCATCTCTAGTCACTAGACTGGTGTCTCTGGGCATAACAGTTTGTGCTCATTTTTCATCTTTAAATTCATAATCATAAGTTTCTACTTCATAAATGTTTTCATGTGTTTTAATGAATTATTGTGTTATGTCTACCCACATTCAGGCAAATACTATAAGATCTTAGATTTAAAAAAAAAGATTTTCTTAAATATATACTTTATTTTCAACTTAGCATTTCATAAATTTGTATGACAGTTTTTCATTTTTAGGAAGAAAGATGTTGCCTTTCGTCCTCATATTAAGTTAAAAATTAACTTTGCAAGCCTGCATAGTGGCTCATGCCTGTAATCCTAGCTATTCAGGAGGCTGATTTCTCAGGATCACAGTTCAAAGCCAGCCCAGGAACTAAAGTCTGTGAGACTCTTATCTCCATTTAATCACTAGAAAACTGGAGGTGACACTGTGACTCAGGGGGTAAGGCGGTGGCCTGAAGCTGAAGAGCTCAGGGACAATGCCCAGCCCAGGGGCAGGGGAGTAGCCTTGAGCTGAAGAGCTCAGGGACAGTGTCCAGGCCCAGAGTTCAAGCTCCACAACTAACTAAAACACTTAACTTTGCTTCCAAATTTATTTTGTGTTGATTTATTAATATGAAAGAAAATGAAGTAATCCTTGGTCATAATTATTAATGATTTAATTCAGATAAAGGTACTATAAATAAGAAATCTGTAAGGTTATGTGCAAGGGAAATGATTTCTAATATACTAATATATTCCAAATTTTATTCCTCTTCTCTGTTGTTATTGATTTCCCCTTATGTGTTTTTTTCTTAAAAGACTAATAAAACAGTGAGTAGATCCAATGTCTTCCAAGAAAATATACCTAGACTCCTATCTTGCATGACATGTGTCTATTTAGTTTGATTACTATGCACAATATGATAATGCCTGGCTCTATTTTAAAAACATGGACTCCAATTTTACTTGTACATGGACCTATCCAACCTCTTTGGTGACAGCTTACATTTAGCATATCAAATACAATATGTTTGGTGTTCTTCCTAGCATCTTTTCCAATTCTCCGCCACATATTACCAATTGCAGGATTAGTCTTTCATTTACAAAAAAAAAAAAAATGTAATGTCACCATGGAGACAGGTGACAGGGAAGTGCACATTTGAGGTTGATTGCCAGGAATGCAATTCTGAACCTGTCACATTTAAGCTCTCAAAATGGGTAAGAACTATGATCTCTTTTACCTTAATGAGTTCATTAGGAAATGAAACATAAAAGAGAATTTTTCCACAAAACACTTTTTTTTTATTCATAGCATGTTTCTTGTTTTCTATCTCACGACTATTGATTAATTTATCAATACACAATCGATCTATCAGTTAGTTGTACAGACTTTTTTCATTTTAGCATATTCATTTATGCATACAATGTATCTTTTTTCCGATATTTTTTCCTTATATTTTTATTGTAATTAATAGAAGGGTTACATTACATTCACCGGATAGAGGGTGCATTCCTTCACATACATTGATATCCTTTCTCATGTCTTAGTCCCCATTTCCGTCCCCAATCCCCACCCCCATCTTGTTTTTCCTCCTTCCCTATATAATTTCAAATAACCAAATACGCATATATCTGATATATCAGATAACAAGGTGAAATACTGTAACAATATGAGATAACCAAGGGACAGCAAAAGAGATGAGAGATAACATAATACATTAAGGACAATATGACACTAAATGAAAGGACCTCCAGCATATAGAAACACAAAATACTTTTATATTGTAATATGTGGAGGGGTTACAGTTATAGTCACCAGATAGTAGGTGCATTATTTCTCACAACAAAACAAAATTTTAAGTAAAATTAAATTAGATAACACAAGCAAACCACTTGAATGATGTGTTTGTTTCACCATTAGCAATTAAACATGTGAGCTAATGCCTTTATGATTCTTCTCATAAATTCTTCTCTTTATTTGCCAGTCCTGGACTTAAGCTCAGGGCCTAAGGACTGTCCTTGGATTTTTCTCTAGGCTAGAACTCTACCACTTGAGCCTCAGCACCACTTCTGGCTTTTTCTAAGTATGTGGTACCAAGGAATCGAACCCAGGTCTTCGTGCATGCTAGGCAAGCACTCTACCACTAAGCCAAACACCCAGCCCCCATAAAGTCTTCTTGATGCTAAAGTGAGCATGCTTTTTGTCACTGTCTCTCTCTCACACATACACATAAACATACACATACACATACACATACACATACACATACACAACTGCATTGCATAGGCACACACACATCAGTTTGATTCATGTCCAACTTCATTATGATATTCTTTATTATCTGGTGCAAGATAAAATTCACTATATATCATTACATCTCTATTATAACAGTAAATAAAAGTGAATTCAGCAAAGTGTGGTCAGTTGTTTTATTTTGTTATTCTTGTATTTCCTCATTATTATTATGCATAGCATAATTAGGTATTAAATACATACAAACTAAAGTAGGTAACTGGTAAATATCTTTTCATACCATACAAATAATACATACTAACAAGCCATGTGTAGAGTTCATATATAGAGTTCAGAGTTATTTTCATATTCCTTATATTGCTTACCCTTCATTAGAACAGTAAAAAGTGTTAACTAATTTTCATAAATTTCATAATTACTGTTACTTAATGCTAGTAATTGTGATTTAGTACACAAACACCATACAGCTTTTCATAATTTTATATATTGTTTTTGTTCCGATATGAGTGTGTATTCATGTAATGCAAAATATTCCTTGGCTCAAGTGTTTTTCTCTTCCTATTATACACTTTCTCTCCTGTCTTATCTATAAAGATTTAAAAATATTACTTCAAAACAAGTGAAACAAACAACATATTTTTACTTTATGAGCCTCTGGATGATAAAATGTTCTTGGCTAGGTATGATTGCTCTCACCCATGATCCCAAATTGCCAGGGAGTTGGAGATTTGGTCAGGAAAATTGGAGAGTTGAAGTATAAGGCCTTACCCTGGTCAAAAGCTCTACATCATATCTAGGAAAAAAAAAAACACCATAAGACAAAATGCTATGGTACTAGGCTTTTCAAGTCATTGAGTGTTTTGTCTATCAAACATGGATTCTGAATTTAAATCCCCATACTGGTAAAAAAAAAAAATTTCTATGAGGTGAACAATTGTGAAAAGAGGATATTTCATTTTTATGCATTGTTGTCTGTGAATAGAAAAAATATGAATGATAAGAAGTATCTTAAGAAGTTTGAAGGATTTCTCAGAAACTGTTACCCAAAATGCTTTTGAGCACACATCAGATGCACTGGGGTGACATAAGCAGCATCTGACTTCCTGAGGCCAAGTGAAGCTTCAACTTTGTTAAACAAGCAGTGTTCAGCCATCCTAAGGAGATACTTGGCTGCTCTTCAAGACATGTAAACCAACAGAATAAAACAATCATGAGGAGATAAAATAAAAAATTAAATAAATAAAGCAGGAAATAAAATCTAATTAAAAGTTTTTAAGATGAAAATATATCATCATTCAGAGCCCAGATTTGAAAGAGATGCTGGTACATTCTTGTAGTGTGCAGAATCTGGCCATCAGCTCTGACAGGAGAAGTGGTCCAAGCACAGAGATATGACTATAAAGCACATTCCTTAATTGTATATTGATTAAACTTTAAAGCTGTATGTAGTGACCTCGGCAGTAACTTTATACACATAGAAACATACATTGCTACAGTCAGCAGATATAAAGTTTAAGGTGAAAGGCTCTTGAAATCATGATTATCAAGTGATATATGAGGTTTCCTAACACCATTTGTCAAGGAAAACACACTATGAAAATTTACAACCCAAATACTTTCACATCATCAGAAGTAATTTTCCCTATTTACTTTCTCTATCTGATACGTAAACAACATATGAATATATGCATGTATATATATATGTGCACATATTTTGCATTTACAGGGTCAGTGACTTGGTAGTAGTAATTAAAATGATACAAAATATATAATAAATGTATCTATAATTCATTATTACATCAAGGTTATTTCCATGGTAACAGTCTTCAGGGTCTATTTTTCTTTAGTCAAGGAAATAATCCAGAGAAACTAAAAGCATGAAAATTCCACTTGTATATCTACCTCCATGTTGGAGATAGAAGCTGATATTTACTAAACACCTACATTTTATCAGTTCTATTGCCATTCTACCCATGTGAATATACATATATAATGACATCCCTAGGTGTTTTGAAAAATTTCCTGCAAGGAAGAGCTAAGGAGTTGTTGAAAAACAAGAAAATAAAGTGAACACACTGTTAACATGATCGCTGTGAATTTCAAACTGTGGAAAAGCAAGACACAGCAGGGTAGAACCTGAGAGCAAGGGACCGATGTTCTGCCAATGGCTGAAGATAGTGATGTCCTGTAGTGGCCAGGGTATTAGGAGGTAAAGGGTCATTGGATAGAGGATGCTGTGAGGCACAATCAGTAAACAAGATGGGGAATTTTCTCACCAATCCTGTTTCTCTTTGTGTTGCCACAAGGGTAGAAAGTTACAGGAAGCTCTCTGACAAATGACAACTTTCATTTTTAGTCTCTGCACCAAAAAGAGGGAAAAAAGATCAGAGTAAAGGACATTTCATTTGAAGTAAGAAGTTTTTAAACTAGCACCTTGATCATGTAATTTTACCTTGTTGATGTTTGAAGAATTCCATATTTCAAATAATAGTTATCAGCACTGGACTACACATTCTCCTATATTACCATGTAATTCACATCAATCATGGACTTTTAAGTGTAAATATTATAGACATGAGATTATTAAAATTACTGAGATATCAACTCAAGGCCTTGCCACTTCAGACACACTTACAGGGTTTTCTGTGGAGTTTTGTTCTTCTTGTTGTTGGGTTTGCTTATTTTTGTTTTCCATATATTTTTATTGTAATTAATAGAAGGGTTACATTATATTCACCACATAGAGGGTGCATTACTTCAAAAACATTGATACCCTTTCTCATGTCTTGGTCCCCATTTCCCTGCCCCCACCCCCGCCACTCATCTTGTTTTTGCCCCTTCCCTTTCCTATTTCAAATAACCAAATACGCATATATACAATATATCAGATAACAAGGTGAAATAGTGTAACAATATGAGATAACCAAGGGACAGCAAAAAAGATGAGGGAAAACATAGTACATTAAGTACAACAATCACTCATTATATTGTTTTTGTTTGTACATCCTGGAGGTCCTTTCATTTAGTATCGTTCTATTTATCAAGGTTTCGCTCTATTGTAAATCTCTGCTAGGAGAGCCCAAGGTTTCTACTGATTATGACAAATGAGGGAAACCATTGATCCATGCTCCTTTGAATCTGGCTTACTTCCCTTAATATGATTTTTTCTAAGTCTTTCCATTTCCTTACAAATGGGGAGATGTCATTCTTTCTGACAGCAGCATAGAATTCCATTGTGTACAAATACCACATCTTGTTGAGCCACTCATCAACTGAGGGGCATCTGGGTTGGTCCCATATCTTTGCTATGGTAAATAGTGCTGCAATGAACATCATGAGCTAGTGGATTTAGTATGTTCTTGTTTCTGGACGATTGGGTAAATGCCAAATAGTGGATTTGCTGGGTCATAGGGTAGTTCTATGTTTAGTCTTTTGAGGAACTGCCATACTGCTTTCCATAGTGGTTGAACGAGTTTGTATTTCCACCAACAGTGTAGTAGAGATCCCTCCTGGCCACATCCCCACTAGGATCTGTTGTTATTAGATTTCTTGATCCTGGCCATTGTAACTGGAGTGAGATGGAATCTTAGAGTTCTTTTGATTTGCATTTTTTATGGCCAGAGATGTCCAGCATTTCTTCATGTGTCTATAGGCCATTCTTATTTCTTCTTCAGAGAAGACTCTCTTTAAGTCTTTGGCCCATCTTTTAATGGGATTTTGTTTCTTTGGAGATTAGTTTTGGATTCATTCCATTTTTTGAGCTGTTGATACATTTTAGATATGAGGCCTTTGTCCGTTGTATAGTTAGTGACGATCTTATCCCACTCTGTAGGCTTTCTGCTTAATATGCTAGCTATGTCCTTTGCCATACAGAAACTCTGCAGTTTAATGCAGTCCCACTTATCCATACTTTCTCTGATTTGTTGGGTTTCTTGGTCCTTGTTAAGAAAGTGTTCCAAGGAGACCTAGAGTATCTCTTATTCCTTCTTGTAAAGTTTTCAGTGTATCTGCTTTTACCTTGAGGTCTTTGATCCATTTGGAGTTAATCCTGGTGCAGAGTGACAAAGAAAGATCCAAATTTAATTTTCTGCAGGTGCTTAACCAGTTCTGCCAGCACCACTTGTTGAAGAGGCTGTCTTTCCTCCATTCTATTTTTTGGCTCCCTTATCAAGATTAGGTGACCATAGGTTAGTGGGTTAATATCTGGGTCCTCAGTTCTATTCCATTGGTCTTCAGGGCTGTTCTTGTGGGTTTGATTTTTTTGTTTTGTTTTGTTTTGTTTTTGTTTTTTGGTGTTTTTTTTTTCTTTTCAATTATTTTTCAAGTATGTTCTTGCTTTTTCTTACAATCTTGCAATCACTATCTCCCATGTAGCTGGGATTCTAGATTTGTAAGCCATGATAATTTTGTTTTTCAGATCAGAGTCTTGAAAAGAGTTCTCCCCCCCCCCCTCCACTCCCCTCCCTATCTCCCTAGCTGTGATCCTGGACATCACAGCCTTCTGAGTGGCTGAGATTATAGGCATGGTCACAACAAGGCCACAAAGCTTGAAATACTGTGATTATTCACTCTAAAAATGAAAAACATGTGATTGTATTAATAAGAGAAAAATCTGTATTTAAGACATGTTCTTTCCCCCTTTTTATCTCTAGAAGAACTACATCAGCCTTCAGAATATTTAAGGGAGTATGAAGAATATTTGATCAGATTGGATGAAAGCCTTGATAAGATTATTCCCACAGTGTGATATTCTTCCTTAGGGAGGCACAGAAATTTTAAGGAATGCTATACCAGTAAGTAACCACTGGATAAATAAGTAAATTCTAACAGTTTTAGCTCTTAAAAAATTGTATCTCTGAGATAGATAGGTTCTTTGTGCTTCACTTTTGAATTTAAAACTCTATTTCATATAACAGATATGAGGAATTGATCACATAGAATGAATTATATAAAATATGGATATGACATAGATGTTATACCCAGCCACAAATAACAGTATGATATAGAGCATACTACTGAGGTCACAATAAGAAACAGGATAATTTTTACTACTATTATTACTGCCATTTTATCATCTATCCACAAAAAGAATATCCTATCTGGACAGACAAATGGAAGCCAATGGTTTCTTGACTCAGAATTCTCCAGTCCTGTCTCCAAAAACATTGCATATTCTGTGAGCTGGAAAAAGAGGATCATCCTGCTCTAGGCTAGGATTAAACAGCAGAACTGTGAAAGCTCATTCCAACTCAGCTACTGCCAGCCATTGAGGGATGTGTGTGTGTGTCTTTCCCTTTATTCCCTTTGAGACTTTTGGGTCAGTTTTAGGGACATTATTTTAGTCCCATTTTTGTTACCTTTTTGGGTATAAATGAGGGTTTTCTTGCTCTGGTTTCACAGCTACTATCTCTACAATTTTAGCCCTTGCTTTCAAAGAAAAATTTTGCAAGACTGCCAGTTGGAATAAGTAATTAACACTTCAGCTCAGCTCTGAAAGGGGAAAACAACTGTGGCATACAAACGCCTGCCAAAGTCAGTGCTCTCACCCAGAAAATGCCTGAAATACTCATCAGGGTACATTCAATTTGACTAAAGGAGAACTGGGCTTGAAGGTAGGGAGGGAGCACAAAGATCAAAATAAAAGTTCACCAATTTATTCCTATCAAATGTTGCACAAAATGAAGGCAGAGGAATCCAGTGGTGTAAAAGACCTGGCTCAACATGGAAGGATCTCAGAAGCAGAACCGGGAGGGAAAACAGGAAATGACAAAAGGATGGGGACAATAGCCCAAATTGCCCTCAACAGAACCAAAAAAACAAAAGTGAAAACATTCTAAGTGTTCTCTTGATAGTGTTCCTTGAGATAAGGTAAACCAGAGGTTATCTTGAATCTAACCTGTATTTCCTTAATCGAATAAAGGGTTGATAATTATTTTGTGGCCTTCTATAGTTTGGATATAACCTACGCGATAAATGTGACTCATAAATCAAAAAGAGTCATTTTCAAACAATATAGTTCATGGTTAAAGCTAAAGAAAGAACACTGAAATTGAGTCAAAGTATTTCTGAACAAACTTTTGTGTTGGGATGAAGTTGAGATCTGAACCTGTCTTCATGATGCTTTCTGGGTGAGCAGAATTTCAATGTCTATCTCACTTCTGTTTTCACCACCACCACCATAAACCCATTCAGTGCTAATTAATATGCTCTGAATTTGTCATTTGGGGGAAGGGCTTTTCCTCTCACCTTTTGGGACTCCAAATTTAGAACTCCATTAGGGTTTTCCAGATGTATATGAATACAGAAAAGATAGCATCATAATGAATTTGCACACCTGATCTTGGGGCTGAGAACCCCCAGGACTTGCAGAAAGAAAACTGAAGATGCTGGAAGATGGCCTAACACCAGGGGAGCTAATAGTATAGCTTAGCTCTAGAATCTAACAGCCTCAAGATACACTGAAACCAATTTCAGCATGTATCTATAAGGCAGAAAAGACATGTAAGGATCAAAGACTGACTGGGACAGTATTTTCTTCTTCATATAAATATTTCTACTGACTGGATGAGACTGAGTCTTTGGAGGAAGGACAGTCTGCTTTATTCGATTCGCAAACCCTGTTACACACACACACACACACACACACACACACACACACACACACATTCTCTATTCTCTCTCTGTCTCTCTGTCTCTCTGTCTCTCTGTCTCTCTCTGTCTCTCTCTCTCTCTCTCTCTCTCTCTCTCTCTCTCTCTCTCTCTCTCTCTCTCTCTCTCTGTCTCTCTTTCCCCCCCTCTCTCTCCCTTCCCTCCTCCGCCCGCCCCCCCCATCACTTGCTTGCTCTCAGGGTTAATCAAATGTCTGGGCAATTCTTACCTCAGTCAAGTTGACATACAAAATAATCCCATCTTCCAATTTCTTCCCCAGTGAAGGAAAGTAAAACCATCTCTATTTGCTTTTATATAGGCACTAAACATGTATCTCCTCAAATCAATATGGAGGTTCCTCTATCTTATGTAATTAAAGTCTATCTACCACCTTTAATATTTGCCTTTCAACATTACTGGCTTCTGGATATAATGTGTATTTGACCATGAAATAATAGTATGTATACTGGGGCAGTTTTGTATAACTATAAACAGGGTAGAAAGTAGTATACAGTGTGCAGTAATCAACCTAATTAAACATTAACATGACAAGTAACCACAAAGCTAATGATAATACCATCAACAATATTAACATATCAAAGTGATATAATATAATTAGTAATAGGCATATATCTTATCTTTGTCATCACCACAAAGCAATCTTTAGAAGATATTTCTCTCTTTAATAGAATTTTTTTCAGGAATTGTCCTTATTGCTTCTTATAAGTTACTACAGCATCAATGGTTTATTCTGAAATTAGAATTCATATTACTTTAGAAAATTGATATTAAATTATAAATATAGCAGCCAATGTTTCAGTAACATTTCAAAATCACACTGATTTTTAACAACTTTTTATTCTGACATTTGTTTTTTAAATACTTAATAGCAAAATAAGACTCTTATAGAACTAGACTATCATTTTGAGTTTTTACTGATGGAATTACATTTGAATTGTCCTTCAAAATAATAACACCAAGTAGATATTCAAGTAGTGACTTTTAGATGCTTAATACATTCTAAATTATCCCTCACTATAATGATTACAGTTACATTTCTTTCTCCCAATCTTCAAAAGATAATAAAGCCTTTCTTGTTGTTATTCACTATAAGAGAGTTTGAATAGGGCATATAGAATATATTGTTTCTATACTAATTAATTTTAAGTTGTAGCATTTATGCAATGCAATGTATAAATAATATATAATTAGATTAATTTTGGCAACTGTGTACAAAGTTTTCAATGTGTATATGTACTACATCATTGATAGCTTTTCTCAATCAGGAAGTTTCTTTTTGTCACATCTTGGCCAACTCATAGTCCCTATTTGGAGGACATTTATCTGACTGAAATAATAATCTTCTAGAAATTAATACAAATTAAACCCTATGTAATGCAGCATTTGTAGCAGTTGTTTGTGTTATATGTTAGTGCTTTTTTATTTAAACTGAAGAATATTGTTGCATTGGCTATATTTGAAACAGTTGATTTTGATTCTCTTATCACTAGTTATCTCATTTATTCCTAGTTTGTGTGTGCTATGAATAAAACTAAAGAAAATTATCTTGCATAATGCTTTTTGTAGACAATATTGTCATTTATTTCATATATGTATATATGCATAAAGTTATTGGGTTTTTTCTATATATGTGGTATCAAGGAATCGAACCCAGGTCTTCATGCATGCTCGGTAAGCACTCTACCACTGGGCCAAACTTGCAGACCCGGTCACCTGGTTTATTTTTGTTTTCTTTCCTGTATCTTGTTTTCCCTTGGGAAAGATTGGAAGAATGAAAGGAGTGATATTATACAAGATACATTGTATTTATTGATTGATATATTGAACTGAAACTCCTTTGTGTAACTAGTCAAACACAATTGAGTAAGCAGATTTCATTTTTCCAATAAACTTTTTAATTTCATTAAAATTAAGACTTTTGTTACAACTCTAGAGATATGCATATAATTAATTTTGCATACTGTGACATGATGTAATGTACTTATTTTATCTAATGGGATATTTTTTCTTATCCTACTACAATGTGAGTATCATATGCTTATATAATTTTATAAGTAATTAATAGAAGGGTTACATTATATTTGCCAGATAGAAGGTGCATTAATTCACATACATTGATACCCTTTCTCATGTCTTGGTTTCCATTTCCCTCCCCCCACCCTCACCCCTCATCTTGTTTTCCCCCTATCCAATTTCAAATAACCAAATGCAAACATTTCTAATATATCAGATAACAAAGTGAGATACTGTAACAATATGAGATAACCAAGGGACAGCAAAAGAGATGAGAGATAACATAGTACATTAAGGACAACAGTCACTCGTTATATGGCTTTTGTTTCTATATCCTGAAGGTCCTTTCATTTAGCGTCATACTATATGGCCTTATGTATCTAGGTTTTGCTCTACTGCAAATCTCTGCTAGGAGAGCCCAAGGTTTCTACAGATTATGACAAATGAGGGAAACCATTGAGCCTATGTTGCTTTGAGTCTGGCTTACTTCACTTAATATAATTTTTTCTAAGTCTTTCCATTTCCTAACAAATGGGGCGATGTCATTCTTTCTGACAGCAGCTTAGAATTCCATTGTGTACAAATACCACATCTTTTGATCCACTCATCAACTGAGGGACATCTTCCCCAAATAGTCTTAATCTGGAACACACCTGGCATAGAAAGCATTGCTTTACCCAGATTTACCAGCTTCTCTTCCTTTTTTCCTTACTTTTCCTCAGGGTTACCCAGATAAACTCATTTTCTGAACCAATTGATTACCAATGAGTTTATAAATCCTGCTGTTCTTCAAATTAAAGCTACTGTTACGAAAAAAAAATAATAAAAAATAAAGCTACTGTTACGGCCAATTATCAAATACAAATCTGAACGTACCATTCTCCTTCCAATCATTGAAGCTTAGTTTGCTGAATAGAATAAAATACTCAGTGTAGAATAATGAAACAAAATTCATGCATAGAATAAAGTTCAAATTCTTTAACATATACCTATGTATGCTGAGGTAATTAAGCTATTTTGGAAGCAAATTCGAAAGTTCTTTTGGATCCAGATGTCTGTAGCTCCCGCCTGTAATCCTCGCTACTTAGGAGATTGAGATTTGAGGATCTTGTTTCAAAACCAGCCCAGGCACGAAAGCCCATGACACTCTTATCTACCCAAACCAGAAATGATGCTCTGTCTCCAGAAGTAGAATTCTATCTAACCTTAAGCTAAAGAGCTCAGGGACAGCTCCCAGGCCCACAGTTCAAGCTCCACAGCCGACACCCCGCCAAAAAAATTCTTATGTAGTTGAGGGCTGTATAAGGTAGGGCCACGAATCACTTCTGATTTCCTCTTTGTATCTCCTCCACCATATCAACCTGCTCCATGTATTAGAAGTGGATTATTACTATTAGTAGAACCCTCATCCTATTTGTACATTCCTGTTGGGTTTATGACTGAATCTGTTCCAACTGCTATAATAAAAATTTACAATGTAGAATGATTTTATAAACCAGTTATTTGCTTTTTCACATTCTGGGTTACTGGGAAGTTACTGGGAAGACAGATTCAATGTCTGTGAGGCCTTTTACCTAGACAACAGTTGCAAGGGCACCAAAATAAAGGTATTCACAAAAATTCTGCCCTCAGTACCTTACTGGGACCCAGTTTTTCCATTTCTTAATTTCATCACCTTGGGATTAAAATGTGAATATAATGATTTCGAGAGTAAAAATTCAATATGCTGACTACGGCAGTTTGTGTAATTGGCAGATGTGTACTAGTCATTAGAGGTAAAAGGAAATCCGATCTCATGGCACATATTTGAAACCTCAGTCACTGGAAGGCAAAAATAGGAAGATCATGAGAGAGATTAGTCTAGGCAAAGGTAGAAGTGAGAGCCTGTCTCAACAATTAAAAACAAAAGAAGGACTAGAGATGTGGTACAAGTTGTATTTTTAGTCCTTACCCGACACACACACACACACACACACACACACACACACACACACACACAGACAGAGACAGAGAGAGAGGGGGAGGTAAAAATGTACATCTCACTTGTCTCAGTATATAACAGGGTCTCTATGGATGCTTCTATCTTTTGTTTTCACTTTAAATCATCTCATTGTTTTATGTGTTCCTGTTATTTATTATTCAGTTTAAATGTATCATCTGTACTGTAGAATGACTATAATGTACCTGCAGGTAAAGGAATAACCTAGTGAATCATTTGAGGAATTTTATGTGTTATTTGCTTTTCTTTACCCTTGTTTGAATATGAGTTGGTTCTTGCTTATGCTTTAGGAAAAGCACTCCAGGCGCAGACTTGACCAGCACTGGGATAACGTCACTTCCTAACTTTCCTATATTCCCATATCATCTCCTCTTGCTTTCTTATTTCTGCCTTAGCTTTTTACCATTTCAGGGTAAATGTAAACATCATTTTTGAAGCAGCTTTTTCCAAAAGATTTTTTCTGCTTTACTACTTCATCTACTAATACAAAGGCTGTTTAAAAAATATCCTGGTCTTCTGACACTGATCATATCATCATTTTAAAGCCAATCCATGGCAACCTTAACACGACCTTCATTTCATGCTTCACAATCTGATTTTACAAACTTGATTAGATTTTCTGTTTATAGAAAATGCAACAAATATTACTTTGAACTTTGCACAAAGAGTACTTAACTACTATTCAGATTTATATTCAGAAAAGTAGGTAAATATTATATGAGTGCATGTTATGGCTTACAATTATTCCTCTGCTCTGAAGTACAAACTTGAGGCCAAATGTTTGGCCTCGTGATAGAGTGCTGGCCTAGCATGCATGAAGACCTAGGTTCAATTCTTCAGTATCACATACATAGGAAAAGCTGGAAATGGTGCTGCAGCTCAAATGGCAGAGCTCTAGCCTTGAAAAACACCAAGAACAGTGCTCAGGCCCTGAGTTCAAGCCCATTGAGTGGCAAAAAAATAATAAAAAAAAGAAAGAAAAACATAGTCCAGCTCACATATATCTAACTTTTTAGTTTAAAATAGTTTTAAACATGCATACAAATGGAAAAGTGCTATGGTTATAAATTTGTAATAAAATTGTACAGTGAATTTAAGGGCAATACCTAATAGTGATGATGAATCCTCAGATATTGCATTTCCTAAGTGTTAGAAATGCACCAACACCCAAGAATGATAAAAAGGTTTAAAATGACACTTTTGGCAAGGCTGCAAGGTGAAACCAGATCGTAGGCTGATGGTGTTCATTGAAGCTTTCTGTCACTCTAGTGCCTGGGACAGATGCCAGCTTAGCTCAACTTATTTACTATCCTTAAATTACTTCTAAATCTTACCCAAACAGCACTGTGTTAAAATAGGTAGTTTTACACGGAGGACTGCAAGTCTCACTAGTCCGCATTAATACCCTTCTTTATAGTAATGTAGAATAATGAACAAAAAATAATTAATTCCATACATACTATACTATAGAAATTTTAATATTCAAGGAAAAATATCTTTGTATTATAATATCCTGTTATTTAAAATCTATTCTTTAAATGTGTGTTCTGATCAAAAGCTGGAATATTTCAAGCAATGACTTCAGTTACAAAAATACACTTATTAACACTCTCACTGACCAACATAAATGAAATGGATCAGAATATAATTAAACTGTAGCCAGCAACCTCTAAAAGATAAAGATAAAATCTTCACAATACATTTTACATAGTTCTCAATATCACAACATATAAAAAGATTAATGACATATTTAAAACAATTATAATAGCATTTACTTTAAATTACAAATTATTCTTCAATATCATCTAAATAAATTGGTATCTAAATTTAATGTAAACATTTATAAAAAAAAGAAATTATTTATTTTTCACTCAACTACAATGTTTGTAAAGTAATGCACCTTCTATTTGGTGAATATATTGTAACCCTTCTATTAATTATAATAAAAATACATTAAAAATCTACTTTATGGCAGATTTTGTCCTACTATAAAAAGAAATATATTTTCTCTCCAAAGCATTATGCAATAATTGATTTTAATACATAATAAACCTTCAAATGTTTAAGAATACGTATCTCCCAAAATGTTCAGAGAGAATCTGAGTTAATTAGCTGTGTATATTTGGAAATGTTTTGGCATCCTGATTACCATGTTCATTTTATTTAATTAACACTCCTTTCCTTTTTTTCTTTTTTCTTTTTATTTTCATTTCTGGAAGAGGCTCTTTTAGTGTTTGAACCCAGAACCTTGAGTTTACTGAACATATGATCTCCTACTTGAAGCATTCAACCAGTCCTTTTCTTGGTTTAGTTGTTTTTCACACTGGCTTTAGATTGCAATGCTTTTATCTGTGCTTTCAAGTGGCTGGTTTACAGACGTGAAAGAATGCAAGAATAAAGAGAAAATACCTTCTCCTCCTAAGATTTAGGTCCACTTTTTGTTGAAAAGGAAATTGCCATGACTCATAGAGATTCCTTTGCTTCTGTGTTCACTGAGTATGCTGGAAATCTTTCTTCTAGGGAACCAGAAAAATTCCTTCATGAGAAACTAGCTCACTGGTGTCACTTTACTACACAATGACTACCAGGATAGATTTCAGGAGGATTGCCTGGACACTGTGATGTGTATTTCAGAAACTGGATGCTTGAGCAAGAGAAATTCAAGTACATTAATGGATACAGATTGAGAACATTCTTTTCTGCAAGAACCAAGCAATAGAAAAACCAGCATGTAGAAGGTGTTGAGTTGTAGACAAAGCACTCACTTGGCTGAAGCTTTTTCTACAATAGCTGTATATGAGCCTGGAGTCAAATTCACATGTTCTCAGGAACCAAAGTATAGAAAACCAAAGTATAGAATTTGGGCACTGAGAGTTGAAGGACTTTGCTGAGGAGTGTACACATGAATGAAGGTTTTGCATCCTCTGATGATGATGTATTAGCAGCAGGAAAGTAGACAACACTGTATAGCTTTTATAGAATGGACACTCAGGTATATAGTTTTGTCATCTACCCAGATGTTTATTAGTAGAACATATGCTTTGGATTGGCTTTTTAATACTTCTAGCAATAATTTTAAGAGACTGAAATTATGAGCAATACCTACCTACCCCTACTATACAGGAATCTTTATTCTTTGGCCTATTAGTTATAATCAATCCTGTGTTGATGACTTTAAGCCTTTACTACCTTTAACTACATAAAACCATTCATACACACAACTGTCAATTAGACAGAAATAATTACAGTAGGGAATTATAACTAGTACACATATGTATATATGGGTATACATATGTGCATATACATAAATACTTACATTTATATGTACGTACATATAAAACTGGTGTATATATATGTGTATATACTTATACTTACTTAATATAAGTTTCTGATAATACTTACATTCATTCAAGTGTTATGCTGAATGATAGCATGTATTCCAAGTCATTATTATCCATGCTATCATGACAATACAATATTATCCAGAATTTTACAGACTAGAAACATTAAATATATCTACAGCACTGATATCCAGAGTAATACATCTATGTTTAAATTGCATGGGGAAATATATGCATACAAATATAAATGCATCACAGGTATATTTATGACTTCTAAGTCTTTCCCATCAAGATATTATAGTGGGAAGGCTATGTGACAGTACATAGGATATTTACAATGGCATTGTACAATATTTCAAAAGGTGTCAATATGTACCCCAGTGCACTCCAATTTCAGTTTAAGTGATCTAAGCTTCATTTTCACTTTCATCTTGCAAATTGTTTTCCAATGTATATTTCCTTCCCTTGTAGCACGCATTTTTATTGTTATTATAAAGGATATACAGCGGGGTTACAGTTACAGAATTTAGATTTTAAACAATGTAACCCTCTCCCAGTTTTTCCCTCCAGTCTTCATCAATAAAGTGTATAGTTAATTTTCAACATAGTAGCTAGTATCACTGTTGCATTTGTTGAACTCTTCTCCACTATTTCTGTGTCCCTCTTTCTTTCCTAAAGAAAAGATGAATAAACAAGCAAGACAAAAAGAAAAGAAAACAAAGTAGCAAAGCAGCAACAAAGGAAAAACATTTTCCTTCCATTTTTTTGCAGTTCATTTTGATAAATATTATTTTATGTTATCTGATGAACATATTCACTGAACCATTGTGTTCTTCTCCCGAAAATACCCTTTTTGGTATTAAGGTATGTTTTTTTTGCCAGTCCTGGGCTTGAGCTCAGGGCCTAAGCATTGTCCTTGGACTTTCTCATGGCTAGAGCTCTACCACTTGAGCCTCAGCACCACTTCCAGTTTTCTTTCTATGTATGTGGTACCTTGGAATTGAACCTGGGTCTTCATGCATGATGGGCAAGCACACTACCGCTAGGCCAAACTCCCGGCCCTGGTATTTTTTATTTTTAAGCAGGCACTGTGTTCCATTGTAGAATTATAGGTACATTCCAGCTACCATAAATGAGGAAAACCATTCAGCCTATGTTTCTATCTGGCTTACCTCACTTAATATATTTTTTCCCAAGTCTTTCTATTTTAATTCAAATGGTACAGTAGTCTTTCAGTTGGCTGAACAGAATTCCACTGTGGATATATAACACATTCTCTTGCTCCATTTCTCCATTGAGGAATATCTGGATTGATTCCATATCTTGGATATGGTAAACAATGCTGCAAAATAAAACCTCAAATTAAAAACAATTCTATTACCAATGTAATGTGAATACACACTGTAAATAATAAATTTAAAATGTCATTATAAATATTCCTCCCCTAGCCTGGTGCCTGTGGCTCACACCAGTAATCCTAGCTATTCAGGAGGCTGAGATCTGAGGATAACAGTTCAGTCGGCACAAAAGTCCATGAGAGTCTTATCTCCGATTAACCCCAGAAAATCGGAAGTGATGCTATGTTTTAATGGTAGGGCAGTAGCCTTGAGATGAAAAGCTCAGGAACAGCATCCAGGATCAGAGTTCAAACCTTATTACAGAAAAAAAAAATAATTCTTATCCAGCTATGTTAGTACATTTCCCGTATGTAATCACAGAGATGATTACTTATAATGCTATGATGACCTAATTTAATACTTGTGGCTCACTTTGGATATTCAAATAATGTACTTGAGAGAATTAAAACTTGCTGGCACTAAATTTAGCAATGATGAGAGGAAACATGCTACAGAATGCAATGTGTCTCTAAATATTTTTAAATATTTTAACAATTGCATTCCACACTTCAGATTATAGTCTCTACAAATAGACCTCTTTTGAAGTATAGCTGTCTATGGAGGTACACCTGTCATTCTGTATTAGCAAGGTAAATTAGGGAATCTTCCTGAAAATACAGGGAACTTGTTGATTTAAGTGTGGGTCAGTTAGATTCTAACCTCCTTCTTGCAGCAGGCTGACCTTCTGCTCTAATTAATTGCACAACATTTCTCCTGCTAAACACAGCAGCTGCATCCCTGTAGAAAAAAACATACATAACTGGAGCAAAATTAAATGTTTATGTGCTGATACAGACCTGGTCGAATATGTAGGATGAATCAATTCTACTCCCTGTGGGAAGAAATACTACAGATACAGGATATAAGAAAAAGCAACTAGCTGGGATAAAAAGACTTGGCAAGAAAATTTCCCAGGGAGAGAAAGATCTCCCCTACTGCTCTCATCAAACTGTATTTAAGACTTCATGCTTCTCCATGGTCTTTGAAAAAAAGAATTGAAAGGATTTTGTTGCATAGGAAGAGTACAGACAGCAGTCTTTTCAGGCATAAGTGGAGTGACTACTTAGAAGGACAAAAAAGCATAACATAAATGTCACCTTTTCCCCTCCTTGTCCACTTACACTGTATTGAGTGGGACAGAACAAAGGCAAACTGGGGAGTGCATTTATACTCAAGGCGTCAGACAGAAGAGCCCCTTGGAAGTTATGGAAAGAGGAGAGTAGAGCATAAGTCACAATGGTCGGTTAATTCCTGACTAATGTATGTACATATATTTATACATGTACACAAGCTTATTTTCATTGAAAAGTTGTCCAACATGTTATGGTGGCTGAGGCTTCATTCCTTCGGTACTCACTGCACCTTCAGATTGAAGATACCAGATCTAATGCATCAAGATGCCATATTACATAAATTTGGATAAGTATCTCTATGACAGGCACACAAGGGTAAAACTGTCTAATAGAAAAGTTTCTCAGATTGTGTCACTACTAGATGCCATATTTACATGACTACAGTTGTATTATTATGCACATTAGAGATATTACAATATAAGAAAAATATAAATACATGCTAAATGTGGAAAAGAACTTAAAATAGGCTATCACTTCACTCCCCTTCTAACTTGTGTTTACTAATCAAAATTGTAATGATATCTACTTATTGGCTGAAATGTTGTTTCCTTTATTTATTTATTTTAAGTCACTAAGTTCCATTTATTTATTATGAATAGCATGATGTCTTCCAATATGTAAGTTGATAAATTGACTAAATCCAGCTAATTAATACATATTACTTTGTATGGTAATTTTTGTTTTGAGAACACTTAACATCTGCTCTCTTGCATTTTTAAGAGTATAGCATATTGTTAGGTAGATAATTTAATGAGAGTTTTAAGTGGTTGGACTGGATTGGATTTAGAGGCAAAACAAGTCAATAAATAACACTTAGGATGGTATTATCATACCAATCAGAAACAAAACAACTGTACACAGAAAAACTACAAAATAGCTAAGGATTAATACACTAATAGGACTCCACCCCTAATATGCACAATTCCTGTTGTTTCAGAAAGAAATGTGCCCTCTGATACACTATATAAATGTATGTCCAATAGAGCATGAAATTGCTTCTCGGCATGTTCATTGTTTCACCTTTCCCCCAGAGTCTATACCTTTTATAGTAAAAAAAAAAAATCTATGGTAAAGTAGAGAGGAAGCTGCAAACAACTTCAGATATGTTCATCAAGTTTCCAGAAACTAGAGAGAAACAATATTCACTTTTATTCCTCTGAAGAAAACTACTCAAAATATTTATATATTTTAGAGGTTGTAAAATTGAATTTTTATTTTCATTTGCATGTGGAAGCTAAAAAAGCATTGAGAAAAGTAGATACCAAACCAGCAGAAAGATGAAGTCCAGGGAGAGGGATACAGAAAGGATTTTACTTGGTGCAAGATTACAAATGTACAGTGAAGGAATGTCTGATGTTCTATGGCAGCGTAAGACAATTGCAGTTGGCAACAATTAATTATTTGAAATATCTACTAGAATTTTCCCAGCCAAAGTAATGATACATGTCCAAGATAATAGATTTGTCAATTACCTTTATTTGATAATCATACATTATATTCATTATTTAAATATCAGATATACTATGAAAATATAAACAATCATATCAAATAAGTAAAAACATATAAATAAGAAAGTTCAGTTCAGAGAAAATCACATGTAAAAATTAAAACATATATACAAAAGTGTTTTCATGTTGAATGCATTTTTGGTGAGTTACTGGAACTGGCCATCTCATCATAGAAAAAAATGCAATTGAGAAAACAGACAGGCAGTTGTCATATTTGTACACAAACCATATTCAAATAGTCTGGAATATAGTTCTATATTGAATTCCAGTAGACAGAGTTATACAACTCCTGCTTTGGCACTTCACAAGTGGGCCAGAGCTGGCTCAGGTAAAAGTAAAAAAAAATCTCAAAGCCCACTGACATGATGAGATCAGTGACCAGGAGCTCACATCTCTAAACTTAGACACTTGTACCTGTCAAACACAACACCAGCTATATCTACATAATGCCACACTCTGAGAGGGAAGTGAAAATGTATTTTCTCAAGCTGCATAATGATGGTGGGCTTGCACTGCAACCTTTTAATTATGTTAGCATTATCCTAAGAACTATAAAGTGTGAATTGCCCATTACATATTTATATGATTTGGTGTGCAATCTTAAGGAAAATACTATGGGTCAAACAAACTTGGATGTAATACTGTTTTGGCTATCCAAAGTAGGAGCACTCTCCTTTTTTTCTGATTTATATCAATATAACTAGTCAGGGAATTATACTGTGCTCATGACTATAGAAATGTATGTGAAGTAATGCACCTTCTATCTGGTGAATATAATGCAACCCTTCTATTAATTACAATAAAAATATATGGGAAAAAAGAAAAGCAAGGAAATGGGGTGGTTTGGGAGTAATGGATGAGAATATTGAAATATGAGATAGTGATCAAGAAGTACTGTATTCATAAACGCCTTTGTTGAATGCTAACTCCTCTGTACCAACAAGGAAAACTATTAAAGCACAAAGCAGTAATATCAGTGGGGAAAAATGACATATATTTTCTAGTTCTGAAAGGCAGCACTAGAATTAGAAAGTCCACATTAATGTATTGTTTTGTAACAGTAAGTAAAATTCATGTAATTGTGATAAACTAACCATCTGAACAGTTCATGAAAAACTAAGTTTTAAGATAATTATTATATACTGCTTGTCCAAAGAGAAACTACAAAGATGAATCAAGCTCCCAAGACTTGAAGATAGTCATTACCCTTGTTCAGGCCAGAATATATTACACAAAACTATTCCAAAGGAGTATTTTTACAAACTTGTACTGAATTTGTCTAAAAATATCTAACTGAAAAATAACTGCAGAAGGGAGAGTTTTTTATCTGTTCCATGGAGAATATTTCTTCTCCTGATAAACTGTAGAATGAAGAACCACTTCTGTGATGGAGGGGTCTTCAAAAATTTCAGGAACACCTTGAGTATTTTTAATATACTTTTTTGTCAAGGTGATATACAGAAAGGTTACAGTTACATATTTAAGATGGTGAGTACATTGTTATACCGCTCCCTTGTTTTCTCCCATGTTTCCACCTTCTACAATCTCCCCCCTCAAGGTGCAAAGTTCATTTCCAATATTTCTTGTATCATTATTACATTGGTTCACCTTTTGTCCTTTGTGTCACCATTTTGTTTTTCTCCTTCCTTTATATAATTTATCCCTAATTGTTTATCCCTAACCATATATACCAAACATAGGATATCAAAAT
This sequence comes from Megascapheus bottae, assembly GCF_031878675.1. NCBI lineage: Eukaryota > Metazoa > Chordata > Mammalia > Rodentia > Geomyidae > Megascapheus > Megascapheus bottae. The sequence continues at coordinate 16,501,930 of NC_143519.1, forward strand.
CAAATACAGTAACATCAGGGGATTATAGAGGGGATAAAAAAATAACTTTACACAGTAAATTAAAAACAACTAAAAAATTCTTGTTCTCATGTCTTGAAATTCATTTCACTAAGTATCAGCTTATATTGTCGTATGCACACAGTTATTGAGCTATTGTGATCCTCTTCTAGGACTTTCCTAGACACATACTAATACTAATTATTACAAATGAGAGAAACCATGGAGTCTATATTTCCTTGCATCTGGTTTATTTCATTTAATATGATTTTTTCCAAGTCGTTCCATTTCCTTATGAATGGAGGCAGTGTCATGTTTTCTGATGGAACCCTAAAATTCCAGTGTGTGTATGTGTGTGTGTGTGTGTGTGTGTGTGTCACATTTTCATGATCCATTGGTGTACTGAGGGGCATCTGGTTAGGTATTTTTATTCTTGTCTTTAAGGAGTTGTAAAAAGGAGTTACCTTTTTTCATATATTTTTAATTAATAGAAGGGTTACATTATATTCACCAGATATAAGGTGCATTACTTCACAAACATTGATATGCTTTCTCATGTTTTGGTCCCCATTTCCCTTCCCCCACCGACACCTCTCATCTTGTTTTCCCCCATTTCCTATCCTATTTCAAATAACCAAATAAACATATATACAATACATCAGATAACAAGGTAAAATACTGTAACAATATGAGAGTTGCCATTTAACAAAATAGTTATGAATGCAATGTATCTTGGTCAATGTTACTCATTTCAAAATCCTCACACATCACTCCCTTACTCACTCCTCTCTTCACTCTGCTTAATGTATTTGATTGGTTATATTGAATTTTTTCTAAATATCCCCCACCATCTTTTCATTTGTCTACTCCTTTCCTTTTGACTCCATTTCACCCCTTTTGATTCATTACTTCCTTCTGTTTTGTTTTCCTGAACTTGCCTTTCTCAGAAATTTCACCATTGAGTTTTCTCTTGAATCTACTACTATATTTCAATTAATACATTTGTATGCACTTACATACCACCCCACATATCATAAGGATATAAGCTAAACCTTGCTTATAAGGGAAAACATAACAAAATTAGCACTCTGAACAATTTTTTTAGTTCAAAGCAACTGCCCCTGTCATGCAGAAGAAATCAAGGTCATATTTTTTTGCCAGTCCTGGGGTTGAGCTCAGGGCTTCAGCACTGTCCTTGGACTTTCTCAAGGCCAGAGCTCTACCACTTGAGCCTCAGCACCACTTCCAGCTTTTTTATATGTATGTGGTACTGAGGAATTGAACTTGGGTCTTTGCGCATGCTAGGCAAGCACTCTACCACCAGGCCAAACTCCCAGCCAAGATCATATTTTTAATGCAAACATCTAGCCATTTAAGATTACATTGTTAAAGCAAAATAGCAGTCCTTGGATGAGCGACAAGATAAGGGAAGAGAATAGTTTCTGAATTGCCAGAAGAATCTCACTGCATTTCTATTTGCATATGAACTTTTTGGTAATATAAACATTTCTTCATGAAAACACATGTAGAATTGTTACCATTATCTCCTCATTTAATGTACATATGTACTATAATCCAGTTGTATGGAGAGAATGGAGTTGTAAACTAATGCAAAAATTAATATATTGCTACATTAGCCTTAGAATTGAATGGATTTCAATGCATGGGTATGTTCCTAAAATGAGTAACCAAGCTCAAGATGTGCATCTTTGAGTTTCCTTTTTCTAAGCAGCTCATTGGTGTACGTTTATAAGAGATTACATATGGTCTATTAGGTTTCTACTTAAATGACTGCCCCCACCCAGTATCGAGTCCTGAGATGATTATAGACCACTTTGATGGGGGATTTTGGAATCCCAAAACTTTTCAGTAATACATTTAGCGACGATTTGTGTTACTCCCAGCAGATGGCTAATTACATCTATTGTGTGGTGATTTAGCTCTCAGAGGCAATCTTATTACCCGATTCGTGTCTGAAGAGAGGACAGCTAACTGTTTCCATGATGTTGCACTAAATTTGGAAGGAACATTAAGGATAATCTCCAAGTTTCTCACTGTATAGATAGAACTACTTACTTTGACAAAGTAAGTGGGAAATCACCTATGAAACACATTTAAGAAATTCTAATTATGGTGCTATATAAGCAATACAGCATGCCTTTAGCACTGAAGTGGGAGCGTCCACTAAAATGCTTAGAATAAGATTAAAGATATAAAGAAATAACCAGTGATCTATTTGACATGATGAACTATGATATGTATCATAAGAGAAAAGGAAGAAAATGCATTGGAGCCAAAAGTTATTCCCCTAGTGAGAAAATATAAAGCCAGTTGATGAAGAAACTAAGTGACACTTGAACTGATATATAGGAGAGAAAGTAGAATTTCAATTAGCAATGACTAGAAGGACAAGTTGCTACTTTTAAGTGGTGGGAAGAAGAAGAGATAATAATGTTGACCAAGACAAAAACATTTCATAACAGAACTGAAAGGCATGAGGTGTTTATTATATAATTCAGCATTGAAGGCAGGTTGCTCAGTTGGTATATTAATTAAATTAGATTTGATTCTATAGAATTGGGATTGTCTTCCATGGAGGTCAAAGAAAACGTGAGAAATTAACATGATCAAAAGTTTGGTTTCCAAAATAACTTTGCTGTAAATACTTCTTCTTGGCATGTACAAGGAAGGATATAGCTTATGGCTGGTTATGGTCTGAAGCTGACTTCTGCAAAATGGAAGAAACCTCTTTGATGTAAAATGTCTCCTAAAACTTTTCAGTACACATTAATTAGGACAATCATGTGTTCATACTTAGATAATGCTCAAACATCTCTTAAAATTTTGCTTTAAGGTGACTTGTTTCCTTTGGTTAGCACAAGGAATTACTTTCCTGTAGAAAATTATAATAATCACAGTAACATGGGTATAGAGAATACGTGCACAAAGTTACTTCCTTCCTGAAAGAGAAACCTCAAAGCCTCTTCTAATGGAGCTGCAATGAAACTAAGAGGTAAAACTGTGCAACCTCTACACTGTACCTTTGCTCTGTGCTTTTCACATTTCATAGAGCATTACCCATGCACAAGGAAAATCCTGGAGTCAACCCAAGCTATCCACCTCCTTATTACTCAATGTTCAGTGAATCACCAAGTTAGTTATTTTTAATCCCTAAAATAGTTCTCACATCTCTTTACTTATTTGCATGTCCACAACTATTAATTATCTTACAGGCAATTTATTGAATTCACTTGTGATTCCCCTGTATTATTTTATCATTTTTCTCTTCTCTTTCTCCTTTTCTTCCTTATTGTTCCCTTTTTCTATTTGAAATCAATTCCTGCTATGTGTCCTAGTCTGGCCTGCGATACATCTGCCTCAGTCTCCTGAGGCGCTGGGATTACATTCATGAACTACCATATCAAGCTTTCTCTCTCTAATACTCTTAACAATTCCACTGAACCTAGAACAGTACTTTAGTTGGCCTTTATGCATAATTTTTTTCTGGCTAACATGAAATTGGGTATGAGGGAGAAAGAAAGAGAGAGTAAAAGAACAGGAGGAGGGAGAGAGTGAAAAAGACAGAGACAGAGACAGGGACAGAGAGATGGAGAACAGGAATGATGGAATGAAAATTTAAAATATTAAATTTTCTTCTTATTTATTAATTTTTTCTCAGTCATGGGGCTTGAACCCTGGCTGTGGGAGTTGTGCCTGACCTCTTCAGACCAAGGCTAATGCTGTAACTCTTGAGCCAAAGTACCACTTTTGGTTTTCTGGTGGCTAACTGGAGATAAGAGGCTCAAGACTTTTTTGTGCCCAAGCTGGCTTTGAACTGAGATTTTCAGATCTCAGCCTCCTGAGTAGCTAAGATTACAGGCATGAGCCTGTAACTATTTCTTATTTCTAAAGTACCTACAAGAAAGAAAAAAAGCAAAACCAGCACATCTGTAATTTCAATGCCTTGTAAAAACCTGGAAATATGTTTTCTATATATTTTACTTTTCTAACTTTGAAAGATTGCTCATGCTCTTACAATAAAAAGCACAACTTGTAAACACATCTGGATATGTGTGAATAGTCATGATGCCTTCAACTTATCATACCACAAAGTACTCTGGCTAAATATAATCATTCTTTACATTAGCTTGAAAATCTGCAACTCCATTTGTGATAACATATCCATTTGAAATTCCAGTATATATATATATATATATGCACATACATATATAGACATACATACACACACACACACACACACACACATATATATATATATATATATATATATATATATATATATATATGGCTTAAAGGTAGAGTGCTTGCCTAACATTCATGAAGTCCTGGGTTTGATTTCTCAGTACCATATGAACAAAAACTTCCATAAGTGATGCTGTGGCTTAAGTGGTAGAGTGCTAGTCTTGAGCAAAAGAAGCTCAGGAACAGTGCCAAAGCCCTGCATTCAAGCTCCAGGAATGGCAACACACACACACACACACACACACACACACACACACACACACACACACACACACACGAAAATACTATTGTTTTGATGAATAAACTATGTTGAGCTAGAGGAAAGATTCTTTAGGTAAATCAGTTCCAATGAAAAGGCCTTGGCTGGGTAAGAACTGGGAACAGACTACAAGAATGATCTGTACAGAGAGAGAGCAATTAGTGAAATAGGCCTCTTGTGTTGCTGGCATAAGTTATACCACATCGTATCTGACTTATTCTTTGAGATGAGGTCTCACTAAATTTTAAGATGGATTTTTCCCATTCCTAATCTTTCTGATTTCTTTCAAACAGATTCTATCACAGGCACAAAATACTACAACTGCATAAAAATGTGTATACTTCAAGTGGCTTTGTAAGAGGGATAGCTGGTGATAAGTATCTCCCCTTAAGGGCTCTGACACGCACACACACACACACACACACACACACACACACAAAAAAAAAATAGGTCACATCCCAATTAAACAGCTTTTCTGAAGGATTATCTTAAGGAGAGAATTCTGTGATCTAATTGCTAAATGATTCCTTTCTCTAATTTATGATCTAAAAAGCATAGGGAGTTGTCGGTCTAAAGGTCAACAATCTAGAATATTATAGAAAAAAATATTTGCTCCCCATATTGGAATGAGGGAAAAGTAAATGCAGAGAAGTTCAACTTACCTGAAAGAAATTAATCTGTTTCAATGTCTGTAGTAACTAACACAGGACTGGGAGAACTAGAAATGTATTGGATAAATAGTTCTTCTAAGAACTGGGTCCTTCACTCTGGTATGGGACATAAACTTTTTATATAATCTTGCAGCTTTAAATGACTCTAGAGGAACAGCTGCCCTTGCATTTTTAGATAATAAATAAAATGCATGGTTTTAGCCTATTTTCTAGTATTTAACATAATAATTCCAACTATACATTGATTTCTTGGAATTATTTAGGATAATTATCCATAAACAAATTAATGAATCTTATGATATGGGTTTTATGTGAAAATTCTATTGATTGGCTTGACCTATGCATCTAAACAAATATTATTGATTGTAAACAATTAATTAAAAGATACTTCCTGGTGTCCTGTAAAGATAATTAAAGGTAACTGTCCTCAGGAGAAGGAAACTGTGCATTTCAGAAGCTCACCTGATCCTATTCATAATGAGGGAGAGATACAAAATGTGGGGAACTTTCTACAGCACATCTTACTGAGGAGTCTTGGGAATCAATAACACAATAATCACAGCCCATTACTAAGAATGATCATGATGCTAGAGTATAAAGAGCTGGTTCCTTACAGGGTATTATTTATACCTTACGAGAAACATTTCAGGATGTTAGGAGTCATAAATCAGCAAAGAGTAATTCAAAGCAAAATATCTGGTCTATAGGTGGGCACGGTGCCTCATGCTTGTAATCCTAGCTACTCAGGAGGCTGAGATCCGAGGACCACAGTTCAAAGCCAGCCCAGGCACTAAAGAATGTATGACTCTTATCTCCAATTAATCACTAGACAATGGGAAGCGGGCTATGGCTCAGGGGTAGGGTGGTAACCTTGAGCTGAAGAGCTCAGGGACAGTGCCCAAGCCACATGACCCCCCCCCACACACACACACACAAAATCGTACTCTGAACTCCAGCAAGAAGACTGGATGTGAGAAAAGCAATGGAAGGAAGCAAGGATGTGGTTTTTAGATCAGCGAACAATGTCTGGAGAGATTGCATTCAGGTGATGCTAGTTTATAACTATACAGAGTGCAGTCCTTGTGGTAGCAATGCCTTCTATCAAGGCTTCATAGGAAAGCTTGACAGGGGAAGTAATAATCCACTTTTTTTAATAAGCAAACACAGACATATAAATACACACATATAAACTCATATATGTGTATAAATATGGTGTATTTAAGGATATACCAGTAGACAATAAGCTGTTCAAATTATTTATTTGTGACTCCTTGAGAAGACCTAGTTAATCTATCATGCTCATTGAGAGCTATGATTATTAGAACCATTTTGCAACAGAGAAATATACCAATTGCAGCTATGGACTAATAAATTGTATCTAGGACATTGTATTTAATTAGGCATAATACTTAATTCAGAGAGCATTGCTGAATATATTTGAAGTAAATTCACAATTAGGAGCTAGGGACAACACAGTTAGAAGCATGCCTAACATGTAAAACACCCTAAGGTCTGGACTAGGCCAGCACTGGTGAAAAAAAAGTAAGGTTTGCAGATTTATACTAATTCAATATTAAAATTGTTATGTTGTAAGTCAAAACAACCAATATCAAAAATTTCAGTTATATCCATGTCTAAGAAAGAGACCATACACACTTCTCAATATTTTAGTAGCAAAGCCAATGTGACTAGCCTGCAATAAAATTAACAGCTATGTCTCACTCCTATGTAGAATGTATGTATAAAGGAGGGTTTTGTGGAGTTTGGGAAGTCAGATAGTCCTCATGTATTACTCTTTCCCATCTTCTCACTAAAGTTCATCCCACTTTGCTTTTGTGACTGCTTCATGGGATTTAGAACTCAGTTACTACCTGTTTAAAAAGGCATATTTTTTTGACTCATTAATTTATATTTTCCATGAGCTCATAAAATCAAATTCTTCCTTCAGTCCTTTTCTTGGAGTTCTGATTCCTTCTGCTAAGTGTTCATTATTTTTTTATACCTCACATACTGCATGGCAAAGTACAGAACAGAAATCTTACATCTTGGTCACTGGTAAGATTTTGACATATTTTAGCCTTAGGACAATATTTAGCACCTAGTAGATAAGCAATAAAAGTCTAGCAAATAAATGACAATATGCTTTCATATACAGAAATGTATTTGTGAATGACTACTGTCAATACTGTCTGTTTGACAGACAGAGATCGAGGATAGACTGATGGAAAGATGAAAAGAAGGGAAAAGAAAACTGACTAACACCAACAAGATCTATTTGCCATACATTAGGAATATGAAGAATAATTTTCACCCTTCCTCTTTTTAATGTTTACAGGAATTAATGGAAAGCATGCCTGTTAACTGCTTTGAATTCTCTGCCAATTCTAAGGACAAAGAAAATATGAACATTTTTGAAGGCTAAGAAAATAACTTGGCATGGGACTGGAAAGAAAGTAATTTGGCACAAGACTGGTAAAACCTTTCTGTTCATATGTTTGAAAACACAAAGTTTTACATTCTAAATGATACGTTTTTAAGAAACTACATAATTTTAAATGGAACACGATATGAATTTTCACACAATTAAATCACAAGCATTCAGAGAATTATGATTTAGGATCAAACCCCATCAAACTAGAGAGTTCAAATGTTAATAATGCCTCTGATAAAAGATTTGTATATGGTGCACTGAAATAGAAAATGGGAAAATACAAAAATCATACACAAATCCAACCATTAAATTAAGCTGATATATACATATATATTTACATAAATGATAAAACTTCTTATCTGGGTCACTCCTGTAGTAATGAACTCCAGGATATGAAAACAAGAAGTTTATCTTTGTGATCATTGTTCTTAAGGTACTATGTGAAGTTATTTCTTTTCTCTTTTTTCCTTATGGTTTACCTCAAGTGGTTACTGTATCTGACTTTGGTACCTGCTATATTGTATATTCATCTATTTGTTTATTTGAAATAGGGAAGGGAAGGGAAAAACAAATGATGAGGGGGAGAGTAGGTGGGAGAGAAACACAGGAATGAATATCAATGTTCAAGAAGTAATATGTCTACCACCTGATGAATGTAACTGTGTAACTGTAACCCCACTATATATCACCCTGACAATAAAATAAAATACATTTAAAAAATGATTCATGGAGAAATGACTGAAGTATATGCCAGATACGTTAGAAGAAAATGCTTTCCAACAAGAAAAGACGTGTGCTTGTTAAGGGATAATTAAACAAAAATAGGATTAGCAGTTGCCACCTTAAACAACTAAGATGTGATATTTATAGCTGACATGCAGCCTGTGGATTTCCATAATTTTTATATCTGTTTATTTGAAATAGGAAAGGGAAGGGGGAAAACAAGATAATTGGGAGGGGTGGGAGGAGGGAAATGGGGATAAAAATATGAGAAGGGGCATCAATGTGTAAGAAATAATGCACCTACTATCTGGCAAATGTAACTGTGACCCCTCTATAGATTACCCGATAATAAAAATAAAATAAAATAAATTTGCAAATATGGATCATCCTCAAAATGAACTCTATCCATCAGTAATTTGCATCTACTTACTCTTAATCATTTTTAAGGATGACTGGGATATTTGTATATGTTTAGAGTGTCGCTAAAGTTTTAATGCTTTTCTACTGTCTGGCTCTAGGAATCTTTCCTTAGAGATCATAGATAATATCCTAGGACTATTATTTATAAATGTAACTTATTAAATACACGATAAATGGTGGTGTAATTCCATGGTCTTGAAAGAGTACTTCTATTCTTTCCTTACAAAACTTGTTTGTAATCTTGCTCCTGTAAATTTTCTCTGAAAATTTTTTTTTCAATTTTTGAATGAAAATGAATGGATTAGAATGGATTTTAAAACCACAGAAATATTATCATAAACTCTCTTTGGAATAGGGTAGTTTAAGGCATTATTTCATGAAGTAAACATTTGTATGTTAAAACATACTACGGTTTCGAATGGCTTCCTTATTCTCTATTCTATCTAATCCATCAATAATGCAAAAAGAAACACAGTGTGGGATGTACAAAGACTGAAATGCTGCCATCACCTACACTCTAATTATTAACACAGTCACATTTGGCTAGCCCAATGGAGTTTTCTGAATCATAGTTGCTTTCTATGTAAGTGTGGTGGGTTATGAGAAAATAAAGTCTTCCTTGACTCTGAAATTGTAGATCTCTGAAGAACAGAGCTAGGGAGAAAAGATTTACTGGCATAATTCATTACCTAGCGGAACCTGGACTACAACCAGAATATCTAAGTTGTTTTTGGTAAACATTTTGACAGTAAAAAGAAACAATATCTGCGTGATAATAATAGAATAAAGCATTCATTTAAAAAAATTCCTTGTGTTTATTGGAATAACTAACAAGAATGTTATTATTTCCCAAATAATAGCACATCACAGTGAGTCTAATTTGCATCCATGTGTTAGAGAAAATAAGCAAAATGACATTTGTATGGCACTTTTATAGTGTGTAAGATATTTTCTCAAACATATGTTCTTCCAAGGAAGGTGATTTCAATGATAACTACACACAAGAAAATACAGAAAGTTATTTTCCAATGGATTCAGATTAAACTGACATCTTAGATTATTTTGAACTGAGCTGATCATATTTAAAGTATGTAAGTTGTACATTTATATAACTTTCCCACTTATTTGTAATATTCCATTATTAACAGTCTTGATCATACAGAGTTAATAGAAAGGCCAGGCACAGTGGCTCACACCTGTAATCCTAGCTACTAAGGAGGCTGAGATCTGAAGATAAAGGTTCAAAGCCAGCCCGAGCACAAAAGGTCCTGAGACTCTTATCTCCAATTACCTCTAGAAAGTGGGAAGTGGGGCTTGGCTCCAGAGTAGGCCGGTAGCCTTAAGCTGAAGAGCTCAGGGACAATGGCCAGGCCCAGGGGTAGTGCAGCCTTGAACTGAAGAGCTCAGGGATGGTGCTCAGGCCAAGTTCGAGCCCCATAACCCATCCCCCTCCCAAAAGAAAGCTATGTAAGGAACAGAGAGAAAACAGTACAGTTAGAAAGAAAAATATTACTGTTCACAAAATCCAACAAAAGGAAAAATAAATAATAATTTTAATCTTTTATAATTCTTCATCCGTTAGTAAGAGATAATACATAGAAAGCAAATTCTAAAATATTACTGCTTTTACATTGTCTGGCCTAACAAAAAGTAGTAATATTCTTAAAATAAGAAAAAGGGAATAAATGAATGTGAAATTTCTATGCGTTTAGGATTGAAAAGTAGGTCACAGAAATGGTAGTTTTAATAAACTTTAAATCCACAATAAATTCAGAAGAGAATAGAATTTAGCCTTTATTTTCTTACCTATGCATATTGCATTAACATATATATATATATATATATATATATATATATTTTTTTTTTTTTGCTAGTCCTGGGCTTGAGCTCAGGGCCTGAGCACTGTCCTTGGACTTTCTCTAGGCCAAAAGAGGTCCACCACTTGCGCCTCAGAATCGCTTCTAGCTTTTTTATGTGGTACCGAGGAATAGAACCCGGATCTTCATACATGCTAGGAAAGAACTCTACCACCAGGCCAAACTACCGTCCCCACATTAGCATTTATTTTAAATAGGACTGCTCTGTTTCTCTTCATAAAAACATAAAAGTTTAAGTGTGTATACACCACCTAGGCCCTTGATACTCTCTCACACACTTAGAATCTATACGCTCCCAAACTGCCTGTGTTTCTAGATTCTGGAATACAGAAAGTCTTATATTCTTTAGCCTGAAAAAAATACTCATATTAGCAAATTCATAAGGAGCTACTAATCCCTGATAACCTGCTCCATTTGCCATATGTAACCTAGGTAGTCTGTGAACAGTCTCTTTATTACCTGTCCCTTGGTGGAACTCCCTCTAGACTTGGGCAACCCTACTTGGAAATCTACCATTCAAAAGTGCAGAGTGTAATTCATTAAACATACAATGGGCGGGGAGTTTGGCCTAGTGGTAGAGTGCTTGCCTACCATGCATGAAGACCAGGGTTTGATTACTCGGAACCACACACATAAAAAAACAGGAAGTGGTGCTGTGGTCCAAGTAATAGTGTACTAGCCTTGAGGAAAGCCCAAGCTATACATATACTTTATATATATATATGTATACATATACTTTATACGTATATATATACATACATATATACATATATATATATGTATATATGTACTGAGTAGATAGCAGAGAGAAAGTACTCTGTGTGTGTGTGTGTGTGTGTGTGTGTGTGTGTGTGTGTGCTAGTAGTAGGATATGGACACTATCCATCATCTTTTTTGGCTCATACTAGCACTCTATCACTTGAGCCTCAGTTCCACTTCTAGCTTTTCCATGAATAATTGGAAGTCTTTCGTGCTATAGTTGACTTTGAAGTACCATCTTAGATTGCAGACTTCAGAGTAAATAGGATTACAAGCAGGAGATACTGGTGCCTGCTTTGAGAATGTGTTCTAAAGTAGAAATAATGGTGATTCTTAGAAAGTCAAAGAAAAATTCTAAAATTTCTATTAGAGATTTTGCAAAAGAAAAAAAAATTCCTGAAAAAAATCAGACTAATTGCCAAAAGCATGATTAAAAATTCTCCCTTGATACTCGGTGCCAAATGTTTAGAATTTAAAATTTAAATGAATACATAATACCATATATACAGGATAAAATATTTTCAAGAATAATAAAGCTGTTACATTCACATATTAAATAAGATTTTACAAAAGTGAGTATGTGACCTGATATTTTTCCATGTTTTTATTGTAATTAATAGAAGGGTTACATTAAACTAAGAAGGTGCATTACTTCCCAAACATTAATACCCTTTCTCATGTTCTGGTCCCCATTTCCCTCCCCTGACTCCCACCCCTTGTCTTGTTTTCCCCCAATTCCCTATCCGATTTCAAATAATCAAATAAGGATATATACAGTATATCAGATAACAAGGTGAAATACTGTAATAATATGAAATAACCAAGAGACAGCAAAAAAGATGAGAGATAACATAGTACATTAAGTACAACAATCACTCATTATGTGGCTTTTGTTTACTACATCCTGGAGGTCCTTTCATTTAGCATCATACTATACGGCCTTATGTATCTAGATTTTGCTCTATTGTAAATCTTTGCTAGGAAAGCCCAAGGTTTCTACTGATTATGACAAATGAGGGAAACCAATGAGCCTATGTTCCCTTGAGTCTGGCTTACTTCACTTAATATGATTTTTTCTGAGTCTTTCCATTTCCTTAGAAATGGGGCGATGTCGTTCTTTCTGACAGCAGCATAGAAATCCATTGTGTATAAATACCACATCTTGTTGATCCACTCATCAAATGAGGGGCATCTGATCCACTCATCAACTGAGGGACATCTAGGTTGTTTCCGTATCTTTGCTATGGTAAATAGTGCTGCAACGAACATCATTGTTCTAGTGGATTTAGTATGTCCTTGTTTCTGGACAACTGGGTAAATGCCAAGTAGTGGAATTGCTGGGTCACAGGGGAGATCTATGTTTAGACATTTGAGGAACTACCATACTGCTTTCCATAGTGTGACCTGATATTTTTATACCTAGAAAAGTAAACTTCTTTGCCATTAAAAGTTTAAAAACTCAGCCAGGTGCTCATGCCTGTAATCCTAACTACTCAGAGAAAATGAAAAAGGAAAACTATTTTCTTCTACAGAAATGTAGAGAAATTAAAAGTCAAATACATTTTTAAAAGTAAAAATGATTATTTATATTACTAAAACCTCACCCATTAAATGCCAGAAGCACATACAGAAACCAGAGTGGAGATGTTTTACAGATATATAGACTATCTAAGAATGGTATAAATTATATGTAGAGATTTATGTTTTTTTAAAGAGTGAAACTGTAGAATTGCTAGCAACTGGCATTTCTCTAATCATTTGGTCATTATTTTTACTAATACCCAGCAAAGCTCAGATTTTGGAAATTGCTAATGCCTTAGTACATTTTGGTAAATGTATAAGCAAATTAAGACTAATCAATGTAGGTCTTGGTCAATTTATTACCATGAGAATTAATATTCATGGAGAATTTCTAGAACACACAGAGTTCTATCATCTGTTACTAGTACCTCAGCTCACTTTTGCTGGGAGCCAGAGAGATAGAGAAAGAGCTGCTGATGTGAGCTCAGTACAGGTGTGCACTAGATATCTCTGGCATTGTGCCCTCATCCCATTTTGAGAAACTCTGAGACAAGGAACTATGTAAGCTTGAGAATGTGATCAATGTGAAAGGTGCAAAGAAGATTGTCTTTTACATAGAATGTCTGTATATGAGAAATAATCTGGATAAAATAATGTGTACTGTTGGAAAATTCCTTTGTGTCGCAGAAACTTACAGTTTTGATTATGAAAGATAATGGTCTTCCTGCTTGAAAAATCTGATAATCCAATGCTCTAAGAAGTAATGATACTCATTTATGTAGTTTAAGTTTGTACTTTACAACTCTCTTTTCACAGTTCTCTGTGAAGCCTTATTTTTGTCTTCCTTATTTCTTCATTTTTATTTCATTGTATAATATGCAGACATAAAAAAAATTTAAAGAACAAAACATTTTCAGAGGGCTGGGAGTTTGGCCTAGTGGTAGAGTGCTGGCCTAGTATGCACAAAGAGCCAGGTTTGATTCGTTGTTACCACATACATAGAAAAAAGCCAGAAGTGGTAGAGCTCTAGGCTTGAGAAACTCAAATGACAGTTCTCAGGCCCAGGACTGGCAAAAAAAAGAATATTGTCAGAACAATACAAGAGCCTATAAACCAAAAATAGAATGCAATCATCTATCAGGTTAAGAAAAGTGTGTGAGAGGGGAGTAATATTGCCCCCAAAGAAATGTATTTCTTTGTAATATAGATGAGTGTTGCCATATTGTTGTACACAGGATTTGAATGGATTAACTTAAATTATTACTAAAATGTGATATAGGTTCTGGATTATTGATACTACAAAATAAAGAGGAAAGAAAAAATTAAACACCTAAAGATCTAGAAAGGAAAATACAGAGAAAGTGGTTTTGCATTTTTTGCCCCATGGTGTTGTGTTCTGATAGCAAGAGATTAGAGATGGACAAGAAAAAAAGAGGCAAGATGAGAATTTGGAAAGACATAATTAGGAATGTGAATTTAATCTTTAAAACATTAAAATAGATCTATGGATTTGACCCGTGTGGGATTTGACTTGAGGCACATTTTAGGAAGATTCCTTTGAGTATCTAGAAGTGCTGACTTGCAGGAGGCAGAGAAAAAAACAAAGCACAATTTTAAGGACTCTGTTGATTGCCTGAGAGAAATACATTAACTCATGATTAACAAAACATTACTGACCCTGGTCACAGTGGTACATGCCTGCAATCTTAGCATTTGGGGAGATTAATTAAGAAAAATTCAGGCTTCCGACTATCTGGATGTATACAAGGAAAACTTGTTTTTTTAAATACAAATAATAAAACAAAGAAAAAACAAGACAAAAAAACCTTTGTAACATAATATTTATCATGGCTTACTTAAGGCTCCTTCATATAAAGCTGCACATAATCTGGCTATAGTTATCTTAATATTCAACACACTCTTACTTGCATGTGATTTTCTTTTTTTTTTTTTTTGCCAGTCTTGGGCTTGGGCTCAGGGCCTGAGCACTGTCCTTGGACTTTCTCAAGGCTAGAGCTCTACCACTTGAGCCTCAGCACCATTTCCAGCTTTTTTCTATGTATGTGGTACTGAGGAATCGAACCTGGGTCTTCGTGCATGCTAGGCAAGCACTCTACCACTAGGCCAAACTCCTGGCCCCATTGCATGTAATTTTCTAAAATCAGTGTTAGTGTCTAGAAGAAACGGTTTAAAATGTATGTGATATGTAAAAGAATGTAAGCACTGTTTTAACCAGAATTATAAGTGCTAAAGTATAGGTTTAAAATTGTTCTTAATTATTAATAATGCCAGAACACTATATAAAAGAAAAATCTTTCTAAAGACATCAATATTATGTATATATTTAATATGATGGCATTGTCTGCTTTATAGTTTCAAAGGTTTATAAAGAATACAAAAGTGTTGGGCCAGGATTTTGGTCTAGTGGTAGAGTGCTTACCTAGTATGCACAAAGACCCATGTTCGACTTCAGAAAAAAGCTGGAAGTGGTTCAAGTAGTAGAGCTCTGATCTTGAGAAAGCCCAAGGACAATGCTCAGAGTTCAAGACCCAGGATTGGCAAAAAAAAAAAATAATAATAATAATACAAAAATGAGCTGAACATGGTGCAGTGGCTCACATCTGTAACCCTAGCTATTCAGGAGGCTGAGATCTGAGGATCAAAGTTCAAAGCCGACCCGAGCAAAAAGACCCTGAATTTCTTATGTCCAATTGACCTCTAGAAAACGAAAAGTGGAGCTTGGCTCAGGAGTAGATATAATTCTTATGGTTTCATACATTTTCTTTCAGTGTAACAGCATGTGTGAACCCCTGTTGGAGCCTCAGCTCACAGTTCTGGAGTCAGATAAGATGTTTTTTTTTTGGGGGGGGAGGGCTATTGTACAGTGTCAGCATCTGGTAACTGGTGAAAACTTCATGAGAAGAACAGAAATAAGAGTGGAGGGAATCACATGGAGAGATAGGATGCAAGGAATCAGGAAAGGGTTGTTTGTCATCATTTTCTATGAACTCCCATCCACAGAGCTAACCTTGTGACCTAATCACTCCTAGATACTACATGTTTTCAAGTCCTACAATCTCCCAATATTGCCACGCTGGGAATAAATGGGACAAATCTCACAACTTCTAATCCTACCACATTATAATGAGACAGTTCTTTACAGGCAGAACCTGTATCTTGCTGGTGAAATTTCATTGTTTATTTTTGTGAAAATGAACATTGAAGCCTGGGATTTTCATTGTACTGGTTCGTGTTGTGGTACATCCCCTTTGGAGTCTGACCAAAAGATGAGGACACTCTAATCATACAGAGATAAATAGACTCATCTCAATGCTGCTTCCCTTCAAAGGCATGTTCAAAATGGTTTATGGCAAACATATGAGTGTCCATGTGTTATAGTCAAGATTTTGAGCAGTTATTTAGGTCAGTAGGATATATGAGACAAAGTCCTCATAACTTTTGTGACAAAGATATATGCAAATATGCCATACAAGAAAAAGTCTATGGATGCTACAAATTCTATCTTCAATATTCTTACAGGGCCAATATATTAAAGGACTTGTTCTATTCTTTATATCATTGAAACCCGTGGAGGTCTTAGGTGATTTGAAATATGCCCTTAAAAGGTAACTAAGGACCATTCTCTTCTTTCATTGACCATTCATCTAGCATGACCTGATCCCATGGGTAGACATGCAATAACTATCTTTTTTCCATATATACATACATTTTTTTGCCAGTCCTGGGCTTAAGTTCAGGGCCTGAGCACTGTCCTTGGACTTTCTCAAGGTTAGAGCTCTACCACTTGAGCCTCAGCACCACTTCTGGCTTTTTTCTATGTATGTGTTACCCAGGAATCGAACCTGAGTCTTCATGCATGCTAGGCAAGCCCTCTACCACTAAGCCAAACTCCCGGCCCCAATTTTTTCCCATATGTTTTTATTGTAATTAATAGAAGGGTTACATTATATTTACCAGATAGAAGGTGCATTACTTCATACCCTTTCCCATGTCTTGCTCCCCATTTCCCTCCCCTCTCCCCCGCCCCTCATCTTGTTTTCCCCCCTTCCCTATCCAATTTCAAATAACCAAATACGCTATCTTGACAGTAGTTCAAGAACATGACCAGCAGATACTGTTTAAAATCTCCACAAGTGTCAGACAAATTGAGCCTTTTCTATGGCATGTGCTCTCTCCCTCCCTCCCTCATCCATCCCTCCCTCCTTCTGTCTGTCTGTCTCTGTCTCTCTCCCTCCCTCTCTGTCTCTCTGTCTGTCTCTGTCTCTGTCTCTCCCTCCCTCCCTCTAACTCTTTGATGCATGATAACGAAACCAGTACCTAACTCTGGCTCATCAAACATTACCACTTGAGCAAAAGCCACAGAGTACCTTTTTCTTTTCTTTTTTTTTTCAATTTATTTATTTATTATTTTGCCAGTCCTGGGCTTGAGCTCAGGGCCTGAGTACTGTTCTTGGACTTTCTCAATGCTAGAGCTCTACCACTTGAGCCTCAGCACCACTTCCGGCTTTTTTCTATGTATGTGGTACCGAGGTATCGAACCCAGGTCTTCATGCATGCTAGGCAAGCACTTTAACCACTAGGCCAAACTCCGGCCCCCTTTTTCTTTTTTTGATGGTTTTCTGTCCATGTGTTACAATAGCAGAAAGTTAGCTAAGTAATATATCAAATGCTTTTATACCGTTTCAAATATTTCATTATGTGGCCTCTCATCCAAACATGAGTCTTCCAACACAAAAACTGTATCTTATATATCATTGTGTTCTGTGACCCTGGTTTCTAAATAGTAACAACTCAGTGTGTGAGACTTTTTCCCCCTTGCTAACTGAATATTCACACAACAGAAATTCACTTCTGCTAAAAAATATTTGAAGATATCTATTTCTTAACACCTCATTAAGGCAGGTAATCATTGAATGGGTGTGTGATACATTTAAATGAAACTAGAGCAATTCTCAGAATATTCTCCTCCTACCTCTTCACATTCATCTGTCATATTTTGATCACAGATATTTTTAGCAAATATGTATACAGGTCTCAGCTCACTGTGATATTTCATGTTTCACTTAATAATTATTATCCAATTGTATAACATTTCTTTGTTTCAGAACTACTGTGGGCATTTATTGTAGTCCCTTATTGACTTTTCTTCCCCCAAAGTAATACCAAAGTAAAAGATTCTGTATCAACTCTTTTTACCATATTGAATTCACATGCATGTAATATAAATCTTGAACAATACACTAACATAAAATATGAAAAGCTAGTATGAATTTTCCAATTTGCTGCTTCCATTGAATATTAATATATTTAAACATTGGCTGAAAGAGTATCATGCAGGTGTGTCATTTTCAAGACTCACAGAAGGCAGTCACAGGGAATGAAACGATGTCTGTGTTCTCAGTGAGAATGTAAGACAATAAATGCTTGGGTCTAGTCAAGGTCCTAGAACCTTCAAGAACAGGATGAAGCTAGACAGATATCTGCCATTTCCTCTCAAAGATTAACAAGCTGCTCATTTTAAAACACTGAAATATTTTTAAATATGTGTTATTATAAGATTTGGGTGTTGATTTAAAATATATGCATTACTGATATTAAATGAAAATTAAACTCTTAAAATGTTTCAATTAAGAAATACCATGACTTGTTTTTTTTTATGTTGTCAAATTTAAAACCTAATTTTCTGTAATAATTCATAATTACTTCATTTTTCCAATCCATCTGGAGGGTAATCAACATATAAGCATATGAACCAGCTGTTGCCCCAGTCAGAGGGCCTCTGCCAGGACTGACCTGGGCTATTTTCCAGCAGTAGAATCCCCAGAAAACCCTTGAGCTGCACGGAAATTGAGAACAAGGCTAGTTTTTTTTTTAATTTTTTGTTTTTGCCTTTTATCCAGCATTAATTTCTTGCAGCCTAAAGATCTTTGCTGTTTTTTTTATATCCACAGCTTTATGACAAAACAGCTTTCAATAAAGTTCCAACTTAAGTGTCAATAGTATATAAAATGACCTAGACGGTACAGATAAAACTTTACGCACATTACTGTTTGGTTTCAAAGCACCCTTGAGAATATCCAAACTTTAATATGCACACAAACAGAAAGGAAGTGTGGGAGCAGGATCATAGCTTAGTGGTAGAGTGCTCACCTAGCATTCATGAAACCCTGGGTTCGATTCCTCTGCGACATATATTAGAAAAATCCAGAAGTGTTGCTGTGGCTCAAGTGGCAGGGTGCTAGCCTTAAGCAAGAAGTGTCCAAGGAAAGTGCCTAGGCCCTGAGTTCAAGACTCAGGACTGGCAAAAAAGAAAAAGAAAAATGAGAAAAGGAATTATAAGACAACTACACAAACTATACATACAAAAGGCATGTTGACCACAGTAAAATCTTGGGAGAAATAAGTAATATAATGTAGAAATACATGACATAATTTACTTAAGCAAAGGCTATTTGTTTTTGTTATAAATTATTTGCATATTGTTATGTTTGCACTTGCTATAAAAATGAATAGCAGAAATATTTTCCAATTAATAGATTAAAAATCTCCAAATGTTAGTCTTATAGTATCAAGCCAGATAGATAGATAGATAGATAGATAGATAGATAGATAGATGGATAGATAGATTCACGGTTGCGCCTCTAGATAATAATAATATAGATACCTTCAAAACTTTACAAAACAGAGATTAACTTGCACTAAATTAGGCACCTCATTATTTCTGCAGCCTGCTAAGCTTATGTTTCTGCACTCAGTACCAAGGATTACATCTCAGATGATTTCAATAATACTGCCATCATTACTCATTTAAATCTCTTAATACCATAAGGTTCAGTGCCAAAATAGAATTCCAGATAGACTTGCTCATAAATAAAGCAAAACTAGACAGTTCTTAATACTTTCAAAGAAAGCTTTGGAAAGTTCAGTTATAACACTCACTCTGGAAGGTGAGCATCTGATCCACTAGTATTTGTTTCTCATTTTGGTTTCATTTTAATCAGATGCTTATTTGTATGGTATTTCAAATTAATTTAATTGTATGACTTTAAACATATGAATCTTATTTCCTTTGAGTTGCCAGCTTCTTGGTACTAAACATTCTGGAAAGATTCATAAAATGATTATCTCCTTCCAAAGAAAATGTCTTGTTCTTAAAGCTGTGATGAAACGTGTTTTTTTTTTAATCTTTGATTTTTATTTCATTCCATTGGGTACTTCATTAAATCTAGACACTCGGAGGGAATATTTACTTTAATTTTCAAAACCTACCATATGTTTTCGGAACTAGATTTCTTTAATCAAAACATAAGTTTGTCTTTCCTTTAGCCCTGGTTCTTCATGAATCTTACCAAAATGTAGATAAAAACTATTTATATTATTTGCTGGTTTAACCTCTCAAAATCTACAATTACATTAAGTACTGTGATATAAATTTAATGTACATAGCAGAATATTCTTCAATGTTAAAGTGTTTTTAAGTTCTAGATATTTTTAATATTTTATCAGCATATATTAGTTGTACAAGGAGGTTTCATTGTGACATGTTTTTACATGTGTACAAAGTACACTGTTCACTTCATTCCCTCTATAATTCATTCTTATTATTTCTCCACCATGATTAAAATAATTTTAACAAGTATAATCATTCCTCTTTATCCAAATGCACAAATTAATTTTACCACATTCTTTCTTTCTGCTAACTCTCATCCATTAACAGAGTCTGGTATTTTTGGTATCATTAATTTTTTAATGTATTTTAATTATACCTGGGAGTTTGATCGAGGTATTTTGCATGTATGTAGTATTATATTTTAAGCAGAATAATTTCCTCCATTACTCTTTTAAAGGTTTCTCATCCCTCTAGCCCCTATTACTAAATAGGATATATATGTGTGTGTAAAAAAAATACACACACATAAAATCTTTAATATGTAGGTGTTTTTTTTTTTTTTTCCAATCCTGACTCTTGAACTCAGGAACTAAGTGCTGTCTCTGAGCTTTTGTGCTGAACCTAAGCACCACTTCCAGCTATTTTGGGAGTTTTGGAGATAAGAATCTCATGGACTTTCTTGTCAGACCTCAGATCTCAGCTCCCTGGGTAGCTAAGATTACAGGCATGAGCCACTGGTTCCTGGAAATTTTAGACAACTTTTAAGTTTAATAACCATGTTAATGTTATCATAGTTATACTACTACTCTATTCCTTCTGAGCACTCTCCATTCCATAGTCTAGTCAATGCACTTGGTTTTAATTGTATGCCAGGATATATGTTTGATATCATCTTATTTTTCTAAGTCTTCTTTAAAATGTCCCCTAAAATCATGCAACTATAGATTTCATTGGCATTTAAATTTATTATGCAATCTCTGAAGAAAAAAAAAATCTTGCTTCATCCAATGTCTCATATTTGTCTCTGTCATGCTATGTCTCTACACTATCCTTACATCTATAAAGGTTTTCCTGTATTGTGAATCAGTCTTCTGAAAGCTTTTCAGACATATACATGAATGCATATACACATGAGTACACATACATATATATATATCCTGAAAACTTAAATTCATGTTCCTCAGACTCAGTCTCATCCTTGTGGCTTTCCTAAATAACTTTAATCCACAGATTATTTTCGTAATGAAACTCCTCTTATATGTTGAACTCAGGCTCACAAAATGACACATGCAAGTTCACACCCCTACCATTTCATAAAATGACTTTATTTGTAAATAGGTTGAAGCAGCCATAGTTAAGATTGAAAATTCATCACTCATTGATTAGAAGAGTGAAATTGGGACACAATCACACACAGAGTATGCCATATTAGGATAATGAGACACACATCAAAAGAGAGCTGTGTGGTAAGAGAGGCAGAGACACCTAGAATCAAAAGTGCTAAAAATGGTCAGCAAATGCCAGGAGACTGAAGAGACAAAGGAATGTGTCTTCCTGTGAGCTTCCAATAGAGCATGCTCTGTCATGCTTTTGACTTCCAGCTTCTCTGCTCTAGAATTCTGGACTAACAAATCTGTTTCAACTAACTAATTTGAGGTAATCTGTAACAGAAATACTAAGGAACTGGGTACAATACTGTACTTATATATGAAATATTGATTGTCTTTTACTCTCTAGTCGTATTGATCCCTAAAAATCAGTCAAATTCTCCAAACTTCCGATTCAGTTTGAGTCATTATAGTTATGTGTGTCTCTTATTCATGTATTTTTATTCTGGAACTAAATTATATTATAAGTTAAGAATTCTGTGGTATATCAAGTACCTTAGAGAAGGAGCAATAACTCTTTATTAGTCCCTGTTTGCACACATTTTGTTATTTCACTATGAGATATGTTACAGGTCAATAAATTTGCCTGAATAATTGTACTTTGCTTTGCTTTTGAACTTCTCTTCCCCTTGTGGCTGTGAAAATATTCCTGGATTAGTCAAATTTTATTTGTTTGAGTCACCTCCAGGTTCTGTAAGCACAGCCAAGTGTCCACATGTGCATTGGTCTAATAGAAAATTGGTCTAACGAAAATCTACTACTTAGTTGAAAAATTCTAAATTGATGACTGACATTCTCCCATGGAGAAAAAAAATAAAAACTTGCTTGTATTTTCATTTTTTTAAATCAGCACATATTAAATAGTACACCTTAAGAGTTTTCATCATAATACACATTGAGAAAATTGTTCTGATAAAATGATTGCATTATTTTATTTCGGTCAGTCCTAGGGTGTGAACTCAAGGCCTGAGTGATATCCTTGAGCTTTCTCAAGGCTGGAACTCTACCACTTTGAATCACAGCCCCATTTCCAGCTTTTTCTATTTATGTGGTACCAAGGAATCAAACCCGGGTCTTTGTGCATGGTAGGCAAGCAGTCTACCACAAGGTTAAACTCCTGGCCCTGACTGTATTATTTTATACAAATAACATACACATATGCCTACATAGAATTGTTATTACTAGCATAGAAATATACAACTACTTTAATAACTATAAGCATGCAAAAGATACAATAGCCCAAACTTGCCTCTTACGATTTTGTATTTCAATCAGTTAATTCTCTGTATCTCTTATTAACTTAAATTATTTACTGTCTTTATTATGAGCATATATGTGTATATATGCATATGCATGATAGATAGATAGATAGATAGATAGATAGATAGATAGATAGATAGATAGATTTTTAATTAATAACACAGTGTTGTCAGACATGGGGGTAGATGTCTGTAATTCCAGCGTTGAAAGACTGAGGCAGGAAATATGACAAGACACTGTTCAACAATAACAATAATATTAACAACGCAAGAACAAAAGTAAACTCAAAACTAAGAACTTGGAAATAACAAAATGGGGTGAAATGGAGGGTTTTTTTTTCTTTTGTTATAAGGGTGATGTATAGAAAGGCTACAGTTACATTCATAAGGTAGTGAGTACATTAGTTCTTGAACATTGTTAGCCATTCCCATGCTTAGATGCATTAAAAAAAACTCTTTTAAAAAATTGTCATTGTAAAGGTGATATACAGAGGGATTACTGTTACATGAGACAGGTAATAAGTATATTTCTGAACAGTAAATTATGAAGAGAAAACATTGTAAAGCAGATGTATGTATAGGAATTATACATTTACAGAACATGAATTTACATTGCTTATTCTATCTGCTCTTAAATATAGTGATTTATTCTTTGGACAAACATTTGTCAAAAAATTATGTCATAAATAACTAAAGAGCTTGATGAAACTTTTTTTTTTTGCCAGTCCTGGGCTTGAGCTCAGGGCCTGAGCACTGTCCTTGGACTTTCTCAAGGCTAGAGCTCTACCACTTGAGCTTCAGCACCACTTTCGGCTTTTTTCTGTGTATGTGGTACCAAGGAATCGAACCCGGGTCTTCATGCACGCTAGGCAAGCACTTTAACCACTAGGCCAAACTCCTGGCCCCGAAACTTTATCTTTTAACTGGGAACCAAATTAGAAAGTTTTGCATCAAGTAACAGTGCCAGGGAAAACATTTATTTTTTATATTTTTATTTTAATTAATAGAAGGTTACATTATATTCGCCAGATAGAAGGTACATTAATTCACATACATTGATACCCTTTCTCATGTCTTCGTCCCCATTTCCCTCCCCCAAACCCCACCTCTCATCTTGTTTTCCCTATCCAATTTCAAATAACCAAATACAAATATATCCAATGTATCAGATAACAAAGTGAGATACTGTAACAATATGATATAACCAAGAGACAGCAAAAGAGAGGAGAGATAACATAGTACATTAAGGACAACAATCACTCATTATATCGCTTTTGTTTCTATATCCTAGAGGTCCTTTCATTTAGCATCATACTGTATACACAGGGAAAACATTTATATTTCATAATGTACAACAGCTCTGTCTATAGGGTTAACAAACCTAAAATATTAATGAAAATATCAATTTTGTATATAAAAATACCAAGTTAGATTACAAATTCATGAGTATTTGAGCCATATTGTTGTATATGAAATTCTAGGGACTAGGAATTACCAAACTGGCTCTAGTACATGTATATATATATATATATATATATATATATATATATAATGTATATCAAGTTATCGAAGCATAATGTGATATCATGGCATCCATTCTGAATATTTTTAATTTTACAAAGGATGTCTTCAGTCAAGAAGATGTATGGCTTTTGAAGTATGTATTTTTAATTAAACTTATTTATAGTATTTAAACTAAATCTATATATTTATATAACATATTACTTATACAGTATATACATTACATATACACATTATGTATATTAGTAAATTTAAAGATATTTGTAACTTAGTAAAGTAGCCAAGTAGTTGATTAAAATTTTAACTTCTTTTAAACTCAAAGGGTACTAATCAAACCACAGAACATTCATACTTACCAGATTATATTAAAATGGAGCTAAGAATGATGCTAAAATTTTCAGCATTAAAATTATTCCTTTTATTTGAGTATTGATCATTATATTAGCTTCTTCACATAAGTTTCTAATATAAACCATAAAATATCAGGCAATTTTCACTCTATTTTTAAATAAAATTCATTGATTGCATACTAATAATGGCTAATGAAGCAATATGTCTACTTGTATCACTTACAAAATTAAAATTGCTTACATTTAACCTTACCCATAACCTGGCATTTTTTATACACAAATTACTCATCTATACTTCCATATTAATATATATACAAACAATCTTTATTGCATGTGTATATAGTATATCCTGATTCTAATATTTCTAAAGAACCTTTATTTAAAGCTGAATTCCAAAACATATGAAAGATATTGCTGAGTAACATATGTATGTTTTATAACAAGTATGTAATTGTTCCATATAAGTAAAGAAAGCACATTAGCAAAATGTGGGATTTAACTTTTTTTCCAAAGTGGAAATTATTTTTTGGCAACTCATCCATTTTTATTAGCCTAATTCTATCATTAAGAAAATATCTCTTTAAAAAAAAGAAAGAAAATATTTCTTGTAACTTATGGAATTAAACAAAGCTTACTCAGGGAAAGAAAGTACAATTATGCTTTCATTAATTCCAAATTTTATTTCCTACATTAATAAACTTTAGTAAAACTTTATTAGATAGGATTATGAGTATAATGGGAAAATGAAAATAGGTACACAGCTATGCAGATTAACTTGCTGATCATATAGAATGTGCACATAGAACAAATCACAAGTATTCAGATACACTTATTTAGGCAATTATTTTAGGAAATTAAGAAATAGATATCCTCCAACCAAAGATATGTGACCTTTTGCATTATTTATTGATAGGAGGAAAAATTAGAATTCAGGTTTCCTAATGTTTTATTTATTAAAATTACACTCCAAAGAAATAAGTAAGAAAAATGATAAAATTTCCTAGATACAGTCTCATTTCTGTGTGATTAAAGAAAAAAAGTGCTTTCTTAGAGGAAAAATTAATTCTTAAGACTGAAATAGGAAGAAAAGAGAACAATATGAAGGCCATCATTGTTTTAATGTGAAACATGTGAATTCAAGTTACTTTAAATAACCTTCCCAGCATTCTATAAAGCAGGTATCATTTTCAAACTTTTAGGTAGCAAAACTGGTATCGGCCTCCAGAATAAACAATAAGGAAGCCCTTGTCTGGATTATAATAAATGAAAAACTCTTTTTTCTGAAAAGGCATATTTGTAAATATTATAGTGTATAGATATTCCACATCCATTCCAAATGTGATGCCAAACCCCTGATTTTCCTTAGGTGTCAGGAATTCACCTTAGAATCATCAAGAGGTAAACTTTTTATATATTAGGGAATTATTGAACTTCCCTTTTGGAACTGATGTGCAAAAATATTAAAACATTTGCATGAAAACAAAGTGAAAGAACAGAAACTGTATTGTTTGGATAAGGTACTGCAGTCTCCTAAAGAAAATTAATATTCTTGATAAATATATGTTATATGGCTTTAAAATATTTTAAAATAAAAAATAGTTTTAAAACTTTAAGTACTTGTGGCACTTGGGGGTATTTGCTGTTGGTAAGATTACAAAGGCTTGTTCACTAGGACTTTCCGACAGAATATATTTGGGAAAGTTTTCTGTTTTCCAGAAACACCCACACAGTTCTGTGGCAAACACTGAATTCTTTTCATTGACTTCAAAACATTATTTTCTTCTTATGAATAAGTCTTTAATTCATGTCAAAGGACATTCTAATCTTGACTGTTTCTT
This sequence comes from Megascapheus bottae, assembly GCF_031878675.1. NCBI lineage: Eukaryota > Metazoa > Chordata > Mammalia > Rodentia > Geomyidae > Megascapheus > Megascapheus bottae. Next base: position 16,528,618 of record NC_143519.1, read on the forward strand.
GACTATTGCATTGAATTAATTTCCTGTTTACATTGATTTCAAGTTGTGGGCTTGTCCATACTGCTGTTTCATTGAGTTTCACAATACTTCTTTTCCAACAGCAGACTTCCCACAACTGCTTTGTTACATACAGAACTTCTGTAAGGCCTAAACACATTTACTTCCTGGTGTTATTTGCAAAGAGCACTGATTTTTATCTATGTTCTATCTGACATGCAGATATTTGCAAATTTTCATATGGAGGGTGATCATTTATTCATAAGACACTGAGGTTTTAAAGCAACTGATACAATGTGATGTCATCTATTTTCTCGTGAATAATAAAAATCACTGCAGTTAATCTTCTGTAAAGCAAAAGAATTTAAAATTGCTTACTAAGTAAAATGTAATTTATCAGAATATTTGTTGTTACTAATCTTTATGATGGTGAATTGTTTTGTAACTTTATTTTCAGTCACAAAGTCATCCTGCTAACTTTTAGTGCAGCTAACTTTTCATATGTTTGGGCTGTTTTGAACAGAATATGGGAAGTGCCACCATGATTTATGTTCTCATCTCTTGCAACCATGTATATAGAATTATGTTCTCCTTAAAGATCTTTCAGAGCCCATAAGTGAGTCAGGATTTTGTTGTTATTACTTTGTTTTGTTTTAAGTTATTTATCAACCAGATACCAGTGGCTAACTCATTCCTGTAATCCCTGCTACTCAGAAGGCTGAGATATGAGAATTGTGGTTCAGAGCTAGCCCAGGCCAGAATACCCGTGAGAATCTTACCTGCAATAAGATAAACAGAAAAAATAGAGCTGTAACTCATGTGATAAAGCATTATCCTTGAACAAAAGAAGCTCAGACAAAGTATCTAGGAATTGACTTCAGTCCTTGGGGGTGGCACAGAATAGTAAAAGTAATTATCTTGTTTGTGGATAATGATCACAGTTATGTCTAATATTTTTCTTTAAGATGCCTCATTTGAGGCAAAACCCATTATTAATGCAAATACACTGTTTCATGATTTTTCACCAAGTTGTTTTCTATTTGCTCGCACTGTGACATTGTCACAAATAATTGTATCTGTTTTCTTTCTGTAAAATGTCTTCATATGGGAAAATAAAACTAAATGATTCTGAGCCTTCTAAACCAGACATGAAGAAGAACACCTGAAGCTTACTGGTCCACAGGGCACTGAAAAGAAGAACAGATAATTTCTGAAAGATGACTCATGGTCAGAGTCCAAAACATACCTTTCTAATTGATTTATAGTTATAATTAATAATTTGATACAATATTCCAAAATATTTAGTCCATCCCATGGGTCTCCATATATATGGTGAAATCCTAGGATCTAAAACTAATCATCTGTAATCAAGATATTTCTACAAGTCCAATCTAAGGTAAGAACTACTTTTGTGAAATCACAAAGACATTACTTAAGACATTTTTTTCTGTTTTTTTCTTTTATGGTAGGGGTAACTTATAGCAAGGTTACACTTATATTCATCAGTAGTGGGTACATGACTTCTTCAATATTGCTACACTTTCCCATGTTTTCTCCCACTTTCCCTCCCCTCCACTCCCACTCATCTTATTTTTCCCTTACCTTCGCTTTTTCAAATAAACGAATAAATGTATATACAATATACCAGGTGCCACCTTCAGATACCATAAGGTATATGAGATAAACCATAAGGAGAAAAGAAGAGAAAAAAAATAGCTACACATAGTACATTAAAAACAACAATTACAATTTTCCTACTTCAAATAAATAAACACATATACATGATACCAGGTAACAAAGGCAGATGCAGTAACCACATGAGATTAATCATGAGGGGGAAAAAGAGAAAAGAAATAACTTCACATAGTACATTAAGAACAGCAGTCACAAAGATAAACCTCACTCTTTGTTTCAAGTAAAACTTAATTCAAGAACAAAGGCATAGGTGCATCATCTGAAGAACTGTGATGAAGTTTGATATGCACATTTATGAGGAACCAAGCTGTGGGTTTCTATCATGCCTTGGTCTATACTGAAAAATAATCTGGGGTGCCCACACAAGTCAATGTAGCCCAAGTGACTTTCCATGAGAGTACAGACAAGAGCAAACATTTGGTGTCCTGAAGTTGACCCAGATTCACCTCTGTATTTATTAATATATAACCAAAGACATTGCAAGGATCATGCTTAAATATCCATGTTACCATAAAATTCAATGTTTTATGTAATTAGAGAACTTATAACTTACACATTATATCAAGTTTGAAAAACATACAAGCAAACAAATGATTAGAATTGCCATTCCACTGTCCTTAACCAATATATTAAAAGGAATACAAGTACTAAGGATGCTATATGTTTTTGCTTCATTTTCTTTCTATGGAATCAAAGGAAATGAATAAAAAATAGCATCTCCAGATTGAAAATAAAATTTCATTAAAATTTAATTTAGTTAAACTTAAAAATTAAATAAAATAAAAACAGCTGGGTCACATATATAATCCTAGCTACTCAGGAGGCTGAGATCTAAGGATCTCAGTTCAAAGCCAGTTTGGCTAGGAAAGTCTGTAAGATACCTATCTCCAATTAATCATCAGAAAACCAGAAATGGTGCTGTGGCTTAAAGTGGTATAGCACTATCCTTGAGTTAAAAGGATCAGGGACAGAGCACAGGCCCTGAGTTCAAGCCCCACAAGAGACAACAACAACAAAAACAATTCATTGCCTGCAATGCATTATTCCATACATGTCATGTCATATGTCAAACTTACTTGCCACAGAAATGTAAACTATTTTCTTCCTGTTGATTCTATACTATGCTTCTATAAAATAAATTAACAAAGTAGATTTCTAGTATATTTTTCACAATACAAAGAAATTGTTCCTTTTACTTTTAGATAGATTGTTTCCTAAGACTAATAATGAGAGCTAAAGGGCAATGCTATCACTGTGCTCTGCTATTTACATTTGAGTCTTTGAAATCTAATTTTAAGCAAAATTGTATAAGTCTTAGAAGTACAGGCTTTAAATAATACAGCCATGACTTGTACATTCAAAGTCATTGCCAAATAATGGCACACACACACACACACACACACACACACACACACACACCCTTAGGGAAGTGATAGGCCCAGAAAGGGATCTATGAATAAGAATTCTCATAACAACAATATTATTCTATTATATTCTATCCTAGCACCCAGTTTCAACAGTGTTTTAAACATAGATTTAAATTTTCCTGATGGAATTCTGTAAGAACTGTAGATTATTGTAATTCAATTTATATTTCTTAAAACAGAATGCCTAATTTACCCACTTCGCCAGAAACAAGAACATACTAAATCCACTAGCACAACAATGTCCATTGAAGCACTACTTACCATAGCAAAGATATGGAACCAACCCCGATGCCCCTCAGTTGATGAGTGGATCAACAAGATGTGGTATTTATACACAATGGAATTCTATGCTGCTGTCAGAAAGAATGACATTGCCCCATTTGTTAAGAAATGGAAAGACAGAAAAAATAATATTAAGTGAAGTAAGCCAGACTCAAGGGAACATAGCCTCAATAGTTTCCCTCATTTGTCATAATCAGTAGAAACCTTGGGCTCTCCTGGCAGAGATTTACAATAGAACCAAACCTAGATACATAAGGCCATATACTATGATGCTAAATGAAAGGATCTCCAGGACATAGAAACAAAAGCCATATAATGAGTGATTGTTGTACTTAATGTACTATGTTATATCTCATCTCTTTTGCTGTCCCTTGGTTATCTCATATTGTTTCAGTATTTCACCTTGTTATCTGACATATTGTGTATATATTTATTTGATTATTTGAAATAGGATAGGTAAGGAAGGAAACAAGATGAGGGGCGGCGTGGGGGAAGGAAATGGGAACCAAGACATGAAAAAGGGTATCAATGTTTGTGAAGCAATGGTGAATATAATGTAACCTTTCTATTAATTGCAATAAAAAATATATGAAAAAACAGAATGCCTACACATAAGAGATTTTTTTCTATATGTGAATATACTGACTTTACATTCTTCATGATTTGTCTGATTTTAAAAATAATAACGATATAGCTACTGTGTCATGGTTTTTCTTTTTGTAATGTGTTACTGACATATGTAATGTGAAGTATGTAGCCCTACCAGTTCTCCTAATGATGTGGGGAGCAAGAGAGCAGTTGGGAATAAGAAAAAAATACATTTGTTCAAACATACAAGTAACTTCCATATTTTACTTGAGATGTAAAATGGTATATATTTTTTTAACTCATCTATAATTTTAGTTGTTATTCAGTATATTCCAGAGGATGCATTCCTAGCAAATCTAACAGAAATGTCTGGAAAAAGTCTTTTATTTTTTAAATTAACATTAGCTTGAGTAGGAACATTAGTGCCTGAAACCATTTGGAGTCTCTCCATTCATTGCCAACCACAACACCTTTCATTTGACCACAGGATGAAAATAATTACAGGAGTCACTTCCTTATAATTTTTTTAGAATTAATATTTGGTCAAGGGTATCTAGGCCTCTGGCAAAAAAAAAAGATCATTCTGCCTTGTAATCCTGTTCGGAAGAAGTTTGAAGAAATCTGTTTACCCTGATACTCCTACTTCCCCTGTCATTTCGTGTCTCCAGGTAGACTTACCCAAACTAAAGTTACCTAATGAAAGGCAATAGTGTTGACAGTGAAATAAAAAACCTTTGGGAAATTTTGCCTCTGGTTTTAGAGGAAAATGAGAAAACACTGAAGTATTTATCCTCTGATTATCCTGGTATAGTGTGGTGTAGTTGTTCTTTTTATGACCTAATTGTACTTTTTCCTCACAACTCCACAATTATCATTGTCTCTTCAAACAAATGTATATAGACATGCTTTATCACAGCAGCTTTTATTTTTTAGCAGACAGCTGATCAGCTGAAAGCTGGAGGAAATTCTAGACACTCTTTGAAATGATGCTAATCGGTAACAAAATTTCATGAGACATATATCATAGGAAATGTCCTGTGAACAGAATACCAGGTACAACAGGGATACATTAAATGGACAAAGTGGAAATGGAAAAAAGAGTTAGGGATCATTTCAACAACAAAGCATACATAGTATATAAAGGAAAAACATTAACATTTATAAATGAAATTACAACAATGCTGTGAATTAATTTCCAGATGGGTAACTTTCCTAAAGCTATCAGACAACATATTCTAAGTGTACATATGGTTTCGTTCATGGGAGCTACTAAGGATAAACAGGTTGTCTACCACTGAACTGCAATACCAGTATCATGTACATGTTCTCATTTCATCTACCAAATCCTTAAGGAACCCTTTGTGTTTTACCTTAAAGAAATAATCATTATACCCCATTAACAACAAAATCCTCTTTCCAAACTTACCCTAAGCAGCACCAATTTCAGTACCAACCAGCATTGTAATTGTATTTTATTTATTAGAAAATATTATTTTAGAGCTAGTTCAAGCATAACTTGGAAATATTTGAGCAGTGTCATACTATAATTCACAAAATATGAATGGTTAATATTTACAATTTCATAGGACAAAAATTTTCCTTTTAACTACTTTTCCAAAGAAATCTATATAAAATGTAAATGAACAAATAGTCAACAAAATGTCAATATCCATGTCCTATAAAAAAGAATGAGTATCCCTGTTTTCTCTTACTTTCTTAGAAAGAAGTGAGACTATGGTGCTTCCTTAGCAAGAAATGTGTGGGAGAGAGGCATCTGACTAATGGATTCATGAAAAGAAATGAGCGTAGATGACTCAGTATCTCCTAGGTTTTCTTTTGTTCCCCGCTGTTACATGATTTATCATCTTCTCTCATGGAGTAAGTTTACAATCTAGCTCTTACCCTGAAGAGGAGAATATGCAGATGTTCAGTGGCACAGAGGTTTTATTTTTAACTTTAACATGATTCCATCTTAAGTCCATTTTGCTCAGATATATTAGTGTCCCATACTCTACATGTCATTGCTAGCACTACACTTAGCATTTCATCTTTTCTTTTTCTCTTCTGTCTTGTTTCATATCTGGGAAGAGTAGAAATGAATAGAAGTTTCTTCTGTTCTGCAGAAAATCCTAACACCCTATTAGCAAAATAAAATTTTGAAAAGGTGAAACAGTTATATTTAACAGAGTTTACACAAAGAAGATTCCGAAATCAGATGGGCAGCATTCAAAGAAGAGAAGGTAGGCAGAGAGCTTTCATAAGCTGAATATAATAGCAAAGCAGAGAAACCACCCGACTGGCAACTTTTAGGAGTTAACTTTATTTGGGCATGGTCTGCTGATGTAGCTCACTAGATGAAAGTCAGCATTTTGTGACTGGGTAAAACTCCATTGTTTATCACGCACATGCTCAATTAGGTTACAGTTGATTTGTGAGGGAACTCCATGCTGGAAGAACCTCACTCTGCTAGCCACCTGACTATTTAATTTGGCACTTGCCTGTTAACATGAATCCTTAAGAATATGCAATAACTGATATTTGGGAACCCAATTAAGATTCAATATCTGGTATAGATATCAGTGAAAAGCCATAGAGTCAAGGATGAGTTCAGTTTCAGTGGCTTTATCCATAAGAGAGTAGCTATAATTAGAGGTACATAGGTGTTTCTAATGGGCACTTGAATTATTAAGTATGGGTACAAGCCTTAATAAGCAAAAATAGCAGTGTTTGCAGCTCCCATGTAGCTGACCTAAGGCATGAGATGATCCCCCGTGATGCAATATGACCTTAACAAAGCTGAACAGATTTTTCCCTAGCAGGTAATTTATGTTAAATAGTAGATCTTAAGACCTACTGTATATTTACTTAAACTAAGCCAACATTTATTGGGAAAATATTTATGTCACTGAGATATAGATTAACTTTCCCTATTTTCCTGTGGGCAAAATTCCCCAATCTTTAATTACTTGGATTATAATTTATTGCTACAAAAACTACTAAGTTCCAAGTGTGATCTCTAGAGTGTGACTAAGATAAGGAACCAAACAATACCAGAACAGATGTGCGATGTTGTACTAGTCTTTATGTAGACTGTAACTACCTTAAGAGGTAAGATAAAAGTGATTTCAGGCAATCCTGGATTCTTTCTCAACACACACATTGCCTGGGGTAGAGCTCACTTGAGTTGTTTCCAAAATTGTAATTAAAGTTTTAGATTTCAAAGGTACTGATTGTGCTTCTTTCTGTAAGCTCAGGAGATCTTATTATATAAAATACAATAGAAAGAGATGCCATTAATTTATAAAGAGTAAGCCGTCAACTTCGATTGAGGCCAAATAACATGTCAATAAAATTTTTGCAAGCACGAAGATTTAAGAAGAATATTTAAAAAGTTAGAGCTGGAACATTCTGTATCCTGGAATTACATTTTTAGGAAACTCTTGTAAGCAACTACATTGATTTGAAATTATGCTTTGATCATGATATCAGTTATAGTGAGGAGTGAAAATATAATAAATATCAGCTAATTAGGGTGGAAAAGGAGAGAATTTCTGTATGAGAAATGTTGTGATTTTGAAGAAAATAACATACATAAACAAAAGGGGAAAAATGAGATTTTGGAGATCAAACCAGATAGATGTTAAAGCAGAGAACACATATCTGGATTTAATTAGTTTGAAAGAAGTCATCAAAAAAGATACCTGCTGTGATTAGTAATGGATCAGAAAGAGTGATTGGGTTCCTCCCTCACCCCTCCACCACACACAAAAAAAAAAAAAACAGAAAAGCAACAAGATTGTATTTACAGGTAGCCTCATCTTAGAAATAGAAAGCAACAATATTGAGAGGTATTCTCTTTATCCTCTTAAAAAGATCTAATAATATTTAGTTAAAAAATAATGAATCATGAAGTCAAGTATGTACTAAGAAACATTTTTGAAAACCAAGTACAGAAAACATAGACCAACTTAAGGGTAGGAATTCATAAGACTGATTTATTTAGTCATATAGTTACTGAGAAAAACTTAAGATGATTCAGAACACAAGGGAAGAGAGAATGAAGGGAATCAGATGAGTCTACAAGCTCAGATGTGGCAATAATAAATTTGCCCATCCTTGTTATAAGTAAATATACCTTAGTGGAAAGAATCAGAGCATACTTTCTGAAATATCCATTGATTTTCATAGATCCAAATGTTGTTCATTTGCTCTATTTCACCAGGAGGGCCTTGTAAAATAGAAAGGTCTACCTCCAGCAGAGAAAGAGGAAAACACGTCTTGTTTTTTATGTGATAATGGGGCAGCGGGGCGGGGGGGTGGAGTGAACTCTCATAAGTTAAAATAAAAACCTCAACTACTCTTTCCTCAAAGTATAGAGAGTAAAAGGAAGGTGGGAAGGATATTTCCATCCTGCAGGAAAGTAAGACAGAAAGGGAGGAAGAAAAGGAGAGTGTAGAAATAAATGCTTTGGCAAGGCAGAGGATATTTCAAGACAGTCAGAACCTCTAAGTGTTGTATAGACATGTTAATCACAAGTAGGATTTTTTTTACTTGATATTATACCCATAGCCCAGGAAAGAATAAAAATCTCAAGAGCTGGGAACAGTTCCACAATCAGTGCCATTTTCCACACATTTGTAAAAAGAACATATGCCTCAAATGCCAGTTTCTGAGGTAAGAGAGAGGATGAGTGAGACAACAGTTTTGGCTCTTGCTACTGAGGATGTGTCCACAAGCATAATCATTAATTTTATCTCTGTCAAGTTTCCTTGCAATAATAAGATTTTTCTTGCTATTGTAAAATGTTAAATTTTTAGAATTTGATTTTTCACACTCCCAAGAACCATGTACTTGAACATTTTCATGGTTAATATTTTTTTATTTGAGTAAAGGAATTTAATTTTGGATTGTAACATCTTCTTATTGGTTTTGTAAGAGATGAGAGCTTACATTCAAATACCGGGAATATGTGACTGACTATATTTAAAAGAAAGCATTAAAGATAATTGCATTAGTCATTATTTAATCTTTATCTATTATTTCATCCACTACTGTTTAATTTTATCTCATAATCTCTGGTGAACTACCCTGAAGATAGTGGTCATGCATAATTTGTATTGGGAAATGGGGACATATTCAACTTAGGGTTTAGCAAAGCCTTTAAATTACTTTACTTAATGACTTGTTCTAACTCAGTGCTTCTTCAACTTTAATGTACAGAGGAATTACCTGGGGATTGTGTTAAACTTATAGAATAAGTAGATCTGGACTGAGTTGGGTGTTCTGCATTTCTAACAAGCTCCCAGATGATGCTGACGCTTCTCCTGTGCGTTAATAAGGTTCTCATGCACTCCAAATCCCTAGGAGATAAAAATCTCACTGGAGTGATTCCAGGAGAACTAACCTAGAAGCAGCTCTGGCTTCCAACAGGCTTAGTCTCCTAAAACAACTTTCTTATTACTGAAGTGAGAATCAGGAATAGGCCCGATTACAGAGTCAATTCTGTAAGGGGGGGGATTCTTAAGAGTATTAAGGGGTACATATTTAATTCTCACTCCTCATTTTTATCCTGAAAGAAGCTGTTGGGAGCCAAGTGCAAGGTGAGGCTGACCCATGAATCTGCAGCTCTGAATAAGATAACCACACAAAGAAATGAGCTGTCATGTATGACTGCCATGCCTAACTTTCAGCTATATTGTCAGTATTGTGAATCATTTTCTGCTGAGATTTGATTACCATTGGGTACGAATGTGTCATTGCTTTATCACTCTCTGCTGAGACCTATAGTGAGAGTAAACACGTGGACCTCCCCCACCCTGCCCTCCTTTGTGCTGATAGGCTCCTGCACCCTATATTAGCTGAATGTACTTCCTCAATAAACGAGTTCCTGGCTTGACGGGTCTCCCTGATGCATGTGATTGTCATTTGGCCCTCTCCTTTTCTTGGCTGGTCCTGGTTGGGGTGTGTTCTCTCTATCCCTCCTGCATGTTGGGAGGGACCAAAGACTAAAAACCCTGACAGAAGCACTTCTTCTTATTTCATCAACTAAGGATTAAAGGTAAAAAAAGAACACCCAATGAGTCTTGGCTTTCTTTTATCCAAGGGACACATTGGTCAGTTTATCTTGGGACATTCCCATTCACCTGTGGTCTTTCTGAATGTGCAAGATATCTACTTTCTCCATTCCTTTGTAGAAGAGGTATACTCTGGCCAAGAAGGCAATCACTGTACAGTTCTATTACTATCTGCAGAGCACTTTGTTTCACCTTAGGATAAATCTTTTCAAATCTCCACAACATTTTTAAGGCTCCATTCACCAAGTAATTTTGTCAGTGATATATTGCTGTTTCTCAATGTGTATTATTTCCCCCAAATCTCCAAAATCAGCAGTGGGCAATAGATGTATTTACTGGTGACCATTTTAAAAGATCCAATGGTAAAATTATTAGTAAAATTCCTATTGAATTTTTCTTCTCTATCAAATGACTATTTTCTGTTCTGATTCTGACTGCTATTGAGAGATGGAAGACTTGATGTCAGGAAGAATATACAAAAAGTAGCCTGATCCTTCTTCTCCTTGACAGCATGATTAACAGCAAAAGGCAGAAATCAATAAAATGATGAGATCACTCCAGTTAATTATCATGCCAGATATTAAGTACTAATCTCAACATGCAGCATCTTTAAATGTACAGAAAACTGAGCTAACAAGGCAAACATGGAGAGAAGGCTCCCCAGGTTTGTCTAAAAACTTCCGTATCTACATCAATGTGATGATCACCAGGGTACACATGAGCAAAAGGTTAGCAGCCTAGGTTGAGAAAAAAATAACTTTATGAACGTGAGAACTTTTCTGTCAAAGGCGGATAGAGTAGATCACATCCTAGCAGTAGCTATCAGCACATCCTGCAAAAATGTCAAAGCAACACCTTCCAAAAGTCAATGGATGCTTCCCCCTAATCATATCTGACCAGCCACTCATAACAGAAATAGAACAGATCCACGGGACATTCATGAATCATGAATCCGGAATCCTTTTGACCACAACAAGGGCACAGCAAAGCAAGACCCCCTAATAACTCAGTTGCCATTTTGGTTAAGAGAAGGCAGAACACAATCTGAAAGGATTGTTGGTTGGTTGGTTTGTTTAAAAAAAAAAGAGTGATTGAAATCAGCACTAGTGGAGAGCTGAATGGTAAGTAGGAGTATGCTAAATTGAAAAGTCAGTGATAAGGTTAACTACTATCTTTAGAAGGAGTGTTAACAACAAATCCTCAGATGATTAGCTGTGTACTAAGCTATGTTTTCATATTGACAAGATTTGAGCCAAACTGAGAAAGGTCATAGATTAGGAATAAAAATAAGTCAAATTTCAGATGAAAAGTAAGGAAAAAAACAGACAAAGTAAATGAAAAATAGGACATTCAGAAAGGTAAGAATTACTAACAGATAACAAGAACTGTTTGGGGTCGGGAGTTTGGCCTAGTGGTTAAAGTGCTTGCCTAGCATGCATGAAGACCTGGGTTCTATTCCTCAGTACCACATGTAGAAAAAAGCCGGAAGTGGTGCTGAGGCTCAAGTGGTAGAGCTCTAGCTTTGAGAAAGTCCAAAGACAGTGCTCAGGCCCTGAGCTCAAGCCCAGGACTTGCAAAAAAAATAATAAAATAAAACAAACAAAAAAAAACAAGAACTGTTTATTTTTAAAAGTTTTGAATAGTCATATATTATATAATCTTAAAAGGTAGATAAATAATTATGAATATTAATCATAATAAAGAAATGATTAATATTTGTGGAAAGAAGTGTATTTATTCTGACTTAAACGCCACATGATTCTCACGTATGCCAAAACATCACCTGATACCCCATTAACATATATAATTTTTATACTTTGTCAATTATATTCATTTGAATTTAAGTTTTTCAAATGAATTATGCATAAAATTTATCATTGTATCTTTTCTCTGCAATCCTATATTAAATAAGATAGGAAAGAGTATAAGAAAAACCAGAATTAAGAAGATTTTTCATACTGTTATACAAAAACAAGATTATCCTCTTTTCTTACCAACAAGATGGACATCAGGTGGCAGTGAACAAGAACTAATTCTGAAAGAAAAATATTTTTCATTGATTATTGAAAATGATTTATAACATCTAAGTTAGAATAAGCTTTACAAAATTTGGAGACTCAAAAATTAGTTTCTGACATATCATTTCTTAGAGCATTCACTGAGCATGTGCCTCCAAAAATGAGAAATAAATGAAGAAAGGATGTGAAAATGATCAACAGTAATTTCAAACCTCCAGAAGAGAAAAAAAGAAATCCTAGGATAAGATATGAGATAGGTAAACAAATTTCTCTGGGAGGAAGAAGACAGTCCAAAAATAAAACTATGCATCAAACCTCACAAGATAATTGAAAATCTAAAGAAAATGTAATAAAAACAGACTAAAAGAAAATTGTAAAAAGTCTGCTAAGTATATTATAGTTAATGTCCTATATAATGAGTGATACTGCAATAATATCTTAGTTAACATTAATGAGTCAAATGCACTGAACTAAGAATTAAAATATAAAGTAAATTCAAATGTTAGGTTCTTTTGAGCAATGAATAGTTTCCATATTAACCCGAGTGGTCAGAGAAAGCAGCTGGTAGCACAATATAAAATCTTGCGAAGTATGGCAACTAAGTTAAGGACAATGAATGTGAGAGGTTGCATCCTGTGGTTAGAAATGTGTAAGCCAATTCTTCTGGCCACAAAGAAATGTGAGATGATAAACCTGGACCTAGGAATTTTCTCTCTTCATTAATTCAGTAATTACAACATGTTAGCCAAAAAGTAATAGTAATTGTTTTCTGGTAAAAATGCTACATGTTGCCGGGAGTTTGGCCTAGTTGCTACAGTGCTTGCCTAGCATGCACGAAGACTCGGGTTCGATTCCGGGGTAACACATAAATAGAAAAAAGCCAGAAGTGGTGCTGAGGCTCAAGTGGTAGAGCTCTAGCCTTGAGAAAGTGCAAGGACAGTGCTCAGGCAATGAGCTCAAGCCCAGGACTGACAAAAAAAAAAAAATGCTGCATGTTTATAACCACCTTAGTCCCCTCTGTTTTTGTTGTTGTTGCTGTTGTTGCTTTTGGTAGTGGGGGTGGGATTTTTTTTTTTTTTGGGCCAGTCCCAGGGCTTGAACTCAGGGCCCAGATATTGTCCCTGAGCTGCTATGCTCAAGGCTAGCAATCTACTACTTGAGCCACAATGCACCTCTGGCTTTGCCTGTTTATGAGGTACTAAGGAATTGAACCCAGGACTTTATGCATGCTAGGCAAGCACTCTACAACTAAGCCACTTTCCTAGCCCTCCCTTCTGTTTTTAGTCATAAAAGTCAGCTACTACACATATTGTAAGAATTACTATGCTTGTGAAATATCTATTGTCCTAGGATTCCAGTCACAATACACAATATGACATATGGCAAAAATAGAGTGGTAGGAAATTGTCAGTGAAATAAGTGACAGAAGAGAATATCAAACCCATATCAAAAAAAGAAGTTATGGCATCATTTCCATAGTTAAATAATGAAGAATGTGATTTAAGTATCTTACTTACTCTAGCTATTTAAACCACAAAAAGACTACTGCACAAATGAATATTATCATACAGCAAAAGAGGAGAAAGTAATATAAATGAGATAAATTGTTATACAATAAAGAGAAAAGGTTTTAGAATATATCACTGTAGAATATTATTGATGTACCTACCCTAATAAAAAACAAAACAGAAAAGCAAGCAAAGCTATTTTTAACTTGTTTCCTTTGGGGACTGACACTGCATGTTGGATAATTTTGGCAAAAAAAAGTTTTCTTTTTTTCTTTTTCTCTCTTCTATCATTCTTTGTTCATTTGGTTTTAAAAGTGTATGCCTCCCTTAGCCTAATTTTGATTAAGTTCTAAATACTGAGACACAGTGAGTGTAAATAGAGATTCCCTCCTTGAACACTTGTTTGATAAACTTGTCATTTAAAATATGGTGTAAAAATCAATGTTAATAAAAAAATAATGAATTAAAAAAAGTGTATGCCTGGGGATGGGGGGGGAAATGGGGACCAAGACATGAGAAAGGGTATCAATGTTTGTGAAGTAATGCACCTTCTATCTGGCAAATGTAATGTAACCTTTCTATTAATTACAATAAAAATATATGGAAAAAGTGTATGCCACCAAAATAATGGTGTTTACCTATAATTTCTTATAATATTAAAGATATTTTTCTGTTAATTATACAATTGTCTTCACTTTAGATACTCACACCTGCACACACACACACACACACACACACACACACACACACACTAATGTTAAGTTTCCATATGTTACAATTGTTTACTTGCCCTTAGAATCCATGTTGTAAACTGGGTGCAGTGTCTCACAGCTGCAATCCTAGCTACGCAGCAGGCTGAGATCTGAGGATCAAGGTTAAAAACCAAGTGGGCACTAAAGTCTGTGTGACTCTTATCTCCAAAAAACCACCAGAAAATTGGAAGGAGTCCTGTGTCTCAAGGGGTAGGTCATAGACTTGAGCTGAAGAGCTCAGGGACAATGCCCAGGCACAGAGTTCAATCCCCAAGATAGACAAAAAAAAAAAAAAAAAAAAAAAAACGGAAAGAATACATGTTGCATTACATGTTTCATTGCAAACTACTTATTTATAATTATTCCCTCATGTCTTTACACATTCTTTAAAATTTAAATTAGGATTGACAATTTAGCTTAGTCAAAGAAGTTTCAGATAGAGAAACAATTTCTCTCCAAATATGAATGCTATGAATTTCTTCCTCTTCTTCTTCCTTCTCCTCTTCCTTCTTCTGCTTCTGCTTTGTCTTGCCAATCCCAGGCCTTGAATTAGGGCCTAGGCATCATCCTTGAGATTTCTATAGCATAGCACTCTACCACTTGAGTCACAGCATATCACTTTCAGATTTTTTTTCTGTTTGTGTTATACCAAGATATCAAACCCAAGGCTTTATGCATGCTAGGCAAGCACTCTACAACAAGGCCATACTCCAGGCCCCATTTCTTCATTCTTAGCAACACTAGAGGAAAGTGCCTTACTCCCGTTTCCCAGCAACAAGAAAGAAGGGAACTCTCCAAGGGAATGTCTCATAATTATTTTACCTGCATCCCTTTTTATTCAATGTGTATAACAATTTTGTGTGCTATGTTTCCATTATTAGTTTATTTATCATGAATATTGTCAGCATATATTTCTTTATATCATTTCCTATTGATATTCTGCTTTGTGTGTTTTAATGTATGTACACGTTTCATATAACTAAATTTATTTCTCTCTTTATTATTTTTCCTTATATTTCTTGTGCCCATGACAGCCTTAATTAAGGCAGGGCATTTATGAACCTGAGTCATCCAAACCTCATGGCAAATTTCCTTGTCAAAGTTACATGTTCACTTGGCATAGTGCACAGACAGAAACAGCATGGAATCAGTGTTGCTGTGTAGCCCTCAGTGTGAGGCCTGATCTGCCCAAATGCTCTATTCCATGCCAATCCCCAAGTTAGCAGCTTGGGACACTGGCTTTGATGCTACCTGGAAAAATCTGTTCTGATCTGAAAATATTAAGGAATTATTTTATTTTGAAAACACCAAGATTTCATAAATAATTTCTATAAGTACCTGGAATTATCTTTCCCCCATTTCTTCTCATACTGGAAAAAATAACCTTTAAACACCACATGAATATGCCATGGATATTGAGACTTTTTTTAAGTAATATCCCATTTTTTTCTTCACATTCATGTTGACTTGAATTTATTTTGACACCTTCTTGCAAAATGGGAGTTTTATATCTTTTATCTTCACAGAAATGAAATAGTTTGCAAGATCAGTGATTTGAAAAGTTTTGAAAGGAAGATACCTGTGAGAAAAGTTACAGAAGTTAAAAAACCCGAATATTCATAGAAATGATGTGTAGATGCAGTGTAGAATTCAGAAGATGACTATCCTGAATTTTGTCTTAACAAGAAATTAGAAATAAAAACTTTATCTGGTTGCTGTAAATGATTGGATTGTTAATATCTCAGAAATTGAAGAGTATATTTAAGCAAAGTTGACTCAGCATTCCCTTTTTACTGGAAAAGACAGAGATTGTGGGAAATTCTAAAATTGAGAATACATCTAATAATTATTTTATTCACCTTGCATTTATTTTATTTAGGAAAGGAAATTTTTATTCTAGGAAGCCCTGTACAAATCCATTGGAAGAAACTGTACGAGTTTTTGTTGCTATTTATTTGCTTGATTGGTTGGTTTTAGAACAGAATGAGAGATCATAACCCAGGCTAGCTTTGAACTCTCGATGTGGCCCACATTGGCCTCAAACTATAAATCCTCCTTCCCTACTCTCTGGAATGCTGGATTATGGACATTTAAATGACACCATGCTTGGCAGTCTTTTATTTTCTTTGAAAATTTATGCCACGAACCCATTATTTATTGCAGCTCAGATTTGTTGAAGATACACAGAATGTCAATATAGTATCTTTGAAATGTGAGAACAACTAATGTTGCTATGTGCACCGATGCCCATAAAATGAAGAAATGAGTATTTTGTTCTCTTTCTGGAAATGATTTTTTTTAATTTACCTAAATGTTTCTTAGAGTTTGTTTGAAAAGATAATTGGTAAGTGATGAACAAGAAATGTTTGTATTCTCATGCCTCAATATAGACACCCCTTGGGTGAATATTTAATCATTACTCTATGACCAGTGCCATGGAGGCTTCTGGGTATCAATATAGTAATCAAAGAAGCAGCATGGTTTCAGAAGAGTCAGAACTGTTGCTTTGCAAAGGGAAGATCTTCTGGTTTGACTTTAAAGGAATTTGTTGGTGTACAAAAAGGAGGAGTGATCTATCTCGTCCAGGGTTTATGATCATTTGGGACCTGGATCAAGTTATTTAACAGTTTCAAATGGCATAATCATCTTGTTTATTTCTTTGTTTGTTTGAGTGAGTGGTGTTGCCTAACTTCGTTACTTAGCATTGTGAAATAGGTTACCTCCTACTATATTAATCTTCTTTAAAATAGGAAGAGCACTATCTTACAACAATTATACTCATCTAGTTTTGGCATTTAGATAAAAGCAATGTATAAAATCTCAGTTTTACTATATAACAGTCAACCATATAGTACCATTTATTTCATATATGATCAGTACCCTGACAATTAGTGAATAGCATTAGTAGGAAGTTTTATATATTCCACAAATATGGTGACAAAGGATTGCTACTTTCTAAATGTCCATTAGAAACTTCTCCATTTTCAAAATGTCAGTTTCCTTTGTATCTTTTGTAGTTGATATATATTTACAGAAAAGAGCATCATAACACTGATTAGAATTCTCTCTATAACATTATCTAAAATTTCCTTTGAGTAAACGTTCTGCTCATCATTTTTCCTTCTAATACTAAATTTAAACAAGCTATATCTATTCTAGAATCATCATAATCCTAAAAGTTTTTATACTGTATAATCTTCTTTAAAATTTAATTTTTCTATTAAAAAACTAAGTATTTAAATAAAAAGGACTTCCAGGATATAGAATATAATGAAAGGACCTCCAGGATATAGAGACAAAAGCTGTATAATGAGTGACCGGTGTCCTTAATGTACTATCTTATCTCTCATCTCTTTTGCTGTCCCTTGGTTATCTAATATTGTTACAGTATTTCACCTGGTTATCTGATATATTGTATATATGCTTATTTGGTTATTCTAAATAGGACAGGGAAGGGGGGAAACACGATGAGGGGTGGAGTTGGGGGAAGGAAATGGGGACCAAGAGATGAAAAAGGTATCAATGTTTGTGAAGTAATGCACCTTCCATCTGGTGAATATAATGTAACTCTTCTATTAATTACAATAAAATATATGAAAAATTAACAGATAAATCAACACTTAGAATGGCCAGAAGACCAAAGTTTTTGTCCACTCTGGAAGAACTTCTTTTCAGTATACTATCTTTTCTGTAAATTTCCTTTTCTCTGTTTTATCACTGATACCAACAGAGACCTTTCTGGGGGCATGCCACATGTCCTTGATGAAAGGTGCTTTAAGCAATGTTGATTGTGTTGTGGATTCTGCTAGTCATGACTCTTGCTCCCCTGGCAGAACTTCCAGCCTCAGGGGTAACAGGTGCATTTCTCTGGAGCTATGATCAAAAACTGTGTTTTGCCAATGTGACCAAAGAAGCTTAACAAGACTAGCATAGCTGTTTGATTCGCATTATGATGAAGAGCTACCATGAGAAATTAAAGTTATCTAAATGGCCTCTCTACATCATCATTTTTCCCAGCTTGATTCCCTGTCCTTCTTCTCATTAATTCTGTCATACAACCTCAACAAACCTCATAAGCCAATAATCATTGGTTTTAATTACAAATATGGAAAACAAAGGATAGAAAATTTAAGTAACCAGTTTCAGTGTCAATTAGCAAAGGAATTCTGAAATCTAACTATATTAGCTCAAATAATTGGTTACGGCTATTGCTTATGAGACGTGCCTTACTACCATTGTAAAGTGACTACTGAAAACATTCTCCAACAAATTGTTTGCCCCCACCTTTTTTTTTTTCAATCTCAGGGCCTGAATGCTGTCTCAAAACTTTTTCACCTAAGGTTAACGCTTTACCGTTTTAAGCTACAGTATTATTTCTGGTTTTATGGTGGTTAATTGGAGATCTGAAAGTCTCATGGACTTTCCTGCCTGGACTAGCTTTGAGCTGTGATCGTCAGATTTCACATTACTAAGTAGCTAGATATATTCCCCTGGGCCCCAGCCTGTTTGCTTATTTTTTTAAGCCAAGCAATGCTATTTACTTATAAATGGACCTCCAATACGATGGATTTTGAATTCAGATAAGAATATTTCTGGTCAAAAATACAGATTTTGCTTTAGTTGTAATATAGTATCTGGGAAATTATATTCCTGACTATCTTACAAATCATATTTGTCTGCAGAAAATACTTTGAGATATCAAGCCTAAATTTTATTTGTGAGTTTTATCAAATTAAACATTTGTTTATTTATACTTCTGAAAGGTTTGTTTTGTAATACAGAGAGTCATCCTAAATGTAGCATAAGCCAATCATGAATGGAGTACAATTGAATCAGCTTGAAATTTGACATATCTTAACTACCTTTAAGTTTATATAGTGTACTCCAAATCAAATTATGAAACTGACAATGGTGCAAAGCGAACATCATTCTAAATGCTAGCGTGGTGCCGCAGGACATGTGAAAGCATTTCTCATGAAGAAAAGGAAGTTAGGGGATTTAGTAAGCAGGGGAAAATGTTGGAGGGGTAATAGTGTTTAAAAAGAAATTTATTTGAAATAGGAAAGGGAAGGAGGGATGGCAAGATGATAGGAAGAGGTGTCAGGGGGAATGGGGACAAAAACATAAGAAGAGGTGTCAATGTGTGAGAAGTACTGCACCTACTAACTGATGAATATAACTCTAACCCCTCTATACATTATCCAGACAATAAATTTTTTTTAAAAAAGAAATGTACTCATTTCCTTACTTATGCAATTTTAACCACCTATTCATCATTTTTACAATAAAACAAAAAGATAGCTAGGTTTATAAATTTGGAATGCATAAGCATGCATACAAAAAAGAAAGTCTTTCTATCAACAAAATCACAGTGAGATAAATATCTAAGTCCTAAATGAGAACTAAACTGACTCTGCATTGTGAAATTTATTGTCATTTTTTAAGTGCATGCTTCTCAGTCTTAGGCTAATTCTGACACCCAAATTCTATCAGTGTACAGAGCACAAAAACTGATTTCATTCTTTGAAACTTTGCCTAAAATTGCCCACTCTCAAATTAGATGTGAAAGAAATTTCGTAGATATTAGAGTTCAGATTTATCATTCCTTTCCAGCCATTGGCATTGCCCATATCAAATTCTTATCTAGCTGTATCAGGGCTTACAGTCATGAAAGCCACCTAGTAACACACGGGAAAAAAAGGGCACCAATTGTGTCATTGTTTTCACTGGTCACCACATTGTGGAAAGAATCACTGCTCCACAAAGGTACCTGAAATTAATGTTGCATGACCTCTCCCTCCACCTATATTTTCAGCAGGTAGGGCTCAGCTGGAGACTGGAAGGTTCTGTGTGTTGGAGTACAGTCAGACAGTAGCCACACCTGCAGCCTTGCAAGTGATGAGCTATGAAAGAGAAATTACTGGTGCCACAATTAACCCTGATGAGCCATGTTCTTCAAATACTCAGCTTTATAAGTGCATACACAAATGCATGTCAAACTTCTGGTACCATGGCTACACGTTGTTCTATTGATTAGCTAGGATTGTGAGCCATTGGTACCTAGCTTTTGTCTTTATTTTCAAGTTTAGAAATAACTGAGATGGTAATAGCTATGAATGTTTCCCCATATTTCACAATTGCTTGTAAAAATAACTTCCAAGATGTCATCGTGGAAAAAAAGAAAAACTTCTTGGGGGAGATCTAAAGACACAGAATTGTTTGGTTACTCCCCTGGTAGATTCAGTAGGTATTTAATGGGTAAGGGTTTGAATTTCTAATAGTCTCTCCTATTATACTGATATCCCTCTATGCTAAATGTCTCTTGAAGAATTGCTTTTGCAAGGTAAACTCAAATTATACTCTTGAAATTTGTCTTTGGTATCAAGGTACCCTCTTAACTGGAATTATTTTAAATGTACTTTCATTGCCACTGGAGAATGTACTAAATCCCACTGAGCTGTATTTTTTAAGTGTGAAGATATGATCGGAGCACACTGTAATTATAATTAGAGAACTGAGACTGAGGATTGCATTTCTAAGAAAGCCGGCCAAGCAAAAAGCCACTAGTGGAGAAGTGGATCAAGTAATAGAGGGCGAGAGTTGATGGAGCAGGAAGGGAAGCAAAGAGACAGTGCTAGGCAGAGTTCAAGTCTCCAGTATTTACACATGCAATGAAGATTTCATGTGATAAACTGGTACTCTGTGTGTGTGTGTGTGTGTGTGTGTGTGTGTGTGTGTGTGTGTGTGTGTGTTTGAGAGAGAGAGGGGGGGGGGAGGGAGAGAGAGAAGGAGGGGTGGGGGAGGGAGAGAGAGAGAGAGGGAGAGAATGACAGCAAATGTAGTAGGGTTGTACATCAATTGTAAAGGAATTGCCTACCATGAACAAGGCACTACACTCAGTTCAGAGAGAGAAAGAGAACACAGTGAGAGAATGAGAGTAAGAACCAAAGAGAGAACTAGAACAGGAGGAGAGCAAGAAGGAATGGAATCATTAATTAGCATGATAAATTCACGATTTCTCTGATGTTCCCTGGGTAGTGCAAGGATAGATGGTGATTGAGCTTTGCTTTGCCATAGTGCAAACTATATACATATCTAAAAGGAGCAACACACACATGCACATACACACACACACATACACACACACTCATACACGTAGAGGTGGCACAATTAAATTACTGAAAGCCAATAGCAAGAATATGTTCTAATGGAACACATGAGCGATACGTATTACATAAAAAGAAAAGAAAAATGATAGCAAATTTTTTTCATAAAATGTAATAGACATAACACAATAAATACAGACTTTTATGTGACGAAAAGAAACAGTGTGAGCACAGAATTTTATATTCATAATATGTGTTTCAAAAGTGAAGATAAAATTTTAAAACACATATAATGTTCCCATAGAACTTTACTATGATAAATAAATATGAAAAACCTTTAAATAATTTTATGCTATCAAGTGGAAGTATAGATATAAATTAAGAAACATAAAGCATGAAATAAACTGGTATGTGGAGAATACAAAATAATTTTGCGTGCTTATTCCAGTCAAAATAGACTCTATATAGAAAAAAATGTGATAAAAATTATGGAATCAGAATGCCTAAAAACTTTAACAAAATTAGGAGATGCAGTACTTCTAGCACTGTCCATGAAAACAAACCTGATTTGTTGAACTTTATTAAAGAGAAATCTGTGCTCTGATATATTTTATATGTGCTTAATTGGTTATTTGAAATTGGATAGGAAAGGGGGGAAATCAAGATGAGTGGGGGGAGGGTGGGAGGGAAATGGGGACCCTGACATGAGAAAGGGTATCAATGTTTGTGAAGTTATGCACCTTCTATCTGGCGAATATAATGTAACCCTTCTATTAGTCACAATAAAAAATAGTACTGTTAAAAGAAGGAATGAAAAGAACTAGGAGAGTATATTTGAAAATTCAAATATCTGAGCATCCACAGGGATGGCATATAACTTAAAAAACAGCTCAAAATCATTATTCAATAAGAGAAACTAAATGAAACAATAATAGCATGCTACTAAATACTTATAAAATAACAATAAAACAAAATTAAACTCAGAAATGCTTATTTTTCACACAAAAGTGTAGAAAAAGCAAATTGGTTCCTGCTGGGAAAACACAATGATTTAATTGCTTAAACAGTGTGGCCAGTCCTTTATTGGAAGAAAAATATAAGAAGAAAACAAGTATATTAGTCAGCTATCTAAGTAATTATGACAAAATACTACCTTAATCAGCTACCAGAAAGGTTTACTCTGTCTTAAGATTTCAAAGAAGTCAGTATATCATGGTAGGACAGGTGTGATGGGCCAGCGGAGTGGTAGCCAGAAAGGAGACAGAAAAGACATAAGAAAGGCTCAGGGCAATACGTTGCTCTAAAGGATTTGCTCCTAATGACATTCTTCCACCTACTATTATTCCTTATTTTCCCCAACCTTCCATAATACTATAAATCCCTTAAAGGCGTAATGGATTGACAAGGCTCAATCTTCTCATAATATTATGCATCCATTCATAATGGATTATTATTGTGGATAATTATAAATGGATGTATAATATTTACCATTCCTTTAATGGTAAGTGTGTAGTGATACATTGATTAGGCCACAGCCTTAGTGATCTAATTGTCTCTGGAACTATTTTCACAGCCGTATCAAGAAATATGCTTTATTAATCTCCAGGTGCTTTATAAACCAATTATGTTAAAAATCAACTTTAGTTGTAGAAGGAAAGAAGGAAGGAAGGAAGGAAGGAAGGAAGGAAAGAAGGAAGGAAGGAAGGAAGGAAGGAAGGAGTGAAAAGGAAAGGAGGGAGGGAGGAAGGAAAGGGAAGGAAGGATGGATGGAAGAGAAAGAAGGAAAAGAGGAAGGGAAGAAAGTGGGATATACATAAATCTGTAAAGAGCATAAACTTGAAAGCAAATTTTTTTATTGATACTAATATGTCAGGTAAAATAAAAATGAGAACAAATGAAAATCATCATGGTTCATGCATATAATAAAATATTACTCTTCCACTAAAATACCACATGAATGAATCTCAATATTATAATACTAAGTGAAAGAATCACATTTAGGAGTCTAGCCTGTGACTGCTATGACCATCCTTCAAAGAACTACATCCTTTGAATGGAAAATAAGCCAGTGTTGGTCATACACTTGGAGGAAGAAGAGGAGATGGTTGACAAAGGATAGAAGCAATAGTTTAGAGTTAATATTTTTGTTTTGTTTATCCACAATCTGGGCTGGCCTAGTGGTAGAATGCTTGCCCAGCATGCACAAAGACCCAGGTTCGATTCCTCAGTACCACATATATAGAAAAAAGCTGGAAGTGATGCTGTAGCTCAAGTGATAGAACACCATCCTTGAGGACAAAGCCCAAGGGCAGTGCTCAGGCCTTAGGCCTGAATTAAAGGCCCAGGACTGGGAAAAAAAAAAAAAAAACACAAAAAAACCTTCATTCTGAATGACTTTTATTTACATATATAGTAGCTCAATAAGCCTGCCTTGAATTTTAAAGAAAGCAGTCCATATGATAAGTGAATAAGAAACACCTGGGTTTCTAAGGTTTTCCCACATGTGTATTTGTGGAGTCCTAGCAGATCTATCAAGTAATAATTCAGAGAAACAAAACCAAAGAAGTTATACACCACCTAACTATCCCTCCAGGCCCTGCTCTGGCATGTGTTTGCTCCAGACCTCTAGAACTGTAGATGCCTGCTGAGCTTATTAAAGAAAACCAACTGATCATGTCTTACTGGGAAAGGATATAGTCATCTCTTTTATTAGTAAGAAGAGAAACTTATTGCATTGTATATTTCTTGCATCAGCTTTCTAAGCAATGATTCACTGACTTGTCCAAGTAAGACCATGGAATTTTACATCCTGTTGGCACAAGCAATGGGACTGTGCTAGAATCTAGCTACTTTGGGGGATGTAGAGAAGTTGATTCTACATGGAGCTTCATAAAGATGTACTCAGAGACTTTATGAAGTAAATTTAGCAGTTTATTTTGTTAGGAGTCTCAGATGAATTGAGCACAGAACACCTGTGCTCAGCAGTATATTGGAGACTTGTTTTTTGCAGGTGCAAAACAGAGTGATAGCTTTGATGTTAAGTTTATGTGTGCTGCTACATACAGACTGCACTGAGCTCTATTTTCTCCCTCAACAAGTCTCTTTCCAAAGACTTTCTGTCCATTTTACATTAAAAGATAGCTATTACCTTTTTTAGATTGTGGTGGCTGAAGAGTTATTTTTTTCACCCTGAACTTCTATATTATAGTTAATGTGTTTGAGGAACTACAAATTAAAATGTCCTGTATTAAGGCATAGCTAAATGCTTACATTTGTCAAAAAGAAAAAAAAAACTAGCAGAGCTGGAGATACAGAAATGAAAGGCAATCCTGCTCTGAATTTATGTGGTAGTTTGTAGACAGAAGGGAAAACATAATCTATGACTCCATTTTAAAATTGCAAAACCTTTTAGACAAAGACAAAATGCCAGAAACTAAAGTTACACTGGAACTTTTAAAAAATGTATTACCCTGGTTTCATTAGAAAGCTAGAATCAGTAATTCTGTTGTAATCACAAGTAAACATCCCAGTTTCCAACAGAAAAACAACCAGTACTTTCACTTACTCATAGAATTGCTAATGTTTCCACAACGTAAGATATTATCTAAGAAAGATAAATTATAATATGTACATGTAATTTAGAAGCGTATGTTAGACATGTCATTTAGGATTTTTACCCAATTCTACATCACAAAACAGTAGTGATTTTCATAATACATGGCTTATTGTGCAGTATCCTTATGAGATTGTCTCCTTGTGATCTTTAACCTGGCTTAAGTTTACATCTCTAACTTGCTTTCAAAAACATTTTATCAGGTCACTGAACAAAAAGCAAGTGAACCAATATTTCAAAGTAATCTCAGGTAATTTTCCATTGTTCAGCAACTGTGGTTTGGGGGTGAAACAGATGAGTGTCCTGTTACATTCTAACAGAGGTTAGA
Organism: Megascapheus bottae; assembly: GCF_031878675.1. Taxonomy (NCBI): domain Eukaryota; kingdom Metazoa; phylum Chordata; class Mammalia; order Rodentia; family Geomyidae; genus Megascapheus; species Megascapheus bottae. The sequence goes on from NC_143519.1 coordinate 16,554,006, forward strand.
CATACTTGACAAGGGCAGGATTCTGCCTGATAAGGATGTACATTTTTCATGCTTCTGGGCTGTGCTGTCCTTCATTCTTGTGCCTTGGGCATCACATCCGATATGGAAATGGAATGTGAGCCTGCATGTTTATGCTTTCTGCTCCACGACTCCTGACTGCTGACAGTGGTGAGAACACCTGACTTAAAATAGCATCATCTTAATCACTTGCAGATAGATAAATCGCAGAGGCCAAGACATGCATCTCACAATACAATGTCATGCTTGGAGAAATAGCATTTAGAGTTGCCCTTAGCAACCAAGCTAGTTTATTTCCCTCCTTTCAAGAACAAGCTATTTATTTCCTGAAGTGGAAGTTTTACATTTTTTTGGGTAGTCTTCCTTTCACATCTCCTATTTTTTCATTAGGCATGCGTGATCACTCAACATTCATTTATGCTCTGCTTCAGATTAAACTCTGTCCACACAAAGACCATAATAAATTATAGCCAACATCATTTTCACGTTTTATTATTTTTGTTAACATTTTATTTTTTAAAAAGATATCCTGTTGTGCATTTTGAGTGAATTTTTAATCAATATTTACAAGATTGGGACACTCTGAGCAAATACAATAAAACTAAAAAAATACTGAGAATTGAATATGAATATGAATATGGAAGCCAAACTTGGTGGCTCATTCTGTAATCCCGGCTCCCAAAGGCTTGTACTGAGCAGTTTGAGGCTAGAAGAGAGTATGGCAAAATATTGTTAAAAACATAACAGGAACAAGAAAAGAAACAGAAAGAAAAGCATGACAATCTAATATGAGAAAACAATTTACTTTCATTATTTTAAAGTGAATGAACTTATTTGATTCCAGATTCCAGGTTATGAATTTATTTGGCTAGTGGCTTAGCTGTTTCTAGATTAGCTATCATTTACAACATTTATAATAATTAAAATAATATGGTATCCACAGGCATATGATTTCAAGGAGGATAATTCGGAAAAAGAACTGTGAATGCAGAATGCATAGCGTTTAAGCCATTTCCAATAAAGTCATGCAGACTTTCAGCAAATTTAAAATGTTCACTTTGTCATATGAATTAAAAATAATATTTCGTTTCTTCTACACATTATTAACTTTGGGGAAGGTGTGTTTTCCCAAAACGATGAGCAATGACTGAGAGCACCCAGGTCTAAGACTCTCTGCTCTTATCCATTAAGCTGCAAAGTGTGTGAAGAGCAATTTAAATTGCTTTTGAAATTACTTTAGAATTTGTAAAATACGTTTTTATCTGACCCCTCTTGACCAAAACCACAGGTAAGAAACAAAAAAAAAGTAGGAGAGCTTGCAATATTTTTTAAATAATTAAAGATATTACAAATGCATAACAACCATCTGCTTGCACTTTAAGGTACATGCCTGCCGGAGCTACAACATCATTTAATTTTTCTACATCAATGTCAGGAAAAACATCTTACATCTTACTTCAAAATTTCATGTTTGCTGGTGAATATAATGTAACCCTTCTATTAATTACAATAAAAATATATATGAAAAAAATTTTATGTTTGCAATTGTGGTGGCCCAATTTCATGATGTTCCTACATACATTTTCTTCTTGAGGTGAGTGACTGACTGAAAGAATAACTTGTCTTTCAAGCGTTAGAAACTGTTAGGAAAAGTGATAAAAAATAATTTCAAACAATTTTACTTAACCATAGTTATGCTAAATGATCTGAAAAATTAGATGCTTTTACATTTGTTGAGCAAGCAGTTTGTAAGACCCATTTGTCTTCTTTTCTCAAATACAATACCTAAAATAATATTCCACATTTCTTTTAGAATACCTTTATGTCTATACATCTGAGTAAAGTTAATATATGCTAGGTAACAAAAACACCAAATACATAATTGTGAACCAATTATCTGGGCATTTTCTCTCAACATGCTTTTTATTAGTTAAGCATCTGGACATCCCATTCATAGCAGTAATGTGAAGGATCCAAAAGTTAGAATAATTGAAGAGTACATTAAGATATCTAAAAATTACATAATTTTGGGTATGTTACTAGAATGTTCATCTAGCAGAGGGTATTATCAAAAGTTTTAGTATTACTGTTTCTTCACGAAAAAGAATAAAGCTGGGTTGAGACTGAAGGAATCACTAGAATTTGATATAGCAATTATCAATCTAACAATTATCTATAAAATAGCAGTATGTAAAATTAAACTGAATATTACTAGAAATATGTCAAATCTGAACCTGAGATATGCAATAATGAATAAACAATACTTTAATTGTTACTTTGGATGATGTTTATCACATTATTTTTCTAAAGAATAAGAAGACAGGATAGTAGATGCAATAATTTACCTGGTAATGCTATGAACATGAAGAAGAATTACAACTTTACAAATGGACTGAAAAATCCCAGAATTAACTTGAGCTTACTTTTCCCTTCAAACCATCTTGTATATATCTGCTTAATTAATGTCCAACAAATGAACTCTGTCCATTTCCCAGCATTAAAATTATGGTTTCTAAATATAGTTTCTAAAGAGAGAAACCAAGGATCTTTGAGTAATTATGTAAAGGTAGGGTGCAGGGACTAGCCTGGATTATTATTATTATCCTGGATTAGTAGTTTTCTTTCTGAAATCCCATATAATAAAAAGTGAAATAATCAAGGATTTATCAAAAGAACATGGAATCAGGTTGGAAAGAGTTCTCAGTTATACCTATGGCATATGTAAAGCAAAAAGTAAGCATTAACGAAAACACTGCAAGATACAGAAATTCAAGAATATTCTTAGATATAACATGATGGGTGTAGCATGCATTTATTCTGTGCATGGTTCTTAGTAGTGAAGTGTTTTACTATTTGATCCATACAGCAGTGGTTTTGCTTTAGAGTCCCAATATTTTTGTCCTAGTCCAGTTTCTAAATGAAATCCTTCTACTTATATCTCCAATGTAATTGTGATTATAGATATTTATTCCAACTCAAACTTATTTGTTGAGATGAAGTGTCACTTAATTTTTACAATGACTAGCCTTGAAGCCTTGTGTATTGGTATCACAGACATGAACCATTTCATATGGCTTTTTCCTTTTTTTTTTTTTTTTTTGCTAGTCCTGGGCTTGAGCTCAGGGCCTGAGCATTGTCCTTGCGTATTCTTGAGGCTAGAGCTCTACCACTTGAGCCACTGCACCACTTCTTGAGTTTTTCAATGTATGTGGTACCTAGGAATTGAACCTGGGTCTTCATGCCTGCTAGTCAAGCACTCTACCACTAGGCCAAAGTCCGGGCCTCACATGGCTTGTTTCTTAAGCATATATTAAGTACTTTACAAATACAACATAATATATCCTATAGCAGCAGACAGGGATTTCCTTTTAAATTCATAGTAAAAGAAGTAAAATAAAAACAGACAAACAACAAAACATTTTAAACATTGCACATAGATTGAAGAATCAATCTGTACATATTGAAGTTATACAACACTCATAGATATGAATGTGGATTCTGCAACTAGGAGCTCACAGGCATACAGGGAGCAGATAGAATAAAAGGGAATCTTGAAAGGGCTCTTCCACTGTCTGTATAAATAGCATTAGTCATTAATTTTTACCTCGTTGAATGAAACAGAAAACCCTGAATCCACAATTCTATAAATGAAGTGAATTAACAAGTAACTTAGCTCTGTCAATATGTCCACAAAATGCTTATTAATTTCAAAGAATGAAAAGACAGTTTTCAATGGAAAATTCTGGCACACTGTAACCTTAAGCATCTGATCAAGTTGATCAGCACATTGGGAAAAATGAAAAACTCTTATCAGATACAAAGAGAAGTTACCATAGTTTCTGTGATATCCTGGCAAATGTATATAACTTAAACCTAATCATGAGGAAACATTAGACAAGCTCAGATTGAAGAATAGTCTATAATATGATCTTCAAAAATGTTAGAATAATGAATATTAAGCAAACCATGTCCACACTTTGAGATGCAACTAAATGATTTAAAAAGCCATTATAAGAAGAAGCAAAGTGGCTAGTGGTTCGGCCTAGTGGTAGAGTGCTTGTCTAGCATGCACAAAGACCCCGATTTCGTTCCTCGTTTCTACATACATAGAAAAAAGCCGGAAGTGGTGCTGAGGCTCAAGTGGTAGAGCTCTAGCCTTGAGAAAGTCTAAGGACAGTGATCAGGCCCTGAGCTCAAGCCCTGTACTGGCAAGAAGAAGAAGGAGAAGAAGCAGCAGCAGCATGTTAATTTTCTTATTTGAGTATACCCATTGACATATACACATTAAGCACACAGATACATAGGCAGGTAGTTAGGAAGATAGGTAGGTATATAGCTACACAGACAGACAGATAACTAGATACCAACCTATGAAATGGCAAACTATATCTGTAATCCTAGCAAATAGAGAGACTAAGAAAGGCAGGATTATGATTTGAGTGCAGTCAAGCAACGGAAGTTTATGAGGGCCAATAAATACCTACAATGGTAGAAGTGGAGTGGCCTGAGCAAAATGTAAGACCCTGTTTTCAAAATAACAAAAGCAAAAGAGTAGGTGGTGTAACTCAGGTGGTAGAGTGCCTGCCTAGTAAGCACAATGCTACCAAAAATATTTGTGTAAACATTTTGTAGGTATACTTACTTGATTTGAGGTATTTTCAATATTTATATCTTTGTTCATGTTAATTAGTTCATCACAGGATATCTCTTATGGCACATTCTTTGTCATCAATGTTAATGTTGTCACAGATAGTCGTAGTTCTCAGATGGCACCAGTAAAAGCATCTCCGTATACTTCTCTGTGGTTATCACCAATGCTTTTTCTTTGTTTTATTTCTTTTTTAATTGCAAAAGTGATGTCCAGAGGGGTGAAAGTTATGTAAATCAGGCACTGAGTACATTTCTTTTTGAACAGTATCACCATTTCTCTGTTTTTCTACAGCATTTTCCCTCTGACCTCCCTCCCCTACAAGTTATGTAGTTCAATGTCAACATAGTGTCTAGTGAGTATTACTGCTGCATTTGTTCACTCTTTGTCCCATCATTTCTATTGCCAGTGCTTTATTCTCAACAATTCTAGTGGGAGATGAGTGGTCTCCTCCAGCCCATCCATCAGTTCTAAAATACTTTATTCTGGGGCCGGGAATTTGGCCTAGTGGTAGAGTGCTTACCTAGCATGCACGAAGACCTGGGTTCGATTCCATGCTACCACATACTCAACAAAAAGCCAGAAGTGGTGCTGAGGCTCAAGTGGTAGAGCTCTAGCCTTGAGAAAAATCCAAGGACAGTGCTCAGGCCCTGAGCTTAAGCCCAGGACCGGCAAAAAAAATAGTAATAATAATAAATAAAATAAAAAATAAAATATTCTTTCTTTTATCTACTTTTCTAACAATCATTGAAAATAAAATACTATTATATAATATATATCCCAAATCATATTAACTACTTAATTTGTCCATTACTATACCAGGAATTGTGTGAGTTCCTTATTGGGGAAAAGTGATACCTTTCTGTAAATTACCTAGAAAATATTATATGGCAAGTTACCCTTGACACTAAAAATGTTAATAATTAACAGATATACAATGAGAGAATAGAGCTATTTTATTCTTAAATTATCTATTATATCAAACTTTCTCAAAAGATTTTTCTAAAGGAAAGGCAATTAAGAAAAGCATTGACCTAGTTTTCTAAGCCATATAAAACCAGATGTATTTTCACAATTATCCCTTTTATTTTTATACTCTCACCTTGATTTAGAGCCTATTTCATCCCTGAAATCTTTTTATTGCACTTATTTTAACGATGTATCAGAAAATTATATTTTTCCTTGATACAAACTGGACAAGTTGATAAAATATAATCATTTTTCAGAAATGTGTGCCAGATATTTTCATACTCCTTTTTTATGTCAATCACGTTTTATTATTCTGGGTGAATCATAGTATATCTAAAAATGCTATTTCAGAAATGATTGATTTTTATAATTAAAGTGTACATAAATTTATCAACACAGATTCATCTAAAAATGTGATTTATGAGTTTGCAAAAAGAGGGCATATGCCTCTACAACAGAAAGATTTTTGTATGCTTTAGAATATTATATAATAAGAACATCCACATTTTTTTGCCAGTCCTGGGCTTGAGCTCAGGGCTTGAGCACTGTCCTTGGACTTTCTCAAGGGTAGAGCTCTACCACTTGAGCCTCAGCACCACTTCTGGCTTTTTGCTATGTATGTGGGGTACCGAGGAATCGAACCTGGGTCTTCATGCATGCTAGGCAAGCACTTTAACCACTAGGCCAAACTCCCGGGCCCCCAGACATCCACATTTTAAAACACTGATAATTCTCATCTTCAGAAATAAAAAAACTATTGCATATATTATTGACTCACAATTCATACCTAGATGATAGATAGATGATACTATATGTAATGCTTTTATACATAAAATACTTAAAATTATGTGTGTGTAATAAATAAAATGATATATATTAATCTAATGCACTGACTCAGGATATTCCAAATATGTTGTCATGAATTGTTGAGTAAATATCAATTATGCAAAAGGTGCCTCAAGCCTTATAATTATTTTTTAACTATGATGGATTCATTATACCATACAGGAAGGATTAATAGTGGGGTATTCATAATTATATAAATAGTCCCATATTTTTGACTCTTGATTCTTAATTTATTTAAAAGTCTAGGCTATCTCAAATGATTAGTGGATAAATTTACAGACACTGATTTATGCCTGACAGCAAATTTGGTAATTATATTTCTCTATGTTGTCAAAATCTGACTGTGCACATAATTTTAAGTCAGTTTTTATTATATATTAGTGGTATCTGTCTAAAAATGACCAAAGTGATAAAATAGGCATATGTTCTTTATGCCTCAGATAAAACAAGTCTCTTGAGCTTTGTAGTTCACAATGTACTTTCAGAACCAATCACAGTAATCCCCTTGAAGTGTGATCATTGTCTTCATTTTATAGATGTGCAAATTGAGGCTCTGAAAGTTAAGAACTTACTCAAAATTACAAGGTGATAAGAGAATCAGTTAAGATCCCTGTCTTAAGAATGAGAATATAATTTAACAAGTGTGTTGGTATGTCTAGAAAGTGAATGAAAGGATTAATGTTCAAGGTAATATTCAGCAAATTTCTATAAGGAAGATAGCAAGAACAACTTTGGATACATTATTGTATACAATAATAAATGGTGAACTTATCAGTCACTTACTGAAAGCAAACAGTATTCAGAGATTTGCATTTGTCATTTCTCCAAAAAAAATGAGAAAATTCATGAAGACATCAATGATATCATGTAGACTCCATAATAGAAGGCTGGAGAGTTTAAGTAGTAATTTCTGCAATAACTAGTGAATGTAAGATTTGATTTCCATCTCCTTCAACTGATTCTATACCACAAAAATAGGACAGGGACCCACTGCAGTCTTCTCTTGCATTATATCTTTTCTGTTGTAAGATTACATAAGATCCAGGCTTAAAGCCTGTAGCTAAATTTGGGTACATTGAACTAGAGTCAGGACGAAGATTATACATCACAATGGAGTGCTTTGGGTAATGTTTTAATTTTTGTACTTTGTCCTAGTTTTAGTTTAATTGTGTTGTATTGGAGACTACTCTGTAAAAGATAAAAAAAAAAATAAAGCCAAGTTTAGAAGTTAGATTGTAGGAGACAGTGAATGGAAGAAAAATTAAAAACAATGCCCAGTTTCAATGGTGACTCACGTCTGTAATCCTAGCTATTCAGGAGGCTGAGATCTGAGTACCATAATTTACCCAAGATGGCTGGGGAAAAGAAGCCTGTGAGGCTCTCATTCCTAATTTATCCGCAAAAAAAAAAAAAAAGGGTGGATCTATGGCTCAAGTAATAGGCTACTATATTTGCTCAATAAAAGCACAGAGACAGGGCTGGGAGTTTGGCCTAGTGGTTAAAGTGCTTGCCTAGCATGCACGAAGACCGGAGTTAGATTCCTTGGTACCACATATATAGGAAAAGCCAGAAGTAGTGCTGAGGCTCAAGTGGTAGAGTTCTAGCCTTGAGAAAGTCCAAGGACAGTGCTCAGGCTCTGAGCTCAAGCCCAGCACTGGCAAAAAAAAAAAAAAAAAAAAAAAAAAAAAAACCAAAAACACAGAGACAGCATGTAGACTCTGTGTTAAAATCACAGTATCCCAAATCACAATAGAACAGGCCCAGGACCGGTATAAAAACCCAAACAAGCAACGACCAAAACAAAGAAACAAAATCCTACAGACTGTGGAAAATATCAGATTATTTAATTACTTCATTTGATAATCAGGATATATTATGAATGTATAGTTCCATGTATTTAATTAAATTTAAGTATTATAAGAATTCGTTCTTAAGAATATTTACTCAAACTGAAAAATAATAGAAAAATACTAAATTGATTTTAATGAGAAATATGAGATTTCTAAATTTCCTCCTCTGATTTTCCTTAAACAAATTGTCCCATTGCAATTGAAAAATATTTTTAAAAGTATACTGAACGTCTAGAGCCCAAGATGCAGTAAGTTTTATTGATACTTTGAGTTACAATCCCATACCCTTGCATTTTGTTTACATGCAGATTTGAATCACACTAATTTCCAATAGATATCCCTTAAATTGGAAATCCAGAGTGACATTATTTTGCATATATTGTTTTAAAACCTTTTAAATATAATTATATGTTTCTCTCGTGAGCCATTTTAAGAAAAAGCTTAAGTCCTCAAGAACATGATTGCACAGCACAGTATAACACACTCAGGAAATGGAAAAGATCTGAAGAAAAGATGGAAAGGAAAAGAAAGAAATGTGGAGGGCAGACAATCCATTTTCTAACAGAATTTCTCTGCTTTTAATTAATTTCTCTCCTTTGTAATTTAGGATTATAAATTTCAGTTATCCCTAAAATTCATCTACTGATCTACTACAATGTAAAAGTCACTGATTTATATTTCTTCTTATAGGTGTAGAAGGTTATTGCTCCTACAGTCCTCAGGGGCATCCATACACTACTCCATGCATCCATACACTACTAAGTCTTCCAAGTTGTGCTCCAAGTGTGGTAGAAGAAACATAAGCCAGTTTACGGAAAGGGCATGAGTGAGAAGTTTTCTAAAACAAAGAGACCCATTAGCTACATCCTTGTTTCTTGTTGTCAGAAGGTGCATCTTTCCTAGACCTAATCCTGCACAAAAGATTATAAACCTTGTCACTGCCGCTCTGATGCCCAGCTATTCATAACCTCCCTTGAAGATCACTACAAAGGGCTAATTCTGATTTGTTTCCACTTCTTTTTGCCATGGCTAAGTTACTCATAACTAGTATGTTCTACAGTTCTAGACTTAGCCATAAGGTTTGAAACACAGAGGATTCAGCAATCCCTGCTCACCAATTCCAGGACCCACACCCACAGTGAAAGAGTTTTGGTAGCTTCAGGTATCAAAGGATATCAAACCATAGCATTCTTCCTCTTGGCTAAATGCTTTTCTAACAAGGCAGCTACTCAACAGACTTGCTTTTAATAGCCTCAGGATATCACAAACACTTTATCCAACTATGCTAAAGCTGAGCACACCAAAATAAGAAATGCTTACTAATCTATAAGATTTATTTCAAGCTACATTCATCAGCAAGGCTTTTTTTTTTTTTTTAAGAAAATAGCAGCTTGTTCTCTCTCGCCTCTCTCTGTGTATATGTCTTAGAGATTATTCTACTTTTCCAAATAATTGTTAATGTTTATCATGTTCCATACCCGATATATAAGTATAATACCTAAGCTGTAGTTAATACAGGTTTGGAGCCATCTTGTGATGGAATGCAGTCGAAGTCAATGGCCTTGAGGGTAAAATAGATGCAACCTTAGTTTTTGACCTTATGACAAATGTATTTACTCTCTACCCCCAAAGGCCTGACCATCCAGCACTACTAAAATCTTACCTATTTCTCATCTGACGAGAGCCAGATGGAATGCCCCTGGCCTTTTTGGGAAATAAAAAAAAAAAAAAATAGAACAAATAAAACCCCAGCCCTTCTGCACCTAGCTTCCAAATTCCTGCATAGGGTACAAAAGGAAAGTCTGAGCAGCCCCGGTTTGATCACCAGCTCTGGTCATGTCTGTCTGTTTCCAGGAGCAACTTCATCATTCTCTTCACAGTCAATTTCTTTTCTGCTCAAGTTTTACACAGTTACTGGCTTTATTTCTATACTGTTCAGAGATAGGGTCCACTTGCCCCTGTTGCTTGCCTATCTGGGAGCCGTAGAGAGGACAGAAAACACATTTGAATTGTTATAGTGAACTGGACAGGAAAAAAATAAAGTAGATGAAAGCATTTGTTTCTCTACTGTGGGGTTGAAGGCTCCATCTTGGCATATCTATTATCAGCAGGATGACAGTTTCCAACTCAGAGCTCTTGAAATTTCTCTATCTTTAGGAAAATATTTACACTTAGACCTGGACTCAATTTGACCCTTCCTACTAAGCATAAAATGAGTGGCATCTTCTATCTCCTTTAAAGTTTTGTTTCTTTATCCCAACAAGTACACATTTATTATAAAGATTAATTTTTTTGCAAAAATATGAAGATCCTGTGACAGGTTTCCTTCAGTGTTTTGCATATTGCATGACTCCGGCCCCAAATAGTAGAGAAAACAGAGTTTATTGATTTTTTTTTGCCTCCTAAGTAGCTCTCAAACCTTCCATCCTCAGCATCTTTTCTGCCAGTGTCCTAATTCAAGCTATCGTTATCTTCTCCTTGAATTAATGCAAAAAAACCTCCTAAGTATACCCACTTTCTCTGATCCTTCAAATTCTTTCTCTTCAAGACAGGAAAAATCAATCATTTCATAGTGCTATTTTGAGTGATCAGTCTATTTGTAATTTTTTTCTGGCTTCTTTTCATTTTGAAAGCAGCAAAGGTCTACTTTAGTCTCTACTGCTTTCTCTAGATTCATTTTCTAACATTCTTCCATTACTTCTTCCCATACTGATTTGCATTTAATTGTCTAAATGAGCAATTCTGTTTCTGGCTTTCAGCCTTCACACCAGTCTCTCTGTCCAAACCATTTTCTCGCCTTTTTTTTTTCTTTTTTTTTTTTTTTTTTTTTTGTAGGTGACTACTCAACTCACCATTTAGAATGGTATTTTAAATTAGAAAAAGGGCATATTTTTGTATGATAAATTCAATGAAGATGTTTTTAATTTTTGCTGGATAATTGTTATATCATGAGGATTGTGCCACTCTGACACTCCTCAGCATGCATAATATGAAAAACAATAACAGCCTTAAATCTGGACCCTGGTGACTGGCAGTAGCCAGGAGGTATGGCTGTGTGTAGCGGAGTAAAGAGCTCAGACTTTATAGTGTTGAACGAAAAACACATGCATTATTCTTCCATGATGGGAACCAATCTTAAAACCAAAAAATGTCTACCTTCATTTAAGTAAAAGCTTTGCTTGTACTAATAGATGGTGAAAACTGTTCAGCACTACCCCTCAACAAAAGCTTCTTGCCATAGCAGTAGCCTTTCTGTTAAAATTTGATTCTACAGCAAAACTAAAACTACTGTGCCTAGAACTTGTGAGCTGAGTAGCACAAGCAGGAAAATGAGAGGGTGGTATTCAACAGAATGGATGTAAAGGGCACCGAGTGCTGAATAAAATTTATAGAGAAAAAAAATGTCCAGGGATACTGTGGACATTTATCTAGCATAAATTATAATTTTAATTTAAATTAACTAAAATGTTACTTCTTTACAGTTGATTATTAATTAGAACTGGTCAGAAAAATGAACTATCACAGCAAAGTATGTTTTACTCACCATTAAAATATTCTAAATTTTATAGCTCTATTATTATTATTATTATTATTATTATTGACAGTCTTGAGTTCAAGGCCTTGTGCTTTCATTTAGCTTTCTTGCTTAAAGCTCCTTTCTACCTCCAATCCGGTAGATGCTAAACTTTTTAAAATTGTATCTTATTGTTTGGGTAATGTATAGAGGGGTTAAGTTATATTCATCAGGTAGTGGGTACATTACTTCTCAACATTAATATTCTTCATGTTTTTGACCCTCTTTCCCTCCCTCAGCCCCTTCTAATCTTTTTCTCTTCCCTATTTCTAATAAACAAACATATATACATCCATCCTAAATTTCAATAGATTTTTTCAAAGCAATTGTTTTCTAATTACCAGCTGTTCCTCTAGGCTAACGATATCTCATATTAAATAAGATAAAAAGCCCTTCTCAAAATTCAAAACAAGAAAGATAAAACAAATATTTCACATAAAGCCTTCTAAATGACTATGCCATTTTATAAGACAGGATCACTCTCAGTTGTTTTCATCTTTATTTTGTACTGACAAAAATTCTTCTTGATTGCAGGTTTGTTGTTGTTATTTTTTGTTTGTTTGTTTTGTTTTGTTTTTGTTTTTTGGACAAGGAGCTTGCTTTTTGTTCTCTCTCATTAGGGTTCTGGCAGTAAATGAAATATTTGCAGCCAATTGTAGAATGGTATCTTCCCTGAATTTATAGGATAATACACTCAAAAGTAAAAAGAAACTTAGGACCATAGTACTTTAATAAACTTTACTTGGATCTAAATTTAAACTTTTAAGTGTATATTCCCTTGCAGCTTTTGCCCAGAGATTTTCATTAGCATTTGATTTGCCCTATTTGGAAAACAATAGTGTTATCTCTCCTTAAGTAGTTCAGGGATGCATATATATCAAAAGAACAAAGGGGATCCTAGCTGGGGAAGAAAGACCAAAGTTCAGTTCTAGGCCATTAGTTCAAGCTTTGTGATATAGGATGCAAAGAATTTGGGGTACTCTTGCAAAGGCAATAGTTCTATATTAATACTTTGTTGATTACCATCATATAATATAAAAAGAATGGGTTTGAAGTACAAGAAAAGGATTTGGCTTACTTCATTTAATGTTTTCCAAGTCTTTCACTTTTCTTCTACCTGGTACAGTACCATTCTTTTTGTTGGAAAAGAGGCATCTAGGCTGGTCCCATACGTTAAGTGAAGTAAGCCAAACCCAGAAAACACACACACACACACACACACACACACACACGCACGCACACACACACAGTGGTTGCATGGTTAACTTCATTAGTAGGAACTAGACTGTGCCTTGAAGTAAGAATATTGTGTGGCACCCAAGTGGATTATAAGTTAGTTAACTGAAGTAGAATATGCCAAGAAGGCAGATAATATAATTCTTTACACAGACATAATCTAAGCCTGATGAAATAAAATCCCTTGCCAACAGTGGTGGGGGAAGGAGGAAGGGAAAGGTGTCAAGAGGAAGAACAGGAGAAATGAATACTATGCCTGTAAGAATGTATAGTATATGTCACAAAACTGAAAAATAAATAAGGGAAGGAGCATAAAGATGTTGAAGGGATGATGCAGATCAATATGCATCATATACATAAATAACTGTTAAATGGCAAAAAATAAACAAACACATAAACTAAAATTTAAGAAAGTAAGGGAAGGAGAAGATTGAGAGGAGTGGATAGGAATGTTAAAAGGTAACATGGATCGAGTCATATTTGAATTTGTTGAAAGACAACTCCCTTGTATAACTACCTCATGAAAATAAAAATATATTCAAACAAAAGAAAATAGAAGACAAGAAAGTGTATGTTATAACCATAGCCAGAAATTACTGTTACAACTGGAAAAATGGCTAATATCTTAGCCTGTTTGAGAAAGTCTTAATGTCACATATTTTAATTAACTCTCCAATATCAAAGTAATTAACTGAAAGGATAACAAATTTCCTTAATTGACAAAATGATTCTTAGAAAATGGATATTCTAGGGATGGGAGTTTGGCTTACTGATAAAGTGCTTACCTACTACCATGTACAAAGACCTCAGTTTGATTCTTCAGTGCCACATACATAGAAAAACCAGGGCCTGGAGTTTGGCCTAGTGGTTAAAGTGCTTGCCTAGCATGCATGAAGACCCGTGTTCGATTCCTTGGCACCACATACATAGAAAAAAGCCGGAAGTGGTGCTGAGGCTCAATTGGTAGAGCTCTAGTCTTGAGAAAGTCCAAGGACAGTGCTCAGGCTCTGAGCTCAAGCCCAGGACTGGCAAAAAAAAAAAAAAAAAAAAGCACATAGAAAAACCAGAAGTGGTGCTGTGGTTCAAGTGACAAAGCTTCAGCCTTGAGAAAACCCAAGGACAGTGCTCAGGACCCCTGGACTAGCAAAAAAAAACGAAAAAAAGAAAGGATATTCAATTGCAAGTAGGTGTAAATTCCAAGAATGAATGGACAAAATCATTTAGACTCGATAATGAATTTCCCACCAATCTTAAGACCATCCAATAGTTTATCAGATGGTCACTATAAGTGTGACTGAGATAATTTTCCCACTCTTCAAGTGTGTATAAAGTACCTAAATTATCTGATTTTTCATATGAAGTTTATTATTTTATTTATATTATCTATAAGTAAATCACCCTGTCAATAATTGGGTTTTAGAAATTAGAATGTAACTTTCAGTTGATATTTGTGCTGACTGAAATGTAATTTTTCTGTTTTACTCTCAATTGGTTATGAAAAAAACTTTATAATTTGAGAATCTCAGTTTAAGCTCAAAGTCTGCTTGATGCTTTATAATAGAAACAACTAAGTGTTCTAGTCAGATTGTTGCAAATTTGCCATAAGAGTATTAGAAGTTCCTAGGCGCTGGTTGCTTAAACTTATAATCCTACCTACTCATGAAGTTGAGATCTAAGGATCATAGTTCAAAGCCCACCCAGATGTAAAAGTCTGTGAGACTTTTAATTATGATTAACAACCAGAAACCTGGAAGTGATGCTGTGGCTCAAAGTGGTAGAGCTTTAGCCTTGAGCTTCATATCTCAGGGACAGCATCCAAGCCCAGAGTTCAAGTCCCATGACTTACCCCCACAACAAACAAAAACAGACAAACAAGAATTTCAGTTCAGACTTTTGTATTAAAAGCATCCTCTATTCTTTTGTCTCTCACTAGTTTTCTGAACTTGTCTGGCTGTCAAATAGCTATTAAGATTTGCATTCTACTCTCACATCATTTCACCATTTGACAGATTCTTTATCTGCTCATCATAGATCTATTCAGAAGTTTCATCTTAATATAAGGTCGAGCCATATAGCCTGTGACAGTTAATTTTTATTGTCAGTTTGATTGGATTGAAAATTGTATAGAAGCTTATGCAAGCACACTGCTGGATATGTCTGTGAGAGCATTTCTTCAGGTGATAAGATCATAAGGACTTTGATCCAGTGACTGTTTCATTGATGGACTTAAAAAGACAGAAGTAGATCTATGTCAGCACATATAGTCATATACCTCTTATTAATTTCAATGATTTCTAATCTTACCAGAATGAAAGTCCATTCTCAGTTATAAAATTTCTTAGAATATTTTTACTTCCTTTCCAAAGTTTGGCATTCCTACCTCCTGCTGAGAGAAAAACAAGGTATCCTTCTTCACCTGGATAAATATTGTGTAATTCTGGCAATAAACTTGACCAATCCTGAATTCTATCACCACCAGTGCCAAAAGAATCTGCCATATTTGGGTTGGTTCCATATCTTTGCTATGGTGAATAATGCTGCAATGAACATTGTTGTGCTAGTGGATACAGTATGCCCTAGATTCTGGATGGTTGGGTAAATGCCAAGTAGTGGGATTGCTGGGTCATAGGGGAGTTCTATGTTTAGCCTTTTGAGGCACTGCCATACTGCTTTCCATAGTGGTTGAATGAGTTTGCACCCTCAGTTGATGAGTGGATCAACAAGTTGTGGTATTTGTACACAATGGAATTCTATGCTGCTGTCAGAAAAAAAAAAACGACATCGACCCATTTGTTAGGAAATGGAAAGACTTAGAAAAAAATCATATTAAGTGAAGTAAGTCAGACTCAAAGGAACTTAGGCTCAATGGTTTCCCTCATTTGTCATAATCAGTAGAAACCTTGGGCTCTACTAGCAGAGATTTGCAATAGAGCAAAACCTTGATACATAAGGCCATATAGTATGAAGCTAATTGAAAGGACCTCCAGCATATTGAAACAAAAGCCATATAATGAATGATTGTTGTCCTTAATGTACTATGTTATCTCTCATCTCCTTTGCTGTCCCTTGGGTATCTCATATTGTTACAGTACCTCATTTTGTTATCTGATATATTAAATTTGTTTGTATTTGGATATTTGAAATTTGATAGGGAAGGGGGGAAAACCAAGACTGGAGAGGAGGGTAAAGGGTACCAAGACATGTGAAAGGGTATCAATGTATGTGAATTAATGCACCTTCTATCTGGCAAATATCATGTAACCCTTTTATTAATTACAATAAAAATATTAAAAAAAAGAATCTGCCATATTTACCAGTTCCTTATGCAATTCAAACTAAGATGTGAAAAAAATAGAATATTAGAAGTAGCCAAAGAAAAAATGAAGGGAGGAAGAAAGACTACTACCCAATACCTTGATTTTATATCAAGATGGGGATATTTATTAGAACATATCAAACATAGGAGGAACTGCAAGGTCAGTGCAACATGTACTTGACTCCTGAGTGAAACATCATAATGGAAGATAACTTAAAACTTGTGAGGATGAGGTGGCAGTGGAGACAGAAGAGGAAAAGAGATTTGTAAAAAAAAATTAATAATGTTTTCTGAAATTGTGTGGTTGTACATTAGAGAATGATGCATTTAAGGCCAGCTTAGTCTACAAAGAAAGAATTATTTATTTCCAGTCCTGGGGCTTGAACTTAGGGCCTGAACATTGTCCTTGGGCTTTCCTCAAGGCTCTACCACTTGAGCCACATCACCACTTCCAGCTTTTTCTATGTATTTGGTACCTAGGATTTGAACCTGGGTCTTTGTGCATACTAGGCAAACACTCTACCAGTAGGACCAGAAAGATTTTTCTTAATCAATTAAAAAAAAAAGGAAAACAACAACAACAACAACAAAAAGGATCTTTACATGTGTTGTTTTTATATAAATTGTTTTCTTTTTCTTTCTTTCTTTCTTTCTTTTTTTTTTTTTGGTTGGCAGTGGAGCTTGAACTCTGGGCCTGGGTGCTGTCCCTAAGCTCTTCAGCTCAAGGCTAGCACACTAGCATTTGAGACACAGTGCCACTTCCAGTTTTCTGGTGGAGATAAAATCTCACAACTTTTGTGCTCAGCCTGGCTTTGAATTCTGATCCTCAGGACCAGCCTGCAATGCTGTAGCTAGGATTCCAATCATGAGCAACCAGTGCCCAATATAAAGTGAAGTAAAATAAATGTACTTATTTTATTAATTTATATACATGGGCATATTTTTTAATGTTTGATTCAGCCTCTTGATTGAGCCCCATGAATAGTTCCATCAGTAGCATTACAAGCAATTTTGTCCTAATCTTATTTCTAAATGACAAAGCATTCTAGAAGCAGACATCTTAACAGATACCAGGTGCTTATTTGAAGTATATGAAACATTTTCATGTAAGAAGGACCAGTATTACAAAATGTTGTCATTAATTCATATGCTTTCTGTATCTAGTCTAATGTGATTCTCTAAGTCCCACGGTTTTCTTTGGTACTGATATAAAACACAGGCCAAACACAGCAAAAGACGTGATAACTCAAAATGATTTCTAGAAAGTTACATCAAAAAAGGCTATTTCAAGTATAGTTTTTGTTATTGTTGCTGTTGTTGTTAGAGTATTTTTAAGTTAGAAGTCCATTCAACCAATTTGAAGAGAAATCAATATAATGCCATCTTTGGAATCCAAAACCAAAGACAAAATTCTATCATCTCCTAAGTCTACGTATGGGTCTAAGTGAAATTCCTAAACCTAACAGACACGTTTAATATTTTAAGATAGTGAATTGCCTTTTCATACTGCAAATCTTCAACCTTGAACACAGCATGAAATTGGAGACACATGGGTACTTTGGGCCTTTGGTGGGGCCAGAAGAAGTTTGTCAGTGGCTACAGGAAGCAGCCAACAGATATGCCCCCTGAGAATAATACATAAATTGACAAGGAAGAAAGGAACAAATCCCAAATCATTCATAATTGTTAAATACATTGGAAAGTTGCAAGTGTGACTTGTTGAGAAGGATTCCATTATTTTTCCTATATGCATGCCTAATTTTTTTTAGAATTAAGAAAAGGGATGAGGGCCAGCAGTTTGGCATAGTGGTAAGAGAGCTTGCTTAGCATACATGAAGACCCAGGTTTAATACCTCGGTACCACATACGTACAAAAAGCCAGAAGTGGTGCTTGGCTCAAGTAGTAGAGCACTAGCTTTGAGAAAGTCCAAGAACAGTGCTCAGGCCCTAAGTTCAAGTCCTGGCAAACAAACAAACAAACAAAAAAAGGATGAAATTGGATTTTAGTTGAAGAAATACGACAAATATATTTTTCAAGTGTGGGACCCAAAGTGACTAGCAAGTTGCTGTTAAATGTGACAAAAGCCTGCACTAAAGTCACTGCTTCAGTCCACCATGGCTCTGTCCTTGTGCAATAATACCTTACTGATCTGTTAATATCATTTATCATCAAAATGTCCAATGACATTATTTAGGTACATCGGTATTGAAGACTTTAGAGTTACTTGTCCATGCCATTCAAAAATAACCATTACTTTTGAGTACTCTCACTTTCACAACTGGATGAGTGCCTGGTGACCTCTGTCAGAAAATACAGGTTCAGTGTTCAGTAGCCTTACACCATTTACAAAATTTCTTCTTAAATGAATCTAAGAAATAACAACAAACAGATCACTTTACCAGCACTTGCCATTGGAAGAGCATAAATGAGCATGTACAAATATACATGACTTACTTATTCTGTATCCCTAATTCAATTTTTACTCACTAGTAACAAAACAAAATGATAATATAAGAACATGAAGAAACTCTATTTTTTTCCGTCTTTAGGATTTCAGATGTGAGTCTTTGTGCCTGGACTGCATATGTTCTTGCATAATCATATAAAAGTTTATTACTTATCTACAACTTGGAAATGATTTACACAAGGGTGATAGTACTCACACCTGTAATTCCAGCACTCAAGAAGTTTGACAGGAAAATTCTGAGATCATGGCCACCCTACACTATATAATCTAACTCTGCTTCAAAGAAATTATTTACTCAAATTTTAATGATAAAATGCCAATGTTTCATTTTTTTCATCAAAAATTTTGTGGCAGTTCATAAACATGTCCATATAGTCCTGTCTACAAAATATTTATAACAATATTTAAAACAGAATGTTTCAGTTCAAAATGATTTTTCAATTTATAATTAAGTTAAACTTAAAGAATTATTTTCCAAGTTTGTTCTAAGAATTCCTTCCCCTTCATCCTTGCCGAAGGCATACCATTACTGTTTACTTTTCGCAATTTACTAGCTATGCTAGTAATGGCATCTCCTTTGGTATGAACATTTAGACTCAGAAAGAGAGATTTAAAGTAAGAACACTTGCATATGAGGGAAATATGTCATACTATTCTATTACTACACATATTTCTTCTCAAATACAGTTTGAATTATCAAAACTGGCACAGTTTTCTAACTTATGGGCTATGATTAGAAAAGAAAACATTGCATTAAATATATTTCACATTTTAAAGAATGTCATGCACTTCTAAGTAAATAGTAGATATTGAAATTATCCACATTACTTGAGATGAGTACGGTTTGGGTATATAAAATATGGGCATTTTATGAATAAATATTCTCCTAACTGCTTTAAAAATGATGACAATAAAATTATTCACATTTTTATAAACTTCAGTTCACTTGAAATTATAATTAGTGTCATATTGTTTTGAGTTTTAAGAGAAAAAAGTAGAAGAAAAGTGTTGTGTCTTCCTATATCCAGTTTGGAACAATATACCATACATAGATGACACTGAAAATATGTAAAAGGGAAAAGCAAGGAAGGAAGGGAGGGAGGGAAGCGAAGGGAAAGGAAGGGAGGGAGGGAAGCCAAGGGAAAGGAAGGGGAGGGAAGGGAAAGAGGGAGGGAGAAATTCTGCTATTAACAAAAGCCATCAATGGCTAAGGAAGAAATTCATCTGAACATAGCTAAGAAAAAAAATGGCTAAGAAAAACATGATGACCTAACTTTGAATGCCTAGAAATCCTTCCAGAAGAAAAAGCAGACTCAGTATCTTCTGTGAGGTTCAATAGAAATAGAGCATTAAATGAGGATTCTAATTGGATCGGGAAAGGGATCTCAAGAGAAAAGATATTGTCAAAGTAGCCAAAAGAAAGAATGGAGGAATAAAAGTAATCTCTACTGGACAATACCAAGTATTATGAAGAGAACCTTTGAGGACTAAATTGAAATGAGCTTTCCTACCTTGAATCAACCATTCTTTGCCTTTAGTCACTGGTTGAAATCTCCAGAGTTGGGAGAGAGTTTATCAGAAAAGAAGAATACTGTCTGATTGAGAGCATTCTCTGGAATGGGGTCCAATTTTGGATTGTTATTCACCTACTACTGCAGGAGAGGAAAACCGGCCTGCCTTAAAGGAACTTAAGGTATGAAATAAGCACTCCTGACCTTCTATATCTTTCATCATTCAGCACTGTATTTTCACTGAACTCAGAGACACCTTTCCCAAGATTCTTGATTATCATTGTATCTCATATAATTTTATTTTATTTTTTTGCCAGTCCTGGCTTGAACTCAGGGCCTGAGCACTGTCCTTGGGCTTTCTTCAAGGCTAGAGCTCTACCACTTGAGCCACAGCACCACTTCCGGCTTTTTGTATGTCTATGTGGTATGGAGGAATTGAACCTGGGTCTTTCTGCATGCTAGGCAAGCACTCTACTGCTAGGACAAACTCCCTGCCTCATATAATTTTTGATACAAGAAATAATGACACCCCATTGCAGGTGTTGGCTGATGCAAGTTTGTTGAGCTTCTCCCTGGTATATATTAGCTCCGTCCTCCTCTAACCATTGTGAATTCCAATAAAAGTCAGATTTCCATTGAAAAGTTTCTCTGCTTATCTTGATATTTACCCAGCTCCATCATAAGGTTTTATGAACTAATTACCAAGCCCTCAGTAAGTGTGATCATCATACTTGCTTACCTATTTACTGGGAGAACATCTGTGGCAAATCATCTAGATATAAGACATCTATTTTATCCTTTCTTAGGGCCCAGCAATCAGAAGCCCAAATGTGATGCTCAGTCAATTATCTGTACCAGACCAGCATCTTTTTTTTTTTACATTCTTGCTATTTTGCTATGCAAAAGATTCCCAAATATCTAAGAGGTGATTATATTGTACACTTTAGTGTGACTTCTACTATATCCCATTGGGTGGAAACACTCCTCAACTGCTAAATAGAGATGAGAGGCACTCATTCCTCGAGTAGTTCTTCCTTAGAACTAGTAATGCTCCGTGTATTTTAGGAGAATTTAGAATTATAATGGTGCTGAATTAAGATGTATATCATATCAGGTAAAACAAACCTGGTTGACCTAGAGAGCTAGCCTCTAGATAATAGCCAGCTGTGTCTTCAAAGGATATCCTCTCATTCTGTTAGCATTTAACTTGGTTTGTTTAGCTTGGATGGGGTAATGGCTTCCATTGTCATGCTCTCACCACTGGATCTTTTTTACCATAACAGCCAGCCCTCTTACAGCCATGTTTATATTTGATTTTTATGTGGAAGTAAAGACAAAGGATATCCTCTTTTATTCTCTTTGAGATTTTGTGGAATCCTTCTTTGCATTATCAAATAATGAACTGATCTTCTGGAAAATGATACGATTAGGAAAATCTGTTTTAAAAAGTAGTGAATATGAAACTTACCCGAAACACTGTCTTATCACCTAAATTCAACAAGACAATTATCTTTTAAAAATCTGTCATGTGTGAAAGTATATTCAAATCTACAGCACAGCTTATTTTATTATATTTTTGAGAAACACAAACGTAAATATAACTATTAGATCAAAAGGGAAGTTTTTTTTCCTAAATAAGATGAGAAGAGAGAAATTAATTACAACAGGGATTGTTACGGAAATACTAGTGCACCGATTGATTTATTTATTCATTTTTGTCAGTCCTGGGGCTTGAACTCAGGGTCTGAGCACTGTCCTTGGAATTTCTCAAGGCTAGAGTTCTACCACTTGAGCCATAGCACCACTTCTGCCTTTTTCTGGGTATGTGGTACCATAGACTTGAACCCAGAGCTTCATGCATACCAGGCAAGCATTATACCACTAGGCCATGCTCCTGGACCCTGGTACACCAGTTTAATCAAAAACAAATGTGCTACCTCTCAGTGCTTTCTCAGGAAAATATATGACAATAGCAACTTGATAAAGAAAATAATAAGAAATATAGTATATAACTAATGTCTATTTTGCTTAGATACAGTCTTTGCCAGGAGTCCATCTTTCATCTAAAGGAAGCATCAGTGTTATAATGGTTTGCCTCCTTTGATGTTATTCCAGAACTGTATATTCTAATAAAATATTCTTATTTACTTCTATTTCTTCTTCTCCCCTTCATTTATATTTTAAAACTTTGTTTGAAAGTTCCATATAAATCCATGACAAATACATCAAGCATGTATCTTGTGAAGATCAGATTATTATTAACTCCTGATTTTTCAGGATTATGGTTTCCAGTTTAAAAGGCTATATTTTCTTACTTTTAAGTCCTTCTTAATCTGAATTTGCTGCTTAAATACTCTTGGGATCATAGGGATTTATGTGAATTGTCTTTTTATTGCTCCCTCATTTAATTCTAAAAGGAATCTGCATACAGCAAATTCTCCTGAATGATATAAAAAAATGCTACTTGTCTTAATACAAAACTACATTGTTTACTTTAGTCCTAAGTGTGTACATGTAAAGTATCTCTTATCATACTCATGATATAAGTAGTGAAAAGATAAATTAATGAATGTCATCTTTAATTAAATATCTCCCTAACAACTCAAATGCAGGAATAAGATGCCTTGATTAATAAACAGTTGACTAATGATCTGAACACATTTTCATCCATCCTATGAAAGAACTATCCAGCCCAGCGTTGTGGCTCAAGTCTGTAATCCTAGATACTCAGGAGGCTGAGATGTGAGGATCACTGTTCAAAGCCAGACCAGGTACTCAAATCTGAGAGGCTCTCATCTCCAATTAACCACCAGAAAATGGAAGTGGCTCTGTGGCTCAAGGGTTAGGGTGGTAATCTTTTTTTTTTAATTTTAATTTTTTTTTTATTTTCATTTATTCTTTTTGTTTTTGGGGTGGTAATCTTGAGTTGAAGAGCTCAGGGACAGCGCCCAGGCCCAGAGTTCAAGCCCATGGCCGCCAACACACACACACACACACACACACACACACACACACACACACACACACAAACTATCAACACAATGTTTTTATGTGTTTTGTAGATGATATAAAATGTTACAAAAATAAATTTGATTTGAAATACACAATAATTAAAATTTAAATAACTAAGTTGTAATATATTGAGTTTTTACTGCATATAACATCATACCAATAACTTAATTGAAAAGGTGAAAACATTATTTTACAAATATTCAGAAGCCAGGTGAATCACACCTGCAATACTAGTTAACCAGAGGGTGCAATCTGAAGATCCCAGTTTGGAGCAAACCCAGAAAGGAAAGTCCATGAAACTTAACTCTTACCTCCAAATAACAACATAAAAACCAGGAATAAAGCTAGGGCTAAAAGCAAAACAGTGCTACCCATGAGCAAAAAGCTCAAGGACAGCAACAGGCCCTGAGTTCATGGCTCATGACTAAGGAAAAAATAGTATTAAAAATTGGGTAATGGTTTAATAAGACATATTTTTATATAAAATAAAATAATGAATAAGATGACATTAATGAAAGTTCATTATACACATAAATTAAAAGATTGAATTGTATCTCCTTTGTATAACTATTTAAACCTAATAATAAACAAATTAATGAAAACCTATAATAAGAAGAAGACCTTATTTCTTTGTGTGTTGGCACTGTTATCATTTATCAGATGATATTTTTCAGGACAAGTTTTTAAAAATTCAATGAGTATCTTAAATAAATAAAATATTTAAATATTTATGGCTTGAATTAATGTATTTATGTAATGAACATTGCTTTACTTATGTTTGATTAAAAAAATTGTTACTAAAATACTTTTCCCTTCTATTTTTACTCTTGAGAGCAATTTCAAAAGGAGATGTTAGCAACGTTACTTTAGAAAGGTTTATGTAAACAGTGAATTTGGGCCTGGGAAGCCTTGGGAATTTAGGGCTATAATCCCAGAACACTACAGGCTCATGCAGGAGAATGGTGAATTAGAGGCTTCTTTGACTGCATAGCAAGATACTTAAAGACAGAGAGAGGCAGACAGATAGAAAGGGAGAGGGAGAGGAAGATGTGGAAGGGAAAGGGAGGGGAGACAGAGAGTGAAAGAATTATGGTCACAGGTAATATTAAAAAAGACCATGAAGGAAGAGTTTCATAAAGTGATTTTCTACCAACATCACCTTGACTTATTGTAATCAAATATTAATGTTAAGAATTAAATGAAAGCAAAAGATTCTAGCAACATATATAAAATAGAATTTTCATGGATAAATTGAAATTTACTGGAACAAAATCATCAGTTAGATAATGACATACATTTTAACTAGATAAAAAGTCAGAGGAGACATTTTTTTTCTTAAGTGTAGTAGTTTTATAACAAATGAGGAGTTGAATTATGCATGAATAGATATTTAATTTGAAATATACCAAATCCTGATAAATAGAATAATTTATAGTAATTAATTATTTCTAAGGAAATGAGCTTGTTATTGCTATATGATTCCCTTTAAAAACTTTCATACATGATCTCATATATAAAACTTGGGAAAGCCAGACTCAAAGGAACTTAGGCTCAATGGTTTCCCTCATTCGTCATAATCAGTAGAAACCTTGGGCTCTACTAGCAGAGATTTGCAATAGAGCAAAATCTTGATACATAAGGCCATATAATGTGAAGCTAATTGAAAGGACCTCCAGGATATTGAAACAAAAGCCATATAATGAATGATTGTTGTCCTTAATGTACTATGTTGTCTCTCATCTCCTTTGCTGTCCCTTGGTTATCTCATATTGGTATAGTATCTCACTTTGTTATCTGATATATTGAATTTATTTGTATTTGGATATTTAAAATTTGATAGGGAAGGGGGGAAAACCAAGACGGGTGGGGGGTGTGTGGGGGGAGGGAAACGGGTACCAAGACATGTGAAAGGGTATCAATGTATGTGAATTAATGCACCTTCTATCTGGCAAATATCATGTAACCCTTTTACTAATTACAATAAAAAAATTAAAAAAATAAAAAATAAAATGGGAAATTAGAATGTAAGTTTAAAACTATGTGCTATAATAAATGTTTTCCTATATTTTTAATTAATATTCATTGATATCATATTAATGTGATTCAATGCAATATTTTCATGCTTCTATACAACATTCCCTGATCAAATATAATTTCAATATTGATCTACTTAGGAAGAATGTTAACATTGATGCAATCCTTTTATAAATGGAAAAATATGATTGACATTCAAAACCATATATTAGATTAATACTCATATTTGTATTACATTGAAATAATATTTGATTGATTTTGATGAATACAATTTCTTATTTCACTGTCATATATAATTATGACTTACTTAACCAAGTTTTCCTTTTTCTCCCCCATTTATATTCTCCAATGTATAATTCACTGTTGAAGGCAATATTGGTAATTATGATACCAGGAAATTTACACTATCTAGATAATAGTAAATACTGGTGGTCAACTCCTTCCTCTGTCACTATGTAGCATAACTAGCTTACATATTCTTTCCAATTGAACATATACTTCTTGGAATCAGTGCAAGAAATTTTTAATAACTAGCAGAATCTCATGTTATCCAATGGCTATCAAATGCCTGCCATTTAAAAATTGAAAATGTTTTTCTCCTTGTTTTTTATATATTCATTTCAAAATGAAAATATGTCTTCCCTCCTCTTTATCTTACCTAATTGCAAATCATTTCTCTGGTACTACTGGATTTTAAACAGTAACATAATCCATGCTTACTCAATTCTTTTTAAAGCAATGATAAGCAATGTAAATCTTTTTGTTTTTAATTTGAATTAAAACATGTCTCAAGTTGAAAAGGAAACTATTTTACAATATTTCACATTGTTATCTGATATATTTTATATGTGCTTAATTAGTTATTTGAAATTGAATAGGGAAGGGGGAAATCAAGGTAAGCGGGGGGGAGGGAGGGAAGGAAAGAGGGAGCATGTTATAAGAAAGGGTATCAATTTTTGTGAAGTTATGCACCTTCTATCTGGTGAATATAATGTAACCTTTCTATTAATCACAATAAAAAAAAGCTTAGACAGCTAATGAAAAAAATCAAAATCTATCTAGGTCCCCTTTTGTAGATAATATTTTTTTCATAATTTCTTGTAATGTGTTGTTAACAAAAATGAGAATCAAATTACTTTAAATACTCCACATAAAAATGTGAATGTTACATAATTTAAAATGTTTCATTTTGAAATGTCATGTCTTTGATAAATCGCATCAAATTGGTTATCTTGAAAGATAACTGCTAGAATAGACATCATCAAGATGTCAGAAAACATCAGAATTTAAAGCTTTGTCCAAATGTTACTGCTCTCCCTTATGTGCTTAAAACTGTGCCTATAAGAATGCTCCTCTTTTTGTTTGGTTGCTGTTAGTGATACACTCTAGTAATTTATAATGCCGATCTAAGATTAACTTTGTTGGAATCAGGCTTTTCAGACCACTTCATACTCATGCGCTTGCACAGGATAAAGCAACTGACTGTTGATACCAATGTAAGTCGTTTCAAAATGACTAAAATTATCTCATGAAACTAGGTTTGAGTAACTTTGAGCTTATGTTACCATCAGAGTCAGAATGAGGCTGAATGTTTTCGTGTCTTCATTAGAAATATAAGAAAATTGAATGCATATTTTAACCTGATTTTCTATGGAAACCTTATTTTGAAGAATCCCTCAGGCACATTTCATTTCTGGTTGCTTTTCTCTGTAACTTGCTAACATCTGTCAGTAGAGGTTCCCTAGGGAAGTCAAGCAGCTTCCCAAATTCTGAGTCACTCACCTAGTTAACAGCAGATGCAGGTGGCAAAGTCTTCCAAAGTGGAATTGACTGTTGTGGGCTATTTGCATGCTCCCATTCCCTCAGATGGAAGTTTATTATTCAAATTTGCATTGACTTGCCTCAAAGCATGCCCTGGCAGTCTTGCTGGCTGCATTCTCCTAGTCAGCATCTCTTCACTAAAAGCTGCCTCATGCCAGAGGTCTGGCAACCAGTGTCTAAAACTACACATATACACATGTAACATATTTGCACTGATGTTCATTCTGTAAGACTATTTATATCTGGGAGAGTCATTCAATGACCATTTGCTACAAAATGATCTCACGCCTGGTTATCAGAGACAACATTTGAACTATGTTAGGTGAATTTTTCCTGAACCTGGATAAAGCTATTCTTAAAAGCAAGAAAACCACCACTAATTACCTTTTCTGAAGTAAAGACTATGTTTTAGTTGTATCAGTATGGAAACCTCAAATTTTCTAACATCTGTCTTAGAATAAGGACTACATAAAAGTAAGCCACAGCATTTTCTATCCTTTTTAAAGATAAATGTGAAATACTTTAATACAGAATCATATCATATCATTAGATCATAATCTAATTTGGCTTCTCTAGATGTCCTCTCTTTCTTCTCTTGTTATTCATGTACTGTCACTAATGACAATTCTATATCTGACAGAGAGTAGAAGGAGAAACCTCAGCATTAAAAGGCTTAAAATATATATCTTACTTTTTTTTACTTCTATGTGTTTTTCTTTGTGTGATTTTTAAAAACCTGCAGTGATTGATGAACAATAGTTTGAAGATATTATTTGCAGAAGGTACTAAAGCAAAACATCAGCTACATTTCTCCATAGCGCTGACTGTGATTCCCTGTCTTTAAGTTGAAAAGCTGCTATCAAATTTTTCAGGTCCAGTTGCTGGAAGTCATCAGAGGTATTCGTGGCAGGCTTCCCAAGAAATGGCTGAGTTTCTCAAACCAAACCTGGCACACAGTCAGTGCCCTGATGTCTCTGATGGCACTAATACTCAATGCCTCAGGTTCCCAGGACAGCACTGCTACAAGCACGATTGCCTTCCCATTCCTACAGTCCTCATTCTCAGGTCTTCTTCCTCATTGTTTCAACTAGTATTGGCCAAATATAGCTGCATGTGTTTCTGGTGTGAAAAATAGTGTCGCGATTGGTTTTTGTTGCATTTGGTTTGAATTCACGAACACATGCTTGAGAGGTTGGTATTTCTATCTCTTATTTTTTTTTTTTTGGTAACTTTGGAGAGTGTCTGTGGAATTTTCTTTCTGGCTGGGAGCTACTATTACCATAACCTCAGCCTTCCATGTAGTTGGGGATTGTAGGAATATAGTGTTGTACCCATCTATGACTTTTCAGCACTGGTTGATCTGCAGATAAGCTCTTCCCATTCTCAGCTTCCCAAGCAGAAAAATTTAAAGAGTGAGCCATTCATATCTGATTGTCATGTTATGATTGTTAAATACAGTATGAAATGTCCAACTCAAGAAAACTAATTCCATTTGATCATGGATTTTGATCAAATCACATCCCCACTGTTCACAGTTTGTTATATTCATCATGTTGTAAAATCCACTTAAAAAGAAAACAAAACTCAAGCAAACAACAGCCCGATGCTCTCTCTGGTTAAATGTGTGCTTTGTGGTCATGATCCCTTCAGTTTCTCTTCTTCTAGTCTTCAGTAATGAACAAGCTACACTCTGTTTCAGTTATTTCATTTCTTCTTGGTTCTACATGAAAGGTAAAAAGATACAGAAGTTCTCCTTATAAAGAAGAATGAGACAAAAGAATTGGAACTTAGGTCAGAGAAGTAAAAAATTTTAAAACATTACTAGGCTAAACACAATGGGGGATCTTTGTCAGCCATACAGCTGAAAGGAGCCCAGTATTCAGAATATATTAGGGAGCTCATTAAACCCACTGAAGAATCAGTAACCCAAATAAATAATTCCCCTAAGTTCATATTTCATAAATAAAAAGATATATATATATATAGCTTTGACAAATTAATTCACTAAAAAGAACCAAATTAGAAAGTCGGTTGTGTTTTGCTTTTTTTCTAGTAATGAAAATTATAATTTCTTGTATTCTAAACATATAGTCTGCAAAATTGTAAAAATAAATTAAATAATCTTTAAAATGGTAAATTTTTCTTACTGCTTGTAGAAAAAAAGATGTAGCAAATTTAGATATGAAAATGTCAGATGAAAATAAATTGTACATTCTCACTTGTCTCATTGTGTACTTTTCTTTGACCTCTTAATATAATTAGTATGTTAATGAATGACCTGAAAGAATTAGGTTGTTTTTATGTAATTGTGATATTATTTTTATAAAATTCCTGGAGAGAAGAAAGGAATAAAACATATTGTCTCATAAATGAAAAAAATTAAGGGTAAAAGAGAGTTGAAACAACTTATCTATGAAGAAAAAGTTTGGGATGGGAGTTTGGCCTAGTGGTAGAGTGCTTGCCTAGCATACATGAAGACCCGGGTTCGATTGCTCGGTACCACATACATAGGGAAAAAAAGTCAGAAGTGGTGCTGTGGCTTGAGTGGTAGAGTTCTAGCCTTGAGAAAGCCCAAGGACAGTGCTTAGGCCCTGAGCTCAAGGTCCAGGACTGGCAGAAGAAGAAGAAGGAGAAGAAGAAGAAGGAGGAGGAGGAAGAGGAGGAGGAGGAGGAGGAGGAGGAGGAGGTAGTGGAAGAGGAGGAGGAGGAAGAGGAGGGGGAGTACTCTGGTATAATATAAAAGTTTGAATCTAATCCTGAATGGTAGTGCTTATTTGTCTAGATAGATGATTCATATGATCTACACTTTTGTTCTTATGTTCTTATATTGAAGCGTTGAATTAAGTTCTCCATCCTGAATATTCTCTCTTTCCTTTTCTAATGAAAATTAATGGTAAAGAAATCTTGCATTTTGAGTGAATCTTATTTCTCTTAGTATCAAAGTTTCAATTTTAGATGA
Source organism: Megascapheus bottae (assembly GCF_031878675.1). Lineage (NCBI taxonomy): Eukaryota > Metazoa > Chordata > Mammalia > Rodentia > Geomyidae > Megascapheus > Megascapheus bottae. Next base: position 16,584,268 of record NC_143519.1, read on the forward strand.
AAAGAAAGGTTTTGAATTATTAAGCATCTGAGCCATTTTCAAGAATTAAGTTATGTCTCTGCAGTGAGGATAGACTTCATACAAAGAAGGTGAAAATGGGAGAGCTGGTTAAAGAGAAAATTGGCAAGTAGCTGTGCCAAGGAGAACATGGCTCAGAATGACACAGACTCAGTTATTCTAGGAGCATTGAGGGCTGTTGCGGGTAATGTAAAAGAAAACATCATCCTTCACGTACTCAGACAATGACAGGCGTGGGAAGACACAGACACGTCATGATAGAATATAAATATCCCATGTAAATTCCAGAAACCAACATCTCTCGACTAATAGGGAAGAAGCACAGTGTAGGAAATGATATGTAAACAAAGATTTCTTGAAGCATTGAGGAAAAAAAATGTACCAAATATCTAAAAGAGTAGGGAGTATATTTCTAAGCTTGTTGTTCAGATCCAATATTCAAGATAAAATCACAGTTTACAAACCTTCACCTGAGACTTCTCTACAAGACTAAGCAACTATTCAGTGTTCTTTTATTTTATTCATTTCTCATTAGCTGTGCAGTAGCAAAAGTCCATATTCACACAAATGTGTAATGTATGGATGCTTGGAATGAAGATGTTTTCAAGTTATTGTCTTATGAGTGTCTCATCAAAAGCCATGTACACTGAGTCCACTAGAGCTATTTTAAGCACTCCGAAGAGTACAAAACAAACAATTTCATTTTAAATTATGAATGTCTAAACTGCTAAATATACTGGCCTTGATTATAAACATTTTCATCAATTCTTCAATCCAAAATAAATCCTACTTACAGAAGCATCTTTAGAATTTTAACTTGGAGAATATATTCATTTTCTTGACAAAAAGAGTCTGATATAAAATTGAAGAAATGGACCATGGTGGTTGAAGTCCATTAGTGTATCTACTTGGGAGACAGCAAATGGAGCATCATGGGTAGAGGACAGCCTGGTCAGGAAGAAATTTAAGAGCTATCTCAACTAATAATTAGGCAAGGTGGCATTTACTTTTTATCTCAGCTACCAGTGAAGCACAATAGGTACAATGACATTTCCTTGTTACCTAATGGTCATTGAGAAGCAAAGGTACAAAAAATGTATCCCACACTTGTCTGACTGTAAAGTGAGAATACTTCAAAACTTACTCACACGGAAAGGGACTAGAGGCATGGTTCAGTGTGTAGAATGCCTAACAAGATTGAAGCTCTGAGTTCAGTTCCATATACATATCATCAAAGGAATTGTTTGCAAAACAAGATGTGTTTTTCTGTAAAATCAAGGTAAAATTTCTAAGGAGTTTGTCAGTGATACATGGAAGAGGAAAACCTGTGGATGAAGATTGTGTATAAGTGTTTGTCCCACATTTAACCTTGCTTTATGAAGGGATCAGATAAATTGCTGTGTGTCCTGAGCTCTATGTATTTCCTGAATAATTCAAGTATAATCAGATTAGGCATGCCTTGGAAGTAATTTATTACATCTTCATTTATAGTGAATGTTTATGCTAAAATATTCTGTGGGCCAGAACATTATGCTCCTGTAATGCTAGCAGTTTGAATTTGATCTCAAATGTAGTTACCTTTATACTGGTCACTAGCAATAGAGAGAACAATTAGCCTCATATTAACACGAAGCTGATGATTTTCAACACATGCCCTTGATCTAAAGGAGGACACTGGATCATGGCGCAAGGAAGAATAGAATACATTTACACATACTTGGGCAGAGAATATTTGTTGGCATGATCTTTACTGGCATTATATCAATTCCAACACCGTTAGCTATGGAAGGTGGATATTTTCAAAATTTCAGAAAACTACTAATTAAAATTAGTTGTTATATAGCTAATATAACACAGCAAAAAAAATTCACCATCAACCTAATAACAAACACATTAAAAGTAAAAGCAGAAAATTTGAGAAATGTAGAAATTTTTCCTTGGCTTGTCAATTAATTTCTCTGAGAAGTTAAGAAACTTCTTTATTCTCTAAGATGTTAGTAGTGAAGTAAAGATTATGACAGTTCTTTTTGTTATTGGAGTTTTTCCTTATTTGATAGTTACTAATATATTATGAATGTCAATCACTTAGCATGCTGTTTGGCACTTGGTGTATATTCAATTGTTAACTAAATTAGTATTTATACTCAAAAGCAATTAAAGTATATTTGGGTAGTAGGGGAGTCTTGTCAAAATCAATATTAATATTTAAAGTAGGGGCTGGCAGTTTGGGCTAGTGGTAGAGTGCTTGCCTAGCATGCATGAAGACCCAGGTTCGATTCCTGTACCACATACATAGAAAAAGTTGAAAGTGGTGCTGTGGCTTAAGTGGTATAGCTCGAGCCTTGAGAAAATCCAAGGACAGTGCTTAGGCCCTGAGTTCAAGCTAGGGCTGGAGAAAAAGGAAAAAGAAACTTTAAACTAATTGTAGTATTTATTGTCACTGAACATTTCACTGCTAACTGTTGACTGCAAACATCTGCAATTAGTGTTTGTATTTCATTTCTATATTACTGTTGGCACAATATATTCTGAGCACTGCAAGACATGATAGAATTCTGTAAAATAAAAAGAAAGATTCAGTGGAATTACTGGACTGTTCAAATACTTTCCAATTTATCAAATCTGAAAAGTTAAGTCTCAAAGTTACCCACCCATGTAGAGTTTGGGGATTTCACATTATTAGAAAAGTCTATTCTTTTCTAAAGTATAATAGATAGTATAGTAGAATCATTATGGGATTTGCAGGCAACTTTGATTTATATCACAAGGTCGAACTTCTACCTTTCTCTGTCTCTAAGCCACAGTTCCCTCTTTTTCAAAATAAGCACAACAGATAATATTTCAGGTATCTTTTTCATAAGGATAAAATTAAATCATTTCTGCAAGTTATCTATGACATGAAAAATGCCTGATGCCTAATAAGTCATTTCCTTATTGGATATGCTTTATGTAAAACAGATTTTCTAAATAAGAAAACATTTTAAAATGATTATGATACTCTTGTGTTATTCTATTTTCTGCAAAAATCTATATAAACTATCTTAGCATGTAACATAAGATAATTTTGTTTGATGTGATATGTTAAGTCCTGTATATATAAAACAATAAATAATTTTGCATTATTTACGTCACTATATTTCAGAACACCAAATTGAAGTCATCATCAAAAACTTTATTAACCAACCCCCAAAGTAGTGAGTACAGATCTAGCTAGCTTTCTCAGAACTTTCAGAACTATAGACATTCATTCAAGCAGCTTGTAACAGCTGTCTAGTATTTCACGGTATTTGTGACATTCAATTGGTAATGTAAATTCAATTGGTAATTTAAATTTGAATGTCCTTATCAATGAGATAAATTGAAAATATGACCCATTGATGCATGTAAAGAAATCTTATAGAAAGAACCTAAAACAATTCAATAGATTACTCAATAAGAAAATCCCAAAATGATTAGGTGAATTTTCAGTCCATAAATGATAAAAGAAGGTAAGAGGATAGCATCCATGTCAAGAAATGAAGAAAGGAATGAAGGAACAAAGGAAGCAATTCTAACCATAGCCTTGGTTTCTATGTAAAGAATAGCAAAACCTTATAAGGCAAGCTTCCTAAAGTGTCAGAGGGCTATGCCATTTTTTGAGTCATCAATATACTACCTAACCTAATGAGCTATCATTAAATTCCTTAAAAATACTAGAAAGCCTAAAAACAGAGCAATTTTAGAACTAATATTGTCTCAGACTGAAAGTAGCAATATAAATTAAGGAGGAATGGACATATGTATTTTATTGATATTATGCTTCTAAGGATTTAGAAGACTAATGGTAGGACAATATAATCTCCTGAAGATATGAGAAAACACAACCAAAAGCAAACAAAAAAGCACATTTTTGAGGTTTTAATTTTTAATATACTAACCACTTACTATTATAGAATTATCATTTTTGTTTTTTCTCAAATAAGCTCATGATGAGTGATACTGTATAATTTTCCTATTTTTAGGACTTTGTTTCATTCATTACCCAAATTAAAGATTTATGATAAACATTATAATTTGCTTCTCTTCAGATCTTTACCCAACCACAATAAAAAAAAATCTTTATGTACTTTGAAAGACATAGAAGTTGCTATTTTTAGATAAATTCACATATTCAAAGTCAAACTTAAATGAAATAATGTGTATTATATTTGAAACCATCTGAGAGATTTACTTCAAATCTCAACATTAAAATGCAACATGCAATATCTGAAAAAAACAATATTATCCATGAAATCTTTTGATTGTTCTCTCAGTGTGATAAAATGGTTGAGTTTGCAAAATATGAAAATTTGCTTGAAATCCAATTTCAGTAAGATTACACATTCTAAGAAAACTAAGAATCTCAATCATAATGTCCTACATATTTTGATTCTATTTATAACTCAGGTCAATATGAGCACTTTGTAGCTAAATGGACATACACCAGGTGATTCCAGATTACAGGTGATTCCAAAAGCTGAGTCAGGATTTACTTTTTCCTGACAGTCATAATTCTATTTCTCTATTAGGAAATATATCTACATCTATGGCTGCTGACCAACTGCTGCAATGATTTTTGTTCCTTACTGATTAGGGAGACAGCTATGCCTCTTTTGAACATATTTTCAACTTGGATTTAAGCCCAGAAAGAAACACTATTTTGCTAGATGTTCTTAACCTCCAAAGTCAGATGACCTTCATGAAAGCTTTCATGCCCTATATGCATCCACTGTCTTGCTTTATTTAGATTCTTCATTCAAAGGAATTGAACTATTCCCAAATGCTCTCTGCTTTTATTACTCCCCAGCCTTTCAAACAATTCCCTTGATGATAGAGCATCTATTGCCTCTGTGAATCCTCATTCGTTCTAGTCATCTCAAAACCTATATGCTTTTCAAATTTCTACACAAGTAGCAACTAATTCAATAATAGGCTAAAGCCTAATTATGTATGCAGGTATATATGTAAGTATGTATAACATTATGCATGTATATATATTATGTGGAAAAAATAAATATACAAGTCAACATAAAAACTCATTATAAAAGTTACAAATAGTAAATAGATATAGCCATTTCTGCAAAAAAGATATTCAAATTTCCATTATGCATAGAAAAAAGTCAACATCACTAATCATCAGGGGATTCAATTCAAACTATAATGACATTCAGTACCAACATATCTAGTAAACAGTTATCAAAAAGATAGCAGAGAAAGTAGCGCTGTAGTTCTTTGTGGTAGAGCATTAGCCTTGAGTAATAAGCTCAGAGACAGGCCCCAAGCACATCCAAAAAAAAATAAAAGACAGCAGATAAAAGACTGAGGACGTCGAGGCCGGGAGTTTGGCCTGGTGGTTAAAGTGCTTGCCTATCATGCATGAAGACCCGGGTTCGATTCCTCGGTACCACATATAGAAAAAAGCCGGAAGTGGTGCTGAGGCTCAAGTGGTAGAGCTCTAGCCTTGAGAAAGTCCAAGGACAGTGCTCAGGCCCTGAGCTCAAGCCCAGGACTGGCAAAAAAAAAAAAAAAAAAAAAAAAAACAAGACTGAGGACGTACAGAAAGGAGAATCCTCATACTTTGTTGTTGAGAATTTAATTATTACAACTATTTATGGAAGTTCCATACAATTACAAAGAGAAGTACTGTATGTCTAGAAATCACATTTCTCTCTCTCTCTATATATATATATATACATATACATATATGTTGTATGTGTTTGTGTATGTGTATAAGCCAAAGAAATGAAATTAGGTAGAAGAGATAACTACACTATCATATTTATCTCAGAAGTATTCACAAAAATCCCTGACCATGTATTCTTCAGTTGAAAGAAATAAGCTCATAGTTGCTATTTTTCCAAAAAATATAAAAATATATTTTGGTTCAACCTTTAGTTCCAGTCTAATAAATTCATGAGATTATAATACTAACAATCCCAAAGCTTATTGCATTTTTTCCTGCTCACTTCATACTAAAAAAGAGAGGCTGTAAATTTTATTTTATATTTTTTGCTTCGTTTCTTAGAATGAGTGGCTAGGGGCACATCCATACATGCACTTACAAAGCAAGTGTGCAAGTGGGGCCATTTGGCCAGGACACAGCTATTGGTAAGCAGTGACTTGTACAAGACATGGAGGTACTTGAAGAGATTAAACTCATTTCATCTGTGACATACATGTTACCCAGGAAGAAAACAGTGCCTCAGCATGGGTATAAATGAGAAAGAGTAGTGTGGAAGAAAAAAAAATCTACCTTCAGCACTAATGACGATTACCTTATATTTGTATACTGGGTATCTCATAGTCACAGAACCAGATGTACAATGGTACATTCCACTGTAAACATGCTCAAAGAATTTACCTTCTGATACAGAAATTATAAAATGCTATCCAAAACGCACAGATTAAATTTTCTGTGTTCGTCTATGAAATTAAATCATGTATCTTTTCTTGTCCTACGGTACACCAAAAAAAATCACTGTGACTCAATATTATAAATTAACATCTTTGCAAGTCAGAGGCACATTTATGAACAGTTTCTCACATTCAAAAACTGAATATATTTCTCAGAATAATTGAACTAGAAAAAAGGGAGATTCAAAAATTAAGCAAAATTTGTGTAGGAAAGGAAAATTCACATGAAAGAAACACTGTCAAAGTTTAACCACTTGGGACTAAATTGTTACTCATTGGAGAAACACTTGTCTTTCACTCTGTTGTTTTCCATTTATAGGAAAGGGCATGTAGAACCAGGTTTTGTGTCTTTCAAGTATTAAGGCTTTAAGTATATCCAAGATTTATTTTTAAAATTACAGGAGCCTTCAATTCACAATAATGGACTATTTCTGCTCAGAGCTAACTGTGTAATTATAAAAACAAGAGGTAAAATATTTCCCAATTAAATTCTCTACTTTTTGTGATACCATATACACTTTGAAATATTTGAAGATAGCTTTAATCAGCAAATGTGGTTGTTCAAATGAATATTACTGAATCCAAAACTCAGGAAGACACATTTCAGATCTTTCTCACTAATTTGTGTCAAAAGTTGTCATCAGATTTCATTTACATGCAGCAAATTCTCGCTTTCACCCACTGCGATTGTTTGTTAATTAAAAAATATTTTCATGTGTTTCCTTTGTGCCAGGTTCTTCTGAGTGATTGAAGAGATATCAAAAGAGTAATCAACAAAAATAGCAAAACTTTGCCTGTCTATAGAATTTAAGTTCAAGTAAATGTGCCAGAAGGTCTTCTAATTCTTGTTGAATAGGTGTCCTGGCACATACTTCATTGTTTCTTATTCTCCTGTCAATATCTTTGTCATAGTAGCCAATTAACCCTCTTCTATAAAATGACTTTTGGAAGATAATTTAGAATCCTTACTTAAAAAAAAAACATATAATCGCTTTACCATTAGCCAGATTTTTCCCAGACCTACAGTTCAGTTCTTCATGTTTGAATATCATCAATCTAAATTCTCAGACCACTTTGTCAGTTATACCATGAAATGAATATCAACACAAAAGTTAAAGAGAATCGCTTCCTATTCTGAGCCCCAGGATGTCTGATTTCCGTGCTTTAGCTGTTCCTGCATTTTGGACAATTCCACATGTCATGTTTCAAACATTTAAGGATATGCATTGTCTCCGATACTTTTCCAGTTCCAAATATTTCTCAAGTGTATCCTAATAAACTTCCATTTCATTTTAAAGAGAGATTTAACACATACCTCTCTTGTCATCTTTTCAACATAGTGTTACTTTAGGGATAAGCAGAGGAGGGGGTGACTTCCTGATTTATTTTCCCATACCCAAGTGGAAATAGATCATTTCTAGAATTAGGAGATATCCTGCATGCAGAAATCAAGAAAACATCTGTATCAGCACACAGATTACCTTTTGAAAAATATAGATGTATATTTTCAGAGAAAAACAATTTTAGGATCTGTCATGCTTGTATGTACATTGCTGATTTCACATTATGTGATATGTGTTTGGAAATTATATTGATTTAAATCAATGCATATTTTCAATGTGCATCCACAAAATACCTGATCTCATGCAAGAAGCTAAAATTTCAGGCACTAGTATGCCAAAAAACAGAATTTAGGTGCATAGAGATTTGCAATAGAGCAAAACCTTGATACAAAAGGCCATATAGTATGATGCTAAATTAAAGGATCTCTAGGATATAGAAACATAAGCCATATAATGAATGATTGTTGATCTTAAGGTACTATGTTATCTCTCATTTCTTTTGCTGTCCCTTGGTTATCTCATATTGTTACAGTATCTCACTTTGTTACCTGATATATCGGATATATTTGCATTTGGTTATTTGAAATTGGATAGGGAACGGGGAAAACAAGATGAGGGGTGGGGGTGTGGGGGAGGGAAATGGGGACCAAGACATGTGAAAGGGTATCAATGTATGGGAATTAATGCACCATCTGGCAAATATCATGTAACCCTTCTATTAATTACAATAAAAAATATATGGAAAAAAAGAATTTAGGTGCATAGATTTTTGTTTTGTCCAAATCTACTATTTTCTCTCTTTAGTTATATGAGCTAGATGATATTGCGTATGTCACGATACTTAAGTTTTATTTCCATATGGTTTCTTGATGCTGATTTTCAAAAATATTTTCAATGAAAGATTTCAAGCAGTATCACTAAAGAAAAATTTCTTAATGAATCCTATCTTGTATCAACCCTGAGATTTAGATGTGAAAATTAACTTTCAAATTATTTTATCCCAGAAAAAGTGCAAATCAAAGAAAATAGGACAATGGTTACAGATGAATGTTAAAAACATAAATAATTCAATATTTTATGATAACCTGATTTTCATTTCATTGTAAAAACTGAAAGTATGATTCTGAGAGGAAATGTTTTCATAGGGAATTAGTTAAGAACTGGAATTCTCCCCTCACTCCCTCTTTTTCTCTTTGGCAAAAGACTGTTCTCATTATACCTCCAACAATATTGCAGTATGCACTTGCAACAAACATTAGTTAATTTTAGACAGAAATTATCCAAATGAGCAATAAGTTATTTTAGCACAATCTCTGCTAGCTCAAAAACTCAAGTGTATTTTAAGACTTAAGTTAAAATTGTTATACCAAATATTTTACATAAGAAAGCTATCTCTCTCCAAAAGACTGAAGACACATAAAACCAGGCATTTAGTTTTGTTTATGGTTTTAAGACATTTTGATCTATTTGTCTTCAGTTATTAAGGAATTTTTTTTTAATTTTTATTTCATTTTTTATTGTTGAGGTAATGTATAGAGGGGTAACAGTTACATTTGCCTGATGGTAGGTGTAGTGCTTCTCATGTTTTTGTCCTCATTTCCCTCTTCTCACCCCCTTCCAATCACCTTGTTTCCCCCTTCCCTTTCCTATTTCAAATAAACAAATAAATGTATATACAGTATACGAAGTGACAAAGCCACATACAGTAACAGTAAAAGATCAACCAAAGGACAACAAAGGACAAGAGAAATAACATAGTACATTAAGAACAGCAATCATATAAGATAAAGCTCTTGTTTTCATATCCTAGAGATCCTGAATTTTCACCATCACCAATTAGATAATTCTAAACAACTGTATAAAATGAAATTTGAAGAGTTTTTATTCCAGATTTGGAGAGAATTGTTGATGTTCAAAGCTCTTAAAGTAGCTATATAATTTATTATATAAAATACAGTATTTGTCAAATCTCCTTATAAATTCTATTAGAAGTATATATAATGTAATCATATAGCATGAGAAAGATAAATGCTTTTAATTAAAAATAAAATACCCAAAAGAATTAGAATAACTTGTCTGAAAAGCATAACTATAGCAAGCTGTAATTTTTTTTAACATGAACCGATCAATTAGTGAAGTTTTTTATGATTATAGGCTCTTCCTGTAAGTAAGCTAGGCTAATTATCACAAGTGTCTAGTAGGTAGAAGAAGGAGAAAAAAGACAAGAAAGAATACCATTAATTTTATGTACTACAAAAACTAGTTTCTTTTATGTAGAAGATTCATTGGTTCTCTAGAAATAATTAAGTCTGCATGAGATTCAGATTATCATTTCTATTTTCATTCAGATTATCATTTCTATTTCTTTTAGAAATCTCTTTTTGAATAAAGATCACCATTCATCGTCTTGGGAAAATTATGTTAAAACAATTTTTTACCATGTTTTGGAGGTGGAGAAGTCTCAAAACAGTGCATCTGGCAAAAGGCCCCAAGCTAAGGATGCATGAACACCCAGGAGATGTGGAGAAAATCAGTCTCTTTCATCTCTTATGGCTCACTAAAATAGAGCACAGGTAGACAGATGGTTCCTGTGACTTTCAGAGGTGAGGGAGAAGGGTTATCAATGGTAATGAAGTAATATAGCCCCTACCTGACTAATGTAACTGTAATCCCTCTATACATCACCCTGACACTAGAGAGAGAGAGAGACAGAGAGAGAGAGAGAGAGAGAGAGAGAGAGAGAGAGAGAGAGAGAGAGAGAGAGAGAGAGAGAGAGAGAGAGAGAGAGAGAGAGAGAGAGAGAGAGAGAGAGAGAGAGGGAGAGGGAGAGCCGGGGGGGGGGATTCTGTCTGGCCAAATTGCACTGAGCTCATAAATTTACATGTTGAATTGAAATCTTTCACATCTACTTAGGATAATAGTCATAAAAACAAAATAGTAATAACTAATAACTACAAAGTGTTCATGATCTAACTACTCAGTAATGGTCTTATTTCTTATTTATTTTTTTTTGCAAGTCTTATGACTTGAACTCAGGGCCTGAGCACTATCCTTGGGCATTCCTTTAGGCTAGCACTCTACCAGATGAGCCATAGCACCAGCACCACTTGTGGGTTTTCTATTATGTGGTGCTGAGGAATCGAACCCAGGTCTTCATGCATGCTAAGCAAGCACTCTACCACCAGGCCAAACTTTTTTTAATGAAAAGTAAACTTAAACAGGAGGACAGAGAATTTAGAAATAAAGTGAGAAAATTTTCATAATCTTTAGCAATAGATACTTGATTAGACAGAATATATAATACTAATATCAATCTTCAAAAAAATATTTGATCATCACCTCAAGAGCAATGTGTAGGTGAATTTTCAAATTAAAGTAATGATAGGAAATTATAAATTGTGTTCTATATGTTTTTCTGTTTTATTCTTCCATCTTGCTGGCAGTCATGACTGATTGTATTTTGTCATGTTTTTGTATACTTTACAGACCTTTCATTGATCTTGATAAATATTAACTCAGTAAAAGAAAGCCTACTATTTGTTCAAGATGAAAGTATATAAACTTCAATAAACAATGTGGCCATATAATTTGAAGAATAAATAGTAGCACTAATAGCTAATACACACAGGCTAGTTCCTAAACAAGGAGTGACCAATGAAGTATTCTGATTATCTTAGAGTGACCTCACTCCACTAATTTGGAAGACCTCCTTGCCTTCAGCAATAACAAGTGTGGTTTACATCGAAAAGAACGTACCTTACAATAACAATCATTCTCTAAAAGGATAGCTGTCTTACTTGTTGCGTTTTGACACATATTTACATAGGTCAGTGAGGATGCTATAACAAACGATCTGCAAAAAAACTCCACAAGAGAGGAAACTATTATTTAACTTATGGTTTCAAAGGAGGGCCAGAGGAGCAGTTCACAGCAAGGTAACCAGAAATTAGAGTAAGTTATATCTCCAGTACCATCCCACCTTCTACCTCTCACCAGCTCTAATAACACCATTGTGTTATCAATCAGTCACAGGAATAATCCATTCATTCAGGTCAAAGCCTTTCAAAGTCTAATTCTCCCTGGAGATCTGCTTTGCTCTTCTCTTATTCTTTCCTTAATCCAGTGAAATTGACAACATCAATTCCTGTACATGGGCCTTACATAAATAAATTCTTACTGCCATTGGCAACCAGCTTCTCATTTTTAGAAAATATTTCACTTTCTGCCAGTTTTTTCTCTGTATCTGGTGGTCCTCAAGCAATGATTTTTTTTCTAAAGAATGAACTACTTATTCTTTCTTTAGAGCAAAATCTGTCAGCTGCTGTCACTTCACAAGCACAGTCTACTTCATATCAAAATGAAAAAGATGTATTTGAAAAAAATTGTCCAACACGCATAATGGAAATAATGTACTTGGTACTATTTTTAGATAATTAGTTAAAAATCCATTCACAACCTAGCTCAATTAGTAAGTAGGCCACCTTCTTCATGACTTGGTTAATAAAGAAATAATAAGGATCTGAAAGGAAGTTTTAAAATCTCTCATTATGAAAGGACAAGTCATAGAGTGTTCTTAAATACTAAATGTAACAGAGATATTAAAAGATTAATGTTTAATAACTATCGTTCAGATAAAACCTAAGTTAATACTTCAAAAAGCCAAGCTCAAACGTCTAGTACTCTACTGTATGTGTGTCTTAGTATGAAGAGAAAAATAATTACTCCATCATTTTAGAGGATGACTTTAAAAAGAAATATATCTATTGCAAGGATGTAATTTAACTTTACATGCACATATTTTTTATATATATAGTTGAGAATTGATGAAGGAATACTAAAAACAAACATTTAAATAAGGAATTTAAAAGATCGTGCATTTCCTATTTAAGATGAGTTTGTTTTTTCTAACTCAAAGTTTGAAATTCAAACTTTTATATTACCTACACAGGCTCTATGATGCCCTGAAAGTTATTATCTTCTGAATATTATGATATATCATTTATTAAACAACAAAGCCTAATTGAAGTTACTCAAAATATTTTTCCTCTGTTATTGATGTGTAAATAAAACAGGATTTTTTCCAATTTAAATCTCTACTCTTGAAGATTCATTTGCTCTTTTGTCTTGGGTTTTCCTAATTCCAATTTTATACCAATATCTCCACTCTGAAAAAGCCAAAGGAATCTGTGAGTGTGACAGATGCTTACTACCTGGAGAAAAGAAAGTCCTAACAGCAGGTAACTTTCAATATAATACACACACACACACACACACACACACACACACACACACACACACCCTCACTCTTAGGTGCTTGAAATATCAAGTCTGATGATTAATTTTAGAATATTTGGACAACCATATATAACCTAGAAGAAGGTAACTTACATACAATATGAATTTAAATTACACTTTGAGTTTGTTTTAAATTATGTTTCCAAAGTAGTATTTCAGGATCCATGAGAATTTAGCAATACATTAAAATAAGGAATATGTTTTCCCAGTCTACAAATTTTAGAGTTGTGTAGACATGTATTATATACACATACACACATGTTTTTAAAGAAATTATATTTACAATGTATTACTTCTAAATGTGCACTTTGGCATACACCCATAATCTCAGCATCTAGGATGTGGAGCGAAAAAGCATGACTCTAGCTGGTAGCCTGGCTCACACCCATAACCCTAGCTACAAAGGAGGCTGAGATTGGAGGCTCACGGTTCAAAGCCAGCCGGGGCACTAATGTCCATGAGAGCCTTATCTCCAATTAACCACCAGGAAACTGGAAGTAGTGCTGTGGCTCAAGGGGTAGAGTGGTAGCCTTGAGATGAAGAGCTCAGGGACAATGCCCAGACCTAGAATTCAAGTCCCAGAAACAACAACAACAAAAGAAAATCATGATTCTATGCTGGCCTACAAAATAAGAGATATCTAAAAAGTTAATAAAATATGTTTAAGTATAACATGCATGATTTTATAAAAGGTTTTATCTGAGTTTTTAATTTAGAAGTGTCTTTGAAATTTATTATGTACATATATTTAAAATGGATTAAGACAATGAAAGATTTAAAAATTGAATATCAGGCAGAACATTTGAATACACAACTGACAAAAATAAACTCTGCTTTTGATACATTGAATCATTAGCAGTAGCATAATTTGTCTAAAAATAAAACACAAATGAACTAGAATTAGATAAAAAGCAGTATTTTGGGATACTGTTTTTTGAAAATTGTTACAGAAAATGCAAATTATAGAAATAAGTACTAACTCCAAAAACAGTATTTTTAAGTCAATAAATAATTTTGATATGGCATACCTAAAATATATTCCACCAAAGCAGGAAAAGAAGTAGAACACAAAGACTATTCATAATAGAGGTTATTATTCCATAACCTCATTCATTTGCAATATCTAAAATAACACACCTCTTAGTTTTAGAATATTTGTAGGGCAGTAAAGGGACTTTAAAGAAAATTTCTATTTAAGGCTGACTACATTGCCATTATTTGTTTACTCAAAACTCTTACTAGTTGTTTTTTTTTTTTCTAGAACTCAAGAGTGTTTTAAAATATTTGACAGAATGGTCGGGAGTTTGGCCTAGTGCTAGAGTGTTTGCCTAGCATGCATGAAGAGCCGGGTTTGATTCCTCGATAGCACATACATAGACAAAGCTGGAAGTGCTGCTGTGGCTCAAGTGATAGAGCTCTAGCCATGAGAAAGTCCAAGGACAGTGCCCAGGCACTGAGTTCAAGCCCCAGGACTGTCCAAAAAATATTTGACAGCAGAATATAAAGATAAGTGAATGTTATTAAGCTATTATTTTCTATTGTGTAAGTCAGACCGTAAACACATTCATGTATGTTTGCAGGTGAGGGGGCATGTAGTCTACTCGTAGAGTTTAAAGTCCCACTTGGTACCAGGAATATGACTTGTGGAGAATAAAATTTACAAGTATATTTTACATCATTTTCATCTGTTGTTTGATGAAGCTAGAGGTTTGTTGCCCTTTAAGTCTTCAGAATGTTCTTGCATTTTAAGTGCTTGCTTAGATTTGCAAACAAAAACTGATAAATCAAGCAATCAGTTCTACAAAACAGAATACAATAAAGATAAATATTTAGCCACCTAGCAATCATGATCAACAAAGGGGGAAAATATACTTCAAGGATTTCTTTTATATTTACTAAATCGAAATTATTATCCTTTGTATTGATATCTATAGAAATTTTTTAACATAGATGAAAAATACCAATGATATTGAATACAAAAAATGTAGAGGACACTTAAGCACTTTAGATATGGAGTTATGTTTTCTACTGGAAATATATTTAATGACTAATATTTCTTTACTTTTTCAAATCTTTTGCACATGACTAAAAGAAAATCATGTTTAGATCACATTTTAAATGAATCAGGACAACAATCTATTTTATTCTGAAAAAGAATTATTGATTAATATTTTTATTTAACTTTTGTGTACAAAGCCATATAAGTAAGTGCCAAAAGAAAATTTTAATGTAAAATATTACAGATTTCATACAATCAAATTAGATCATTAAAATAGAAATAAAACTATGAACATACCAATATGTTACTTACAACGGAATGATATAACACTTAAGAGCAGTTTCCCAGATTTATGTTAAGAAAATATACATATTTGATATGAGTAGATGTGTAAAAATATGCATATTTCCTTGGCAGTTTTTAAAACTATAAATTCAAAATAAATTTAGCTGCTCATAAGACTATTCAAAATAAATTTTAGCTGTTCATATAAACCATTGACTATAATCAGCGAATTTGATTTTCATATCTTAAATTATAATTAAGAGGTGAAATTTTTATGTTCTGGTACATAATATTAAATTTGTTTAATAAAGATGAAGCCACACATGATAAAATATGTTTCTAGCCCTCAGGAGGTGTAGACAGGAAGGTTAGAAAGATCAGCCTAGTGTACATTTGATCCTATATCCAAAAAAAAAGGAGAAAAAGGAAGAAAAATGAGAAAATGAGGGAAGAAACAAGGGAATGAAAGAGGAAATAAAAAGAACTGAAAAAACTGTATTTGGAAAAAAAACTGTATTTGGTGATTAAAGTATCATTCTTTTCCTTTATGTCTTGATCAAATCCTACCCATTATGCTTTCCCCACTGACTTAAAATAGTTAAGCAAAATGGAAAATATAAATCATGCAAAACAGATGAGTCATTGTCTTTGGCCTACATTTTCTACTTGATTATCAGTCTTGACCCACCCACAAGATAATCGTGCTAATCTACAACATTTTTCTCTGGTCCCAAATGTTAATCCTACCCAGTTCCTCTCTTCTGTTATTGATCTCATATCACCTGCAGTGCCAAAGCTAGAAGCATGTTCTCTTCCTTGAAACCCTTTCCTATTTCTGATGTACATTCATTGAAATAGCACTCACACAGAAGAAAATGTACTGAGCAAATTTGCAACTAGAAAGAATGAATTGATAAACATAGGACAGTAACATCCTTAGATGAAGAACTTCAGCCTAAAATGAAAGTGGAGGAAAGATAGAGTCTGAAAGGGCAGAGATATTATCCACCTACTCTAGATTAGATCTCAGCAAGATCAGGAAATAACAAATTTCATGATAAACCAGAACATCGCAAATACAAAAAAATTCAAATAATTCTAAGTAATAATTTAGTGATTACAATGTACAGTAATATGCTATTTCACTGAATTAATATTATAACCATGTTCAAAGTTTTATGTTTAAAATATTTTTTTATTTCAACATCTAGTCATATGTAGAAAGTCTTGTACTCTGTTCATTTTAATTATCAACTCCATCAGGTAATTTGCATTTCAAAACTATACAAGAATTAGAATAATCTACCTGCAGAAGCAAAAGATGATAAAGACTCACAAATCAAAAGTGCAGATGAGGCTCAAAAGGTCATAAAACTGGAGTGAAAAATCCAAAAAGGGGCGAGGTCCTAAATTAACCTCCTGCAATATTTGAAGGAAATTCTAGTCAGTCTTCTATGTAGGAGAGTTTGCATGGTAAAAAGTCCCATAAAATTATGAGCAGACACTAATAAGTGTCACTAAATAATATACTTATCATAAAGTGAGGTCTTATTGGTAATGGAAAAATGGATCTGATTCAGGCAAATAATTCATCTCTAAAAATCTAGAGGGGGAGGCACCAAAACTTTTCTGAACTAAACAGTTAATGGGAGCAATTCATGGACAGCAACGTTTCAATGTTCCTACAAAGTATCATTCCAAGCTTTGATATGGAACAGTTGTATATGTAAGTGAAATATGATAACTTATTCTTTAAATGTTGAGGATAAAAAATATAACATTTATCAGGCAATGGAGATTTTCTTCATAGCATTCACGTATTTGGTGCCACTAACCCAGATGAGGAGATGTACATTGTATTTTCATCATAGGATGGCATCTACAGAGAAAATGATTGATTTCAAGTAAAACTGAAAGTAAAACTGAATTTGAAGCCAGTGCAATAGAAATGGTTCAATTCATTGTGATATAGTAAGACTGAGAACATATTCAAAATTGTTATATATTTTTTTATTTTGCTACCAATTTGCTATCAGATAGTGGATTCCTTGTGGGGATCCCCTAAGGTTTAGTTAAAAAAAAAAAAAAAAAAAAACTCGGGGCCGGGAGTTTGGCCTAGTGGTTAAAGTGCTTGCCTAGCATGCATGAAGACCCGGGTTCGATTCCTCGGCACCACATACATACAAAAAAGCCGGAAGTGGTGCTGAGGCTCAAGTGGTAGAGCTCTAGCCTTGAGAAAGTCCAAGGACAGTGCTCAGGCCCTGAGCTGAAGCCCAGGACTGGCAAAAAAAAAAAAAAAAAAAAAAAAAAACAACTCTTCTAATTCATCATATCTGGATTCTTACTTTCCTTATGTCACCATGAACCCATTTCAGCTGATTGAACTATTTACTGTTTCCTAGAAAGATTTTCATATTGGAGAAAGTATTTGCTAGTAGTAACTATAAGACAGAGTAAATCCAAATCACACATGGTTGCTCCTATTGTGAACATTACAGAAACCTCTGTAGACGGAGCCAGGTTAACAGAAAGAATATTGAGGACATTTTTATTTCACACTACCTCAAAGATATGTTTTTAAAGAAGGATTTTTAGACACAAGCACTATTTAAGTGAAGTGGATAACTAATCATTAGAAAACTTAATTCACTAACTGCCATTCAAAGAACCCTAGAGAATAGAATAACTTAAAATTGGTTAGAATTATTTTCAAATTAATGGCTTTTTATAACTATATTTTTCTTTCTCTCATACTGAAAATCACATTTACTTTACTTCTTATTCATACCACATGTGCAGGTTGAATTTTACTAAACACTTTTACATACAAATTTGACCATAAAATGTCTGAATACAGGCCGAGAGTTTGACCTAGTGGTAGAGCACTTGCCTACCATGCACGAAGACCTATGTTTGATTCCTCAGTACCATAAACATAGAAAAAAAATGGAAGTGGTGCTGTGGCTCAAGCAGTAGAGCCCTAGCCTTGAGAAACCCCAAGGACAGTGCTCAAGGATGAGTTCAAGCACCAGGACTGACAAAAAAAAAAAAGAATTTTGAATAAAATATGGAATGCCGTATGGCGATTCCTCAAAAGACTAAAAATAGAGCTCCCCTATGAGCAAGCAATCCCACTCCTTGGCATTTACCCAAATGTACAGAAACAAGGGCATAATAAAGCTACTAGTACAATGATGTGCATTGCAGCATTATTTACCATAGCCAAGATATGGAATCAACCCTGATGTCCCTCAATAGATGATTGGATCAAGAAGATGTGCTATTTATACACAATGGAATTCTATGCTGGATCAGAAATAATGACATCACCCCATTAGTAAGGAAATGGAAAGACTTGGGAAAACTCATATTAAGTGAAGTAAGGCAGACACAAAGGAACGTAGGCTCCATGGTTTCCATCGTTTGTAACAATACACATTTAGGATTCTACTAAAAAAGGATCACTATAGCTCAAAAGCCGTGTACACAATGTCATACAGGATGAGTTTAAAACAAAATGAACTCTAGGTTAATGAAACAAAAGGTTTATCTTTGTGATTGCTGTTCTTAATGTATTATGTGAAGTTATTTCTTTTCTCTTTTTTCCAATTATGGTTAATCTCATGAGATTGTATTTGAATTTGTATACTGGTTTACTGTATTTGTACACTGGTTTGCTTATTTATTTGAAATAAGGAAGGGAAGAGGGGAACAAGATGACTGGAAGGGGTGGGGGAGGGAAAAAGGGACAAAAACTTGAGAAGGGTCATGAAGGTTAGAGAAGTAATGCATCCACTAACTAACCATAAAATACAATAAAATATGTTTACATTACTTAACCAAAGTATTACATTTATGAAATCATTTATCAAGGATAAAATTGAAGAATTGTGTAGGGAGAAAGAAAGGAAAATGCGTATTTTCCAGTATAACTTAATGAATTCTACCATGGTGCTGTTTGGATTCAGACTTAAGACAAAGGACATTTTTCACATAATCCTCTTGTAACTCAAGTGTAAATAATTATTTCTCTTTGCCTTCAAAAATGCTCACAATAAACTAGATTTTATATGTATGTATACATATGGGTTTAGAAAAATGTCATATACATTAAATATACCATATACATTAAAAATACTTTCTCCTGTGGTTATAGCCCATATGAAAAAAATGCAATGGTAGCTTAAAATATTAAAACTCTCCACTGAATTATCCATGCAGTCAGCCCTCGAGGAAAAAAAAAAATCTATCTCTGTGTCAGCATCTTCCCTGAGGAAATTTTTATTCCTTCTCCATTCCTTTTTTTTTTCCAAGAGGTAACTTCTCATTAAAAAGATTAACTGATTTTCTTAATCCCAGGGGATAATAAACAGTGTCAAGAAAAGCTTTCTAAACAGATAAACACCTTAGCAGGCTTAAAAACACCAAGGATGTACTTGAAGATGTCTGAAATCTTCACAATTAAGCCAATATCTCCTTCAGAGAATGCCTGAAACCTTAAAACAGCCATATTGAAGAGCAATTTACTTCATATATACATATTCATCTGTATATACCTATACTTACACATGTCTATAGACACACATGTATATATGCTTATAAATATGTAAGACAATCATGATATCTTTAGATAATTATAAATATGTATACATGTGCATATATATCTATACACATCTAGATACATATACCTAGATATGCATATATTTGTAATCAGCAATTATCACCTAAGTTGAAATAACTGATTAAATGTCTAAAATGCATTTTAATTTAAATTTTATGTGTACGTGCCATAATATTTTCCACTTTTCTTAAACTATCTAAAAAGTTGATTTCCTAAAAGTAGACTGAAAAGGAGGCATTGGGAAAGACTTTCTCTGCTTATAGCAATAGACTGCAAGTTCAATAATACCATATCTAATAGGGTTTTTTTTGCTTGCTTTTTATAGTCATGCCATGGTTTTAAATAATCACCTCCTCCCATGTTTTTTTTTTTTTTCTAATGTTGGAGATTAAATCCAGAACCTTGTACCTTGCAGACAAAGCACTCTACAATTGAGCCAGAGACCCAGATCTCACCAAAAATTCCTTTTTTTTTTCTTTTTTGCCAGTCCTGGCTTTAAGCTCAGGGCCTGAGCACTGTCCTTGGATTTTTCTCAAGGCAGAGTTCTACCACTTGAGCCTTAGCACCACTTCCGGCTTTTTCTAAGTATGTGGTACCGAGGAATCGAACCCCCGTCTTCGTGCATGCTAGGCAAGCACTCTACCACTAGGCCAAACTCCCGGCCCCTCACCAAAAATTCTTATTCATAGTTCAGTCACTCTTGAAGTATATATTGAGGTAAATGGTGCTATAATGGATGACTCAGGCACTATATGATGCTCCCTGAAGTCACCTTAGTTTAAAAACACCTATTAAGTGTATACTTTCTAATTCTATGAGTAACTGTTCACTCTCCTGCACAGTTCTAGGTTCTGGTAATCGACCTATCATCCATTTATGTTTGACTTTTAGCCTTTGTGTAATAGAGATCAGTGAAAATCCTGCTATTTTATTTAGTTGATATCTGCTAGTAGATTCAAACAAAAATTATAATCCAAATAAGTTTGAATTACTCTCTTGCATAGAATATTTATATAATACATGGTAAGTTGTATAGCAATATTCATCTTTTTATAAATAGGTCAGCTTGTTATATTTTTTTGTCTTTCACAAAATCAGTTTAAAAGTACTTGACATTCTGCTAATTAATGGGAGTCATAATTTAATTGAAATATATATGATGGATTTATCACTTCTACAACTTTAAATTCTAACAATTAAATGTATCTTTCCATTGAATATTATAAAGAATCCATCCTATAGGCAATTGAGGAGGAATTTGATATTTCACAAGTAGCATACAACATTTGACAAAAAATGAATATTGACTTCATTGTATCAACAGGCAAATCTTCACGACACAAAACAGAATTTGATATGTCTATTAATTGTGTAAGAGGTCATTGATTAAATTTAGAAAATATGATTGAGAATATAACTCTTCTAATAAAAACAGCATCAGAGTTCTTTCAGTATTATACTCATGCTCAATATTATTTGAAGAAAAATAATGAAAATCATCTAGAACACAGTTCCTACAAGTGCTAAATGAAAAGAAAATTTAAAAATTCTTGGAAGAGCTTTTTGCCATAGAAGTCAGAAAATGCATTCATTTTGAGAAATTTATAATTACTAATTTTAAAAAGTATACTGTAGGCTGAATAGTGTCATTTCAAATAACAGATATGTGAGTCAATATTATACTAGTCCATTCTTCCATTTTCAAGAAAGTCATAAATATACTGATATTCATGTAAAATGATCTTTAAGTACTGTGACAAATTTAATAGAAACTTAATATTTAGAAGTAAACTTTTAAAAAATATTATAGACCCAAACTGAAAACAAGGCTGTCATCTGAAAGGGGATATATGCATTTTGCAGGTGCATTATATAAACAGAAAATAGAGTTCATTATCATGTTGCTAATTGGAAATCACTATGCACATAGACTTATCACAGAAAACTTAGGAACACTAAATTTCTCAGCTCTCCATAACCTGGAAACATTTAAATCATTTTTTTGCATAAGGAAGTAAAGGATGACACCCAAAGAAAGGAAGACACCAAGGTTGCCAAGTCACATGACATGAATGCATAAAGAAAGAATATAATTCTATAAAGAACACACTTTACAAGCTTAGTTCGCCATTTTACCTTTAAGCCCTTCGTTTCCATTTGGAACAAAATAACAGTGGATAATATGCTCGTAAAATGACAATACATCAATCAGAACACATTTCCTGATCAGTGGGGGGAAAAGTTAATATCACATGATTGCTAAACACATCATCATTTAAAAATGGTACTTTGGTTAATCTCATAGTTATTGTATCTGACTTTGTTACCTGGTATATTGAATATATGTTTATTTGAAATAGGAAAGGAAAGAGGAAAAACAAGATGATTGGGAGGAGTGGAAGGAGGGAAATAGGGACAAAAACATGAGAAGGGGATATCAATGTGTGAGCAGTAATGCATCTACTATCTGGTGAATGTAACTGTAACCCCTCTATACATTAACCCAACAATAAAAAAAATGAAATAAAAAATGCCAGTATATAACAGGGATAATTTAATATTTTTTAGAAGTAATAGACTCACTTTTATAATAAAGTAACTAATTTTTAATCTTAGAAAGTCTGAAAATAAGTCTTAAAAGGAACACACATGGAGGGTCTGAGGAAATTACTACATTTTCTTTTGCTTCCGTAGGTGTACAATTGCTTTTCAAACAACTTACGAACATAGATGGTGATATAAAAAATACATTTCTTCTCCCCATTATTTTGTTCAAACACTTTAGGGAAGTCTTGGCCATTTTATTTCCCTTAGCAGTTTTCTTCTCACCATAATACTGAAGAGTCAGATTTGCCTACTTACCATTTACATCCTAGAAGTGAGTGTCCTAATATTTGATGTTTGAAACTATTGCATTGAAATGACCTTTAGCACTTTTTCCCAGTCTGTCAGAATGTGGACATTTTGTGGAAGGCCTCTGGAGTGAAGTGTAATGATAGTTTTCCATGTGTACTAATGTAGTTCTTACTAGTGCTTCTGCCTTCCCTGTGGAATGAGAGCTGTGTGAGAACAAGTATTTTATAAAATCATCTGAACACAAGTCATCTTGTCTCTGAGAGTTTGGGAGACCCTGAGTTAACTTTACACTTTAACATAGTTAACTTTAACACTTATTATATTTCTCACAGAATGTGAATATAAGAGCAAGCCAATTTCTCTTTCACACCAAATTATTCACTGTTTGCTTTCATTTAATTTTCACCAGTCTAATAAAATGCTACATCATAGGTTACAACTCTGAACACCCATTGAGCAATAACTGAAACGTGATGATTTTGATACATACATTTTAATATTACAGCTATAGATAGTCTTTAAACATAGTTAAAAGAAAATGCACTCATGGTCTAGCAGATACTATAATATTATTGTATTATTTTGCTAATTTAAGAAAAAATGGAGTTTGAACATAAAAATGAAAAGATAAGCAAATTCAAATTTGTCTTAAAATGGGAATACATTCATTCTGATGAAATAAAAAGGGAAAAGGTTTTGGACATAACGGATGTTACTGTTTGTCAAACGCTTCATTTCTGTATAAACTTTTTGCTAACTAACCAAAGTGCATAATTTAAAATACATTGACAGATTATCAAAATACTATCATCCTTATGGTAGGATGCATTTTTAGAGTGAGTAGAGTGAATGCAAACTCAGGATTAGTGAATGAAATCTAGATCTTTTGACTCACTCCAAAACGTGCTTGATAGTTCTTGATAGGGATGATGTGGATTATAATACTTTTTAATTAACAATAGAATCTGTTATTATTAATTTCACCAATGTGAAAAAAATATATTTTGGGGAGGTGGAAAGAGGAATAATCAGTTGAAAAAATTAAATACAACAGATATCATTTTCAGTATCTCTGCATTTTCAACATGTCTAACCTTTGGTACAGAATAACAAACAGGTCAAAACCAAAATAGGATGAAATGAACTCTCTCAGGATATTCATTTACCAGCAATCTCAAATATATCTCAAAGAATTTGCCTAACCAATCTAATTGGGGTTAAGACTATGCCTTGCATTACATGTAAGTATGAACTACATTGAAAAAAAAAGTAAATCCAATATTAAATCTTGTTTACAATGAATTTTACAAAAAGGGTCATAAAGATTGATATTTGGAGCAAATTAGGAGCCTGAGATCTGAGGATCGCGATTCAAAGCAGAATGGGCATTAAAGTCTGTAAGACTTCAATTAACCACTAGAAAATGGGAAGTGGTGATGTGGCTCAAGGGGCAGGGTATTAGTCTTGAGCCGAAGAGTTCAAGGACTACGCCCAGGCCCAGAGTTCAAGCCTCACGACTGACCAAAAAAAAAAAAAAAATATATATATATATATATATATATATATATTGTATATATATATAGGAACATGAGAAATTATTATTAATAGTGGAAATAAATAGTAAACAGTAATTCTAAAACATGCAGATGCCTTAACAGTGAAAAGTGAAAGAACATTGCTGGTAGCCTATATATTTATATAGACATCAATATGATTATTAATATATTAAAGTTAAATTTAAATATATTTGCAAGGGTATTTTCTACAAATTTTTTCATAAAAGAATAATATTTAAATTTGTTTCTTCCAAGTATATGACGTTATTCCCACGACATAAAGAAGGAAGTAACAACTCAGTCTATGCCCTTTTGAAAATTTAAAAGAAATAATTTAAAAATTTTCAGTCAAACACTGGCTTATATTTTCAATTTTAGGAACATGTACTTTTTTTAAAAAGTTACATGTTTATTTTGTAGTAGAGATATTCAACATTTGTTACTATTTACTGCTTGAGCTATCAAACTTTAAAAATGCAAAGAAAGATTTCATTCAAATATTTCTATGAATTCTACTTAATCTATGAATCAACTCTACAGCATTTAACACAGTGTACCTAACAAACTATAAGACATATGACGTTTTAACAGGAATAGAAAATAAAGTAAAATCATTTCATATTTGCAATATATCACTTCTCTGAAGTATTTATATTTTGATATTCAAAAGAGTTCATAGAAATAACCAAATTCACTCAGAGTTACTTGGGTTAAATATTGTTATTTTTAAAATGTATACAAAATTACCCATTTGGCAATATCACAATTACCATAGTAAATATTTGGCTTATGACTCTTAAGCCAAATAGTTTGCTAAGAATTGAAGTGCAAATATACAGTGTTCAATTAGCATCCCAAAAATGCTGCATCAAACACTTTTGTCCTCAATCTAACATCCCTAAAGCATAAAACACAAAGGTATATTAAAGTAAAATTCATAACAATATGAAAATCGCATAACTAATGACTCAAAAACCATCCATTTTATATGATACATAAGAGATATTATACTTATGAAATATATATATACATGTAAGTGTATATATATATATTCATACACACATATGTGAATTTGTTGTAGAATGACATTAAATTGATGTAAAATTAATAAAAATACATAGTAATGAAATCCAGTTTCAGTCAAGATAAAATATTGCATACAGACATTCTTATTAGGCATATGACTAATGACTATTATACCTGTTCAAAATGATTGTCATATATCTGTGGTTTGCAAAATAATACATAAATTCAGGACCTTAGGAAACTTTCATAAGTTGAACAGATGGGTAACTGAGTGAGTACTATTTTGATAAGGCTCAAATTAATTAAGTTAAATTAAATTAAAGCCAATTAATTAAATGTAACAATTTTAGGATTTAAATCTATTCCATTGGTTGCTAGTTCTTTTTTTTAAACCTAAAATCTATTCTTGGGCTGGGACATAGCTCAGTGAAAAAGCACAAATTAAAGCCCTGGTTTTGATCTCCAGTACTAAAAAAGAAATGACAAAAATAAATAAAATCTATTCTTAAAAACTAATCAGACCATTTATCCATGACTATGATATCTTAATTTTAAGCTGAGAAATACACCAAGAATATATTTCCAATGAGATGGAGGCATATCTGTGCTTTGCTTTATTTTCATTAGTTTGGAGATGAATGATTTGGGGAACAATTCACTGAACTCTTGAAATTAAATAGCCAATTTCAAACAATGAAGGATTCTCATTTATTCCCATCTCCTACTAAAAAGAATGACAAGAAAAGATAAGAAGGATGGAGGGAGAGAAATGTGAGGGAAAAGGATTTCAGAACTAACAAAATGAAAAAAAAGGTCCATATCTTATTTCAAATAATTGGTAAAAGGATGTGAGTCCTAGAAACATGAATGCCACTGAAGTCTAAATTCAAGGAGTGATGAACTTAGATCAGATAACCCATTCTACTTTCTTTACCCACTAGTGTAGTTTTCCTGTTGAGATTGAGAGAGTAGAAAGCAAGGACATATTGGGGTAGACAAGAGAGGTGCTCCATGTCCTACTGTACATATGGAAAGGTCAGAATTTTGCAGAAAAGTAAGTTGTGTTCCAACTATGCTCTTTATCCTGAAGTTGTTCAACACATAACTACAATAAATAATTTAGTGTTAATGATTTTATACAGTTATATAAATTATGTACATTTATAAGGAATACATTATTTGTGATGATGTGAAATTTTCACAATGTAATCATTCATGAAAATATTTTATAATATTTATCCAGAAATAAATGTACATGGTATTATGAATCATATTAAATAGAACAAACACAAAAAGTAAGCTTAGTTTACATCTATACTTTAATTGATGGTAGAAATATTACATATTATTATTCTCCAAAATATTATAGAGAGAATGAGCAGGGCTCCTATATCCAATCACATACCACCAAGATACCTACTCTATTTATTTACTAAACAAACAACCTAAAAGACCCCAAATAAAATTTGTAAAACTATATATCTTGGATTTTATTGTATACCTTTGTGTATTGTCAGGAAAGTATAAAGAGAAAAGTAATCCATTTTTCATTCTATACAGTTTCATGGTTTGAATATGATAAATATTTTAAGCACATTAGAGCCACAATGAGATCAACTTATTCTCTAATTGAGACTTTTTAAAGTATTTCTGTTAATAAATCATATAATGTTTATTCACCAATTTAAAAAGCATTGAAAACCACAGAATAAAAGACTATGCCTCAAACAATGGGGAAAGAGTATGCAAAATACTGCTGATTTTAAAAGATCAAAATTTTGAAATTGCTTAAAAATACATCAATAATCTTTCTTTGCTCAGAAATACATATTGATTGCATGTAATTACTACCTTTTTTAATGCATCGATTAAAATATAAAATTTAGTTGTATGGAAGCTTTCACCTGGCACCAGTAGTTTATCATTTAATAATGATCAGGAATTTAGAATGGCATTATTAATAGACAAAAACTACTCCCATCATGTAAAAAGTAAACAGCAAAGTAATAACCAATTCCAAATATAAAGTTAATACTAGTATCTTTCTTTTTCTCTTTATTCTGAATCTAATATTGCGGAGGTAGATGAAAGGCAAGAGATATATTGGTTTTCGAATTTTTCATGATCGTATCGTGGCTTTGTTAATCTTTTCTCCTTTGGGTAAAAATAAAGTGGAAGATAAAATGTGACCAACCTAGAATGCTCACTGCACTTGATCAACGTAACATTACAACTTGAAAAAAAAAAATCTTCAGGGAAACTGTTCAATCTGCATGTAAGTAGTTACTGTCAATATACTCATGGGTGAATGCTGCCTCTTTGTGGCAGTATGCCATGGCAATTGTTCCTTGAACATGAACTTCATGAACAGCCCTTGAGACACATGCCTTGGTGAGATTACAGAGAGGACCACTGGCTGCACTGGATCATATGGCTCATTCAGATTCATATGGATTCCTACATTGCCTGCTCTTAAATACTCGTGCATATTTGCTGGCAACTTTATGAATATGGAGGAGTCAAATTGACTTTTGACAAACTACCCATCAGAATTTTCTTAAGAGTTTCACACAAGTCAAAAATTTGGACGTTATGGAAAACTATAGGCTCAATAAATAAATGGGCATGACAAAATATAAAACATTGAAATAAAAAATATGTAATGTATTACTTACCAAGATCCATGGATTCTATGAGTACCTCAGCAAATAAACATGTGTAATTAAAGTATTATTAATAAACATATGAATTGATACATTCAGGAAAGTATACTCTCCTGCACCAACCAAAGCATATTATATATATAGCGAGACAGACATACATTTTGAATTTTTTTGTAATCAGAGGTAAAATTTAACTATCATTTCCTGGATTATTAGTAATGGAGTTTTCACCATTCACGCATAACTTATCTTTTGCACGCCAAGTAACCAGTACTTAAATCCCTCAATTTGACATAGTTATCAAGTGTTTATTCAGAAACTATTTAAAAAATTACATGTGCTGGGATACATATGAGACTGTAACAACAGTAGCCCATCTTACAGAGATCCTGTTTGTCATTATCATTGCTTGCTGCCCACAGGAATAAAGACATTGTACAGTTCATCATTTGGTCTTCTTAGGTGAAAGTACACAAGGATCTGTGTGAACGCAACTGGGTTTGGTTACACAATCAAAAATTGGCTACAATAGTAGTCAAATCGTTACATCGTTTTGAATCACTACTAAAAATACTTTCAAATCTTTTCTAAGAAAACCCCAGATGTCCATACAGTTTTCAAATCAAATGGCCCAATTAATTGCCCTCACTTGGTTTTCTTGTATACAATAGAATACCATCAGCTTCTATTATTATTTTTAATGCATATTCAGTTGGTTGGGTTGCATTGGCTTTTTTTTTAAGTTTTGCCATGAAGTGCTCCATATTTTTAAAGATTTAAAATACCATCCTGGCATCACTACAAGTTTGGAAACGCAGCTCCTAATACAGTCGGAAAACTCTGTGAAAAAAATCATAGGCTAAATAGTCAAGGAAAGAGGAAATGCTAAATGTGCATATAAAAATAGGTGCTACAATAAAATATTTGTATATTTCAACAATAAGTTATTTTGACTAATCAATTATGGATCATATAGCTCTGTAATTTTAATGATTTGTCCACATCTATAGCGATCCTTTCTTAATTTTCTCTCTCTCTCTCTCTCTCTTTTTTTTTTTTTGTTGGATCACAACACTTTTGTGGTTGTTGTATTGTTTAATTCAAATGTCCAGAATGCACTACAAATACATCCTTTAAAAGCAAAGGAAAAGAAGAAGGGCTATGAGAGAGAAGCGGGTAGCAGAGGGGGGAGAATAAACCTTCTCTTAAAGTTGAGGGGGGCAGCTAATACGTCCCTCCAAGCCATTTAGGCCCACCCATGGCTTTTGGCGGGACAGTGGGGGGCGGGGTGGGGAGGGCGGGAAGCCTTGGGCAGGCGGAATCAGGCCACGCCCAGCTCTCCCAATTCCACAGCACTTCCAACACTGCCAGAAAACAAAAGAAGTAGAAGAAAACAAGAACAACAACAAAAAATCTTCCTGCGACCTTTCCCTGTTTCCCCCCACCACACACATACACACACACACGCACACACACACACACACACACACACACACACACATCCCACAGAGCCCTTCTCTCCTCCTCCCCAACACACCAGAAGAGAAAGCTACGTGCCCAGTAGACACGAATGTGTCCCCGCGCCTTAGACTGGAAAGGAGTCTACACCCTTTCCAGGTCGTCTTCCGCGGAAACGGAGAAGCCCCGTGCCAAGGCACTTCACCCTAAACGTTGAAACGACCCCGGGAAGCCACCGTGCGTTCCCCGTGCGTGCGTGTGTGCGCTTGTGTGTGCGCGCGCGTGCGCGTCTGCTTGCGCGTGGGTTCTCACTGCAAACACTCCCACGGGGGTGTGTGTGGGGGAGGTGGTGGCCGGTGGGGGGAGGTGTCCCGTCGCGCGCGTTCAGAACTGACTAAATGTGGTCTGTTTTTCCAGCACTTCGAGGTAGTCCGGCTCAACGTTTAGTTTAGCTTTTAACTCCAGATACTCGTTCCGGTTGGGTTCTACAAAGACAGCACTCGGGGGGCTGTACAGCACCGGTTCCCGCAGCCTGCCGTCCCCGGCCCCCGGGTGCAAATACGGATGGGGCCGCCTCAGGTCATAATTGGGGGAGAAAGTGTAAGCGGCTGGGCCGCAGGGGAATTTAGGGTACTCCGGCAGGCTGCTGCCCGCGGGGGTGCTGGAGCGGTGCGGATCGGGCTCCAAAAGGCCCCGGTAGAAACGGTCCGCGTCTGCCACCGGCGACAGCAGGTCGTCCCGTGGCTCGATGGTGCTGACGCTGTAGGCGGGGCTCCGCAGGTGCAGGCCGTCCCGCCGCGGCTCGGCGTCCCCGGGCGCGGGCGCAGGCGCGGGCGGCGGGGGCGGCGGCTGGGGCTGCGGCGCCTGGGGCGGCGGCTGGGGCTGGGGCGGCTGCTGCAGGTGGTGGTTGCCGCCGTAGGTGACCTTGAGCTCGTGCAGGTCTTTGTAATCCTCCACCGAGTTGCCTTCCCGGGATCGGTAGATGGGGTTCTTGCACATGTGGCCCAGCGGGTGGGGGATGTACTCGTACACGTGGCCCGCGGGCGTCTTCACCTTGGGCAGCGCGGGCCCGCGGTGGTGCACGTGGGGGTGCGGGTGACCCCCCGCGCCGCCCCCACCGCCCCCGCCGCCGCCCCCGCCGCCATACACGCTGTACTGCATGTTGAAGGAACTCACGTCCGAGTTGTTGGTGCTGGCGTGGTCGCTCTGGTTCTTCTTCCGGCGCTTCATCACCAGCACAAACAGACCGGCGGCCACGAAGACCGACATGATGAACACCAGCAGCAGGCTGAGGATCAGCACCGACAAGGGCACCGAGGACGCCCGGCCTCCTGCAGCCCCCAGGCCTGCGGGGGCCCCGGTGCCGTTCAGGCGCACCGCAGGGGTCGCCACGCTGGTCCTGGCAGGGACCTGGATGGAGGACGGGGTGGGCGTGGAGACCACCACGTCTGAGTAGTCTGGGCACAGCAGTTCAGACTGGAGGGCGCGCATGTCCACGTCGGCGAACTTCTTGGGGGCCTTGCACATCACCTCGTCCACCAGGACGCCCGCCTTCAGCTGCTCCACCCACAGCTTCATGCCCACCACCGCGCACGTACAGTCCCACGGGTTGTCGTGCAGGTCGATCTGGATGAGTGACTTCAGCTGGTCCAGGACCCCACTCACAGGCAGAGAGGTGAAGTGGTTACTCCGCAGGTTCAACCTGAGCAGCGTGAGGCCCGAGAAGACCCCCGACGGCAGGGCCTGCAGCAGGTTGTTATTGAGGAAGAGCAGCTGGAGATTGGGGACAGGATCGAATGTTCCAGACTGAATCTCGCGGATGAGGTTGTACTGGAGGAAGAGATACTGCAGGCTCTGGAGGCCGTAAAACAACTCTGGGCTCAGCCTCTCGATCCTGTTTCCGTTCAGGTAGAGGCGCCTCAGGTTGCTGAGATCCCCGAAGGCTCGGTCCTGGATGGTGGAGATCCGGTTGTTGCCTAGGTGCAGAAGGTCCAGCCCCATGGCCTCCAGGAAGTCGGCCCTGCGCACCACGGCGATGTAGTTCTCCGTCAAATACATCTTCTTGGGGTTGTAGGGCTTGGGCTGTAGCTCGGAGATGCTCTCGATCTTGCGCTCCTGGCAGTTGACGTTGAGGCCCAGGTCGGAGATCTGAAGGTTACAAGTGCACGCGGTGGGACACTCCAAAGGCACCGGGGATTTGGTCTGGTAGGCAATGCTGGGGCCATAGTTACTGTAGCCCAAGTCCTTAGATGCTTGCCTAGAGGTGGGGCGCACTCTGGGCTTGTTGGGTTGGCGCGTCCCCTTAGGAGGTTTCAAAGGGGGTTTGTAAACAGCAGAGGAAGAAGTAGCCACGGAATTGACCGAGGCTGGGGTGGTGTGCAAGTACCCCGTGGTGCTCAAAGGCGTCTGTGGCCTCATCTCATAGTCAGAAATAAGTTTCCTGGGGCAAAGTTCCTGCTTGGATACCTCATCCAAGTCCCGGCCATGTAAGCGGAAAGGAGTCTCACAAACCACATCCCCTACAAGGGCGGAGTAAGAGATGCTGTCCAGCCAATCCTTGAGAGATATCAGCTCACAGGAGCAATTCCAGGGGTTTTCCTCCAGCTGTAACTCCACCACTTTATCCATGTGCTGCAACAGGCCCACATAGGGCAGAAGTTTCAGTCGGTTTCCCCTCAGGTCCAAGTGCGTTAAGGGCACAAAACGGAAAAGATTATTGGGTAAACCTGACAAGAGATTGTCATTGAGGATAAGCACCTGCAACAAATGCAGTTTCCCAAACGCGTTGGGTTCAATGACACTGATGTAATTGTAATCGACCTGTAAGTATTCCAGATTCTCCAAGCCAAGGAAGGTATCATCGCGCAGAAGTTCCAGTTTGTTATTGTTCAGATGCAACCTCCTTAAACCTCGAAGCCCATGGAAAGCCCCCGTCTCAATGTCTTGGATTACATTGCTACCAAGGTGCAGAATTGTAGCCCCTGTATAATTGACAAACTCATTGGGATAGAGTCGGTTCAAAAGGTTTCCAGACAAGAGGAGGTGATAGACCGGGAAACGAGGAGGGCTGATTTCAGAAAGACTGATGATGCCCCGGTTTTCACAGCTCACAGTTAAAATGCCATCCTTTTCTTCACAAGGACATGCATTGTCACAGATTTCCCCATAATAATCGATGGTTTCTGCACACGAAAGGACGAGAGATGTTACAGCAAATGCTAGAGTCTGCAGCATCCAGCTATGCATTTTTCTGTGAAGTTCCTGTTCCAAAGTTACTGGGGGGCAGCAAGTGTGCATTTTACCTCCTGCAAGGGAGAGAGGGAGACAAGGAAACAATAGAATGTGACCAAAAAAATATATATATATGTAAAGGATGGGTCAGAGAAAGAGTCTCTCTTCCCTTATACTACTGCTCTGAAATCCAGGAGATCTGAATGACACCCCTTCCCTGCCCCAGTGGAACACAACAGTCTCCAGACTTGATTAAATTTTGATATTCATTGTGATTTAAAGGCTCACTTTATTTCCTAAGGAGCATAGCATTGATAGACCACTCTTTACAAGACTAGAGCAGATTGAAGTCCCATTTTAATGTTCTCCACTCCCCCCCTTTCCAAAACCAATCCATAAATATACATAAAATGGCTGTCAGTTCAGTTTCATGGTTCTAATTTAGGAGAAAAGAAGCATCATTTGACAATGTTCCCAACATCACCTATACCCTCCCCCCTTCTCTTCAGTTAACAGTTCACCAAGAAGGTCTCTCATTTGTTTTCCTCTATGGAAAAGCAAGGAGCCACAATACTTGGGCTATTTTAAACCATCGCAAGAAATGTGAGGATGCGAGCCTAAAGAATAGTTTTCAGAAGCAGAAGGGATCCTAGATAATGCATCAAAGGGGACCACGAAGAGCTCTTAAACCACCGATTTTCTCCCGGAGCTCTGGATGGGGAGGCAAAGGAGAGTGTTTGCTTTGATGGTGGACTTCACCAAGACGCTACTGAGCACAGCAGCCTGCTAATTGCACGCACGTTGCCACTTAGCAGCTCTTCTCCGAGAGCGCCCTGCGACCACTTCTCTTCATTGATCATGCCAGCCACGCCACCACCAAACCGTATCTTTAAGCAACTGAAATAGTTCGGCACGATGGATTACAAAGAACTCAGCGACTGCATCCGCAATCTCGGATTACCTCTGAATACCTTGAGTTTAAAGAGGACATGCCTGCCACTTATCCATAATCAGCTGAAAGTAAACCGAGGACCAGCGCCAAAACCTCCCTTACCTCGGGCTTCGCGTCTATGTGCCACGGTATGCAAAACTAACCTACCGAATTAGCTGGATTTGCAAGGAGCTACCACCTTGCCAACATCTCCATCTTTGGAGTTGCTTATTACATTTAATTGTCCATGCCCCCACTCCCTCCCCTTTTTTTCTCTAAGTGAAAGGAATCCTGGGCAGTTTAAAAAGCAAAATAGAGGGGTGAAAGGGAAGAGAACAAATGACATAGGTCTGGGTTAGAACAGCCGAATCTCATCTCTCCAAGGAATCAATCTGATCCCCTCCTCGCTCTTCCTCCGCCACCCCAACCCTCCCTCTCTTTCTCCCTCCCTCTCCCCCTCCCTCAGAAGGCTTCTTTTGCCTTCCACTCTGTGGACGATAGCACTCTTAAAGGAAGGGCATAATGAGGTGTGGGAGGGGGGAGAGCGTGGCGTTGTTTAGCGGGGTCGGCGCACGGTGAGGCTGGGCAGGCATTTGATGGGAAGAAATGTGCTGGGCTCTGGGAACCGGTGCCTTTTCTCCTTACTATTACCTTCTGCCTTACCACCAAAGTCTGGGGGCAAATCGCAGCCCCCATTTAAGCCTCAAAGCCAAGACGTTTGTGAGGGAGGAACAGGTTCAAAACAGGACACCTTGCTTTTGATCCCCAAGTCGACTCTAGCCCGCGTTATTAAAAGTGCCTGCATCCACACGCACATGTGCAAGTGTGCATGCGAATCTTTCGCGTTTGGCCACTCAGATGTGGCGAGACGAAATGGGTACCACCACTGGGTATAAACCTCCCTAGTTTGCCCAACCTCCCGTCACAATGGGAAACGTCTCCTGGCCAAAAAAAAAAAAAAAAAAAAAAAAAAACCCTCTTAGGAAAGCAAAACGTTTACCTTGAAATTTGGGTTCTCCGCTGGATCAAATGTGCACATCCATTCAACTGGGCTGCGTCCCCTCCCCCACCCTGGCTGTTCTCCCCCGCCCCCATTCACCTCCTTCCTCATCTGAGCGCCCATGGCAAATTGTGTCCAGCCAGTATTCAACTCAGGCGTTTACAACTTTAATTCAGTTCTGGTTAGTCAGGGTGGCATGGCTGCTTCTCGCTGCACTCCCCAGCCATCACGGGAGACCGAAAATTTGAGAAAATAAAGTTGAATGAGCCGGGGAAGGCTGACATTCCGACTGGAAAACGCTCTGGCGTTGGAAATTCGCGGGTGCATATCACATTCTCATATTATCCAGAAAAAAAAATCTGGAGGGCGGGGGTGAGGGACTGTATTTGTTCTTCATCTACCCCCCCGACCTCAAAAAAATCAGAGCTTAGATCACAGCCGGGTGTATGCCTGCATGAAAAGCAGGCGTGGAGCTGCTCGTGCTGGAGCCCAGTACCCAGGCCCAAACCCGTAGCGCTGGGCACAGCTGCCCAAACGACCGCCCAGGCAGAAGCACCCGGAGTTCCAGGACGCGAGGATCCCCTCCCCCACCCACCCCCAAAGCGAAGGAAGGGTAAAGGGAGGAAGACGGGGGGGGGGGGGGGAGGGGGGGAAGGAAAAGGAAGCCACTCGGCCACACACACACACACAGACACACACGCGCGCGCGCACACACACACACGCGCGCACACACACACACACACACACACACACACACCAGAGATAGAGAGGGAGAGCCTCTTTGACAAAGTGAACGACAGACTTACCCCGTCTCACATCTCTGGGGCCCACTCATCAGAGCCATCCTTAGGACTGTGCACTGGGCTTGGGAAGCCCAGGCAGAGAGGAGGCGGCGAGCAGTGCGGGGTGAACCGCTGGAGGAGAGCAGCGCCTGGACGCCGCCAGCCCCGGGCCGCCACCGCGGTGGCGACCGCGGGTTCCGGGGCTCCCCAAACGGCTCTCCCCGGCGCTCTCCGCGGTAGTCGGAGCGGGCAGCGGGGTGGGGGGGAGGGAACGGGGGGGGGCGATCGCGATCGGTGGGAGGGGAGGAGGGGGAGGAGAGGAGTCTCGCGGTAGGGGCTGGGAGCCAGAGCCGGGCGGGGCGGGAAGGGGGGGCGCGGAGCGGGAGGTGGGGAGGGGGCGCGGGGAGAAGGAAACCAGCCGGGCCCCTCCGAGCTCCGCCAACGTGACGGTCAGCCTGGGAGAGCGCTGGCACCCGACTCACACACTCATGCTCGCTTGCACAATCACACCCACCCGCGCTGGGGTGCGCGATCGCGAGGTCCCCGGCCCTGGACTTCGCACCTCCTCCCCCCCGGGGTGGTGGGTACTTACACTTCCCATTTGCACCGGGGGAGGGGGAGTGGGGGGCAACTTTCTCCGACCCAGCTGTAGCCGCCGCCCCCTCCAGCAGCCTCTGGCTCCTCGCACCCTGGGGCCTGGGTTGGCGCGGGCCGGCCCTCCCCTCCCCCCTTAGTCTCTCCTCCTCTCCTTCTTCACCACATTCCCCCCCTGGTCAGTGGCGCACGCCCGGGGACGAGCCAGAGCGAGCCGGGAGGCAGGGTGTGCGCGCATCGGCCGTCTTCTTCTTGCAGCGCACGCCGTACATGGTAGTGAGGGGGCGAGGGACGGCGGCCCCGGCTCCTCGCCGGCTCCCGCGGCGGCGGCGGCGGCGGCGGCGGCGGCGGCGGCTCCTCCGCTGCCCCCCGCGAGGCGACCCCCGCGTCCAGCCCGCCGCCGCCGCCGCCGCGGAGCCCCCCCCCCCGCCCGATTACGATGTACGCGACTCCCGCATCCTCGGGGCTATGGCGTGGCCGCGGGGTTCTGCTTCTCCATGCCTTCCCCAGACGCGGCGCGCGCGCGGCCGTCAGGATTCGGAACTCTCCCCCACCAGCAGCGGCGCCGTCTTCTCTGCTAAGCCCGCTGCGGGTCCAGCGCGCCCGGAGGCTGCCAGAAACTCAGAGAAAGTGGCGTCTTCTCCCTCGGGGATCCACGAGGTGGCCACAAGGTAAGCATCGCCCGGGGCTCGGAGATGTGAGTTTCGTGGCCGCTGCAGGGCCCCATCCGGCGGGACACTTGGTTTACGGTCGCGTCGCCGGTGCCAGCCGAGCTGCCGCAGACATGATGGGCCTGGGGCGATGGGAGCGCGCGGCGGCCGATAGGTGGCGGGCGAGGGCACAGGCGTCCCGGGGTTCGGGCGGCTCAACCCCGGCCTCCTCCCTCCCCCCGCCCTGGCCTTGGATGTCCAAATGTGGGAGACAGAAGTCTGGGACCCCTGTGGGTTCTCCGGGCGTGGGGGTGTGAGGTGCTGGGCCGGGCCAGGGCGGAGTGGAAATGTCCGGGACCGTGCCAGGCCTGGCGTGGGCCCTTGGCTGCTCGCTGCCCGCCCGGCGCCGGTGCCCAGCCTTGGATGGGGCCAGCCTGAACTTGGAGAGACCTGAGGAGGAGGGGCTGCGCACCCTACCTGTCTGCGGGGTGCTCTTCAAGCGATCTTTTGGGTCCTCCCCCCCTCCTTTCTTCCTTTTCAAGCACCACAGTGTTAAGTATTTCGGAGTAGTTCAAGGGAAAGGGAAAGACCGTCAAAGGGAATGTGAATCCACGTTCAGGAAAAGCCTGGAATCCGTGGAGTGGCCATAGCAATTAGCTTTTTTTAATTTTTTTTTTCCTTTGGGGGAGTTACCTGCTACACTCCACCAGTGCCATCTCTACAGTGCCTGGCTCACTGGGTGAAACTACCCTAGCCTATCCCCAGAAGCAGGACTTTCCTAAAGTGTGATTTCCTTCTTTGTTAATATGAAGGCCTGCCTTCAATCCGAGGGACCCAAGAAAAGTTGTCCAGTGCATCCTGAGTACACACCTGCCTGTTCATTTAAGAACTGGGTAAATTTACCAGGTAAATGTGTTCTGTCCATGTTGCTGAGCAACACGTTTTAAATGTAAATATTACTTGGTTCTTAGTAATATTGGGGATTGTAGGGTTACACTCTAAGCATTGAATAGGAATAGATTATAGATGTGGCATAGTTTGTATCATTATATAGCATGCTATAGAATACAGATACCTTGAATATCTTTCCACAGTGTATTCTGCAAATATGGTTATATTCAATGATATTCTTATATGTAGAATCAGAAATTTATTTCAGGTAGTGAATAATTCAGTCTCTTGAGATTTTCATAGCACTTTTTAGCTATCCTCTGAATCCAACGTTTAATATTGGAAATTAAATATTCTTTGTTAAGCCACAAATACTTTAGTTAGGAAAAATGTTTAATATGTGTAAAAGATGTAGCAAAAGTAATCTATCATACTGGAGGGTAAAGATAAAATCCTTCAACAGAACTTGTTAAATTTAGAAACATCTAATGTAGATGGAGTAGTCCCTATTTTCAAATGCATCATATGACAAACTTAACAAACTTTACCCATAAAGCAACTCTTACTATGGATTTTAACTAGTCATTCTCTAACATGATGGTTTAAAAATTTTAGAAAAAGTTGAACATGAGATAAAGTCATATTTTATTTTCAAAATAAAATCAAAATATATATTTGAATGTACACACTGAAGATTATCAAGATGCAATTTTAAAATGTACACATTTGTTATAGCCAGCAAATCTTGACATGTAAATAGTGAGTCTTATTAGAATTTTTTGATGGTTCATAGAGTCTACAGGAATTCTGAAACATCATAAAATACCTTATTCATTAAATTTCTTGAAGCAGCTGATATAATTATTTTAATTTACTAATTTTCTGAATTATCACGATTTCATTAATTACAAAAATTCAGTTTTTACCTTTGATTTTCTTGTTATGGTTAAGCATTTTTTACTATAGTTGGAATGATACTTTTAAGCTAAGAAGTGATTCAAATGTTTAGAATAAACGTTTTTTATAGCTTTTATAAGAAACTCTTATGCTAACATTCTTTGTTCGTATAATAACTCTTTGTTTTAAATAAACAAATGTAAACTTTCTAACATTAACTCATGTTCAAAATTGCCAGTCAGTTGCCATTTTTCCTACCACTAGGTGTCTCTACAAGCTACTCTGCAGGAAAAAAAAAAAAAAAAAAGAGAGACTATTAAGAAATACATGGCTTGAAGAGGCTAGCCAACAATAAGGAAAACCCTCAGTTTTTAATCAGTAGACTTCTACTTGCTATGACCGTGTATTTTTTTTTAGAAATCATACAAATGAATCATACACTTGCATCAGTGCGTTTACTTAAGTAAGCATACCTGTATTTTGCTCTATATTAAACAACTACTCTCATACAGCATTTAGGTGTGTTTTTACAAAATATTTAAGTAATGATGATTGAATAAAACCAATTGGAAGCGAGAGAATAAAATTACGGATCCAGATAATGTTATTGCTACATAATTATTATTTGATTGAGTTGGATGCAAAAAGGCAGACTATTTGTCTAAATGTTTTTGAATATATTTAGGCATATTATAATTTATTTACAAATATTATAAATAATATTTATGGTAAATTGTATATATTATAAGATTATTATAAATTCATGTAAATATTTAAACATTTTTGCACTGATTAGTACAACTTAGGGCCCCAGATTGATACAACATATTAAAATTAGAATCATACTTATCCCTTAGAACTGACCATATATCTTTGCAAGTTTATATATATATACATCATTGTGTAGAATTATCGTTTAATGTATTAATTTTTGGAGGAATTCTTACAGTAGATGCCTTTCTTAAAACATTTTATTTTCTTTGTACATCACTGTGTAATGTCTTTACAAGTATTAAGTGCTTAGTTAGCAGTCCTTGTAAACAAGGAAAGCATGTGGCTAATGGGACAGAGAGACTTGAAGTGTACCAATAGCATGGAAAGAAAGCTAAAGCCTGTGGAGCTTTCATTTCCTTTTGTTCATTTAAATGGTGAATTATGATTGGAGAATTCTGTTAAGTATCAGACATTTCCAGCCCTGGATGTAGGACATTACTTTTCTGTGATAGCAATGACTAAGAAGTATGTATAATTTAGTTTAGTAATTGACACATATTTATGACCTAAATTAAAAAGTATTTTCTTAAATCTTTGAAATGGAAGACATATGAATTGTGTACCACCAAAAGAAGGAAAAGTAAAAGATTTCCTGGAGAGGAAGGAAAAGAAGTCATTATTTATGATTGTTGATGTAGTCACTTAATGAATCACGGGGCATGAGTTACTAGTTCGCTTTCCTGGGGAGACAACCTGGTAATATGGACCAAAATTTACAGTACAATATCTTTCAAACAATTATTTTTTCAAAGAGTAGGCTACAATTTTACCAATGTAGGAGAAGATGATAAATATGGGGAGGCTTTAAAATGATTAAGAACAGTAAAATCAATAAACAGTAAAATGATTATGAAGAATAAAACGGATGAAAAGTAGCTTATATTACCTATACATTGGTAGAACAACACACTGGTGTTCTACTTGAATACCAATATGTACAAGAATATAGTTTTGCATTATTAACAGCATACATAACATCACAGAGAGATGGGTGGATAGATAGATTAGAAAGATAGAATGGAGGGGAATCTGAGGAGGTGGAGCAAAGAGAGGGAATAAAGGGGGAGGGAAAGGGGAAGAGCAAATGAGAGTGAAGGAAAAGTAAAAAAGACCTACAGGAAGAAATTGGAAAAAAAAAAAAGAGAGGGGTATGGGTGAGAGAGAGACACACAAACAGGCAAAGACAAAAGACAGAGACTGAAATTCTTTCTTGAAAGATACACATGTACAAATCCAGAACTGGTAATTACTTCTTAGAAGACAGGGATACTTGAATAAAGCAGATATTTTGCTATCAGTGCACTCTACTGTTTAATAGTTTAAATTTTCATTTTCTGTACAAATTTTAAATTTTATAGTAAACTTGAAAATTAAAGTATGAATCTAAATAATTAAGTACATTATTTAGAAGAAAGCTGTAGAACTGATGAAGAGCTGAATGTGCCTTCTCTAAAATAATCTCTCAAAATCACTTCACTGTTTTTCTTTTTATTGTTTCTTATTTTATTTTATTTCAAAATTACTTCATTGTTTACATGATAAATTAGTATTAATAGACAATGAAAATCTGTTTTTAAATATGAATGTAAATTACTTAAGGTAGTCCTCTTAACTCTTAATTGATACTTAATTCTAGCTTCCCACATTACTAATAAAAGAAAATCTAACAGAAGCTAGAAGACAAACCATAATGAGCACTGGAGACGTTAGCTGTGTTTTATATTCTTGTATGTGAAGAGGAAGATCAAAATGGTTCTGAAGAGAAACAAATGATCATGTTGGAAATTATCTGCAGTACCATTTTACCCTATCCACATGAAGATGAATAAGTATGTAGTTGTGAGATGTATTAAATATATAAACTGACATTAGACTTTGTTAGAACAAAGATTGCTGTCATTTGGCCTGTAAAGGCCTAAAAATATTTTTGTCCCACTGGAAAAAAGGCAGGTTCACTATGTAGCTAGATTAGTTTTTCTATGGATGACTCTATTAGAGTCTCTTGGGATCCATTGCTTCTTGGTTCTCACAAATTTCTAGTCATTTTCAGAAAACATGTACACGCCTGTCTGTGGCTTCTATTTCCTTCAAAGGAAAATCATATAGCATAGTTGTGTCCCAACAGTTTCAGAACTATTTCCTATATATTTGCCTAAATATACTTCTTCAATGTACTTCATTCATTAAACATACACTTTTCCCTCAATTAATCACTCTTCTCACCTACTCCAAAACTCTGGTTTGTATTGTTGTTGGACAGAAGATTTTTTTTCACATTTTTTAAAAATTATCCATTGCCATAAAAGAACTTCCTCTCCAGCAAACTACTCTCAATTTTTCCTAACGAACAGTATAGACTTGACCCTCAAAATATACTCTTGCATTGTCTATCACTTATCTAGGATGGTACTTTCTAATGTGCTATTATTATTCCAGGTTGGATTATAATTTATCACTGAGAAGGGAAGGAATTTTATTATTCAATATACTATAAATGGCAAGAAGAAAGAGCTCTAGGAGATTCCTTGGGTATTGAAGAAGTGCTATTTATTAGTTAATTTCTTCGTTCAACAATAGTTATTTAATATCTACTACAGGCTAGGCCCTATCTTTTATATTTCTGGTGAAACAGTGATTAATATCAGGAAATTTTGATACAAAGATATCTGGACTTTCTGATGAATTATCTGTATTTTTGACTCAAAGTCTTATATGGCATGCCAAAATATTATTCCATACATTTTTAGCTTTCAATGGCATTCGTTCTGTAATAGATAGACCATGCTCCTAAAGGAGGCTAAGAGAATGGACTCTCATGAATCTTATCAGTGTCTTACAGTACAGCCTTTAGATATTCTACTGAGCGTTTGAAATACTGGCAGTATCACAGAGAAGTATGCATAGTTATCTGTGTAACTTTAAATACGTCGGTAAATTGTGACCTTATTGAGATCTATGGGTCTAGAATATGAAGCCTAGTAATACTGAAACTGTATTTCTTGCATAATTGTTAGGATTTCTTGGAAATTCAATTATTATGAACAGCCACACTCTTAACTAATGATAATGATTATGGCAACCAAAAAAACAAAGCCAATTTTTTATGATTCATACTTCATAAGGAGCCAAATTTCCATTCCATGGAGTATCTGTATTCAATTCTTCTTAATTCCATTTCCTTAAAACTGTTATTTTACAGACATTTCAAAATTCCCCCATCATATGTGATATATAACGAAGGAAGAATAGATTAACTTAGATCAGTGACATTTTATTAGAAAGTAACTATTATTTTATGTATGCTAAAGTAGCTGTACTTTCTGTATATTACACAGTAGAATATTGAAAGAAATGAAAAGAAAGACCTAATGGTAATATTGTTTTAAAAATGATCTAGAAGGGGTTAGTTGGAAAAACAACTTTACTTGAAATTTTACATTACATTATATGTTTTTTAATATAAAAATTGGACCTTGAAACTTACTGGAATTTTTTTTTTCCAGTCCTGGGCTTGAGCTCAGGGCCTAAGCACTGTCCTTGGACTTTCGCAAGACTAGAGCTCTACCACTAGAGCCTCAGCACCACTTCCAGCTTTTTTCTATGTATGTGGTACCAAGGAATTGAACTCGGGTCTTTGTGCATGCTAGGCAAGCACTCTTGCCTC
This sequence comes from Megascapheus bottae, assembly GCF_031878675.1. NCBI lineage: Eukaryota > Metazoa > Chordata > Mammalia > Rodentia > Geomyidae > Megascapheus > Megascapheus bottae. The sequence continues at coordinate 16,627,234 of NC_143519.1, forward strand.
TAGGCCAAACTCCTGGCCCCCTTACTGGTATTTTTGAAAACTAAAGTTTGTAGAGATTGAATGGCATGTTATAATTGATTTATTATTAGAATGCATCAGAATGACCTCAGAATACCAGGAAAGGCTACATATATATATCACTAAAACATATGTATGTATTTCAATCATTGATATAATAGTTATATAACTAGTTCTGGTTCCAACAATTACTGTAATGTATTAAAGTCAAGGTGTATTTGTTTCATAAATGCATCTAAAATTTTAGTATATAATTGAACTATAGTTTCATATTATGACTCTTATATGGAAAAGTACTATAAAACTTCACAAGGAAGATTGTTTAAGGTCTTTAATCTGAAATAAGCACATTGTATCTTGATCCAGAACAGTCAAATAACTGTCAAAGGTCAATATCTATTGTAATGACATTGATCATGGCCATTCTAACTGGAGTGAGATAGAATCTCAAAGTTGTTTTGATTTGTATTTTCTTTATGGCCATAGATATGAAGCATTTCTTCATGTGTCTATAGGCCATTCTTAGTTCTTCTTCAGATAAGTCTCTCAGTCTTTGGCCCGCCTTTTAATAGATGGTTGTTTCTTTGAAGATTAGTTTTGGAGAGATTCAATTATTTTGGCTGTTGATATATTTTAGATATGAGGTCTTTGTCTGTTGTGTGGTTAGTGAAGATCTATGTCCTTTGCCATACAGAAGCTCTGTAGTTTAATACAGTCCCATTTGTCCAAAATTTCTTTAATATGTTGTGTTTCATGGTCCTTGTTAAGAAAGTTTTGACCTGTGCCAAGGAGACCTAGTGTAGCTCCCATTCCTTCTTGTAAAGTTTTCAGGGTAACTGCTTTTACCTTAAGGTCTTTGATCCATTTGGAGTTAATCCTGGTGCTCAGTTTTGCTTTAAAATGTTAGATATTTATGTTAGACATTTTAATTCTATTGGATTAAAATATTCCTTCAATCTCATTCATTATGGTGTGTGGTGTGTGTGTGTGTGTGTGTGTGTGTGTGTTTGTGCTATCAGTAATGGATCTTGAACACAAACCTTAGGAACTCACTTGACTTTTTTCTCTCATAGATGCGGAAACTCTATCATTGGAACCACATCATTAATGGAGCTTTTATAGTGGCAAAAGACCATAATTAGTGTCCTATGACTTATTATTGTGTATGCTTCAATTTTAATTAATTTACAGATATACCAGGGAAGAAATAATCAATTTCTATTGGGATAACTTTTATGAGAAATAAGATTCACTCTGTAGCCAACCTGTTTTTCATCATACGATGAGCAGTGACTGCTGTGCAGAAAAACCATCATAGTAACTACACTTAATAAAGAATTGTAATTATGACTTTATAAATATTTTCATACTGAAAGTATTTCACTAAATCCTTTGTGAGGTAGAATTTAGAAATAAACTAGTATATTGAAAAGGGTGGCCTAGTGTTTGATTTATGACAAAGCAGAAATGTATTTGACTGAATATGTTGATATGTACTATAACTTTTCAGCCCAAATTAGCCAAATATTCACAGGTCATATACACATTAGTTTTGATTCAGAGTAAGTTAAATATGTATATATATATACATACATACACATGTAAATTTGTTGATATTATTTGTATGTATGTATAAGAACATGTGTGTATGTGCATATATCCACATATATATGTCCAATAATATCAACAGTTAAATGCAAAAATGGCTCTTTGAGGAGAAATGATGCCAGCTCTTTCATGTATAATTTAAGGTACATCCTATAACTCTGTTATATTATGCTAGTATGCATAATTTTAAATAAAAAATTATTGATATATTCATTATTTTTCAACATGCATTCAGTGAGATTATAAAACTGATTATATTCTAAATATCTGAAAAATACACGTAAGTTTTTATATCAATAGCAAATCACCAAAATGGCTGTTTTATTTATTATTTAAAAGTCCTTGATAATTATCATTTGATCATCACATAAAATACTCCACTTATGTTGTGACTACAGTGTACGTTTCCCAATAATATCAAAGAAATTGAATGTTTGTGTAGGTCACTCTTCTCTGTGTGAGCAAAATGACATGTGGAGGATTTAACATATTTTTATTGCAATTAATAGCGTGGCTACAGTTATATTTGCCAGATAGAAGGAACATTACTTCACACCATTGATACCCCTTCTCATGTTATTATATCCATTTTCCTTCCCCTAACCTCTTCCCTCACCTGTTTCCCCCCTTCTCTTCTCTATTTCATATAAACAAATAAACATATATACAATATAACAGATTATAAGGTAAGATACTGCAACAATATGAGAATAACAAAGGGACAACAAAAATGATGAGAAATAACATAGGACATTAAGAACAACATTCACTCATTATATAGGTCTTGTTTCCATATGTTGGAGGTCCTTTCATTTAACCTCATCCTATATGGCCTTGTGTATCTAGGTTTTATGCTATTTTAATCCTATGCTAAGAGAGTCCTAGATGTGTACTAATTGTACAAATGAAGGAAACCATTGAGCCTATGTTCCTTTGGGTCTGGCTTACTTCACTTAATATGATTTTTTCCAAGTCTTTCCATTTCCTTACAAATAGGGCAATGTCATACTTTCTGATGGCCTCATAGAATTACATTGTATATAAATACCACATCTTGTTGATCCACTCATCAACTGAGGGGAATCTGGGTTGGTTCCATATTTTTGCTATGGTAAATAGTGCTGCAATGAACATCGTTGTGTTAGTGGATTAAGTATGTCCTTGTTTCTGGACATTTGGTAAATGCCAAGTAGTGGAATTGCTGGATCATAGGGGAGCTCTATTAGTCTTTTAAGGAACTTCTATACTGTTTTCCAGAGTGGTTGAACGAGTTTGTACTCCCACCAACAGTGTATTAGTGTAGTGTAGTGTAATAGTGATCCCTCCTGACCACACCCCTGCCAGCATCTGTTGTTATTAGATTTCTTGATCATGGCCATTGTAACTGGAGTGAGGTGGAATCTCAGAGTTATTCTGATTGGCATCTCTTTTATGGCCAGAGATGGTGAGCATTTCTTCATGTGTCTATAGGCCATTCTTATTTCTTCTTCAGAAAAGTCTCTCTTCAAGTCTTTGGCCCATCTTTTATGGGATGGTTGTTACTTTGAAGATTAGTTTTGGAGTGATTCGGGATATGAGGCCTTTGTCTGTTGTATGGTTAGTGAAGATCTTCTCCTACTCAGAGTGAGGATGTGACATATTTATGAATCTCCAAATACTAAAATTTTTAAGTGTTAAGTCAGATCGAAATAAATGTGTGTAAAGAAAGATAAGTTTAACTGGGGCTGAGAGTTGGGCCTAGTGGTAGAGTGCTTGCCTAGCATGCATGAATCCCTGGTTTCAATGCCTGTGTACCACATACATGGAAAAAGCCAGAAGTGTGTGCTGTGGCTCTAGTGCTAACGTTGTCCAAGGACAAGCCTCAGGATTGACAAAAAAAAATAGATTTTTCTGTGCATCTTACAATCTCAAGATGCTTGTAGCCATCTTCTCACATGCGCTGAAAGCAACCTGCAGTGACACTCGAATCAGCATTTTGGAGTTGCTCCAAAAACTACAAGTCAAAGAGCAGTGTCTGCATTGACAAAGAAGCATTCATAGCTGTCAGGAGTTCAGTGTCCATTCTATCTGAAAAACAAACAAACAAACAGAATTTGATAATATTTTTTCCATGGGAAAAACATCTCTGAGAAAAATGAATGCTTTCCTGATCACTAATGAATACCTGTGCATTCTCAACACATGAAACATCATCATTCTAGAGTGTTACCTTGCCTATGCTGTTTTTGCAGAATGTCTATTTCTGCTGCCAGTAAAAGTACTTTTGTGGCAGTCCTCTATCAATTACCTTCTTGTATGCAAACACCTGCAGACCTCTGTTTGCAATGGGTGTATATGATTTAGGATTGAAGAAATTGCACCATGAACCAATCAATCAATGCATTGTGTTTGTGTGTGTGAGAGAGAGAAAGAGAGAGAGAGAAAGAGAGAGAGAGAGAGAATGAATGAGAGAGAATGAAGGACAGAGAATGGGAAGACAAAGTATGACTGAACAATTGCATTTATGAACAGCTCTTTGTGTTTTCACTTATAGTTGATGTCTTGAGTATACATAATTACCTTCTGAAATGTATCTTTTGAAATATATAACTAAGAATAAAAGCAACTGCATTTACAAAGAAAGCTTTTCATTTGGAATAATCTATCCCAATTTTCTCAGTGTTTCTCAGGACCAATAATTGCTATGCTTAAAATGTTTATCATATACTCTAAGTGCCCAAAGAGATAACAAATATAAATTTACAATTATGTTTTGTAGAAAGTAAAATGTAAGGTGAGCTGGAGATGTCACTCCTACGGTAAAATGACAGCAAGAAAAGAACCACTTCTCCAAGAAAGATCCAAGAAAAATTTAATATACTTTTGAAAACGTGTCTGAAAAAGTAAACTGAGACTTTCAATGTTTTTAAAATAGTTGTGGTGATTATTCTAAAATAGAAATAAGTAGATTACTCACATTTTTATTGTTCTTCAACCTTTTGGTTGATGGAGAATCAATTTGAAAATATACTGATTGTTAACTGTTGATTTACTCAGATCAAATTCTCTAGATATAACAATCTGGTCATAAAATCTAGTAAATATTCAAGTTAGTGTTTTATAACCACATGTTCAAAACCAACTAGAGTTTTAAAATGCTACTTTTTTCTTTTACAAATTTCTTTGCCTTGTTTTTTCTTTCTTTTTTTCTTTTTTTTGCCAGTCCTGGTCTTGAGCTCAGAATTTGAGCATTTTGACTTTCTCAAGGCTCTACCACTTGAGCCTCAGCACCACTTCTGTTTTTTTCTATGTATGTGGTATCAAAGAATTGAACCTGGGTCTTCGTGCATGCTAGGCAAGCACTCTACCACTAAGCCAAACTCTTGGCCCTGTTTTTTTTTTCTTCTTTGTTTATTTATTTTGTGATAGTGGAGTTTGAACCCTTTACTAGGTAGTTTCTCTACTATTTGAGCGAAATTGCTGGACCTGTTTTATAATTGTTTTCATGAGAGTGAAGAGATAAATGGAAAGACAGTTGGACTGGATTTGTATCCTAGATAAAAAATACATAGCATACATACTTGTTCTAATCCCTACTCATCTGGATTACTTATTACTTATCAGAAGTATAATATATATGTACATATATATAATATTAATATATGCATCCTCATGAGAGAAGCCATTTTGCTATAGTGAAATGTTGGACAAACATTTATGATCACTACATTCAGAAAACACCATTTTTTTTTCTTAAAATGATTTGGGCTATGGTTATTTTATTTAATTCTCAAAACATGGATTTCGGATCATTTAGCTTCTAGATATTACCTTATTATGACCCCAAGTTGTTTAACAACATTGCTTCTATAGCTATAGACATCTCAATTCTCTCCCCCCCCTCTCTAAATGGGGGAAAATAAGAAACTACTAACCTTTGTGTATGCATTATTCATCTCATTTTTCAAGAAGAAATTGTGATAAAAAAAACTGTGTGACCTGTCATTGTTACCTCTTGCTTTTTTGTTGTTGTTGTTGTTTTGTTTTACATTACGTTTTGTTTTTTCATCAATGGACAAATATCAAATATTATTCAAAATTTACTGACAAGCAAATAAAAAAATTAGGACTTTTGATACACAGGTCATCACTGGAATTAGAAAGGTCAGGGTGTCCATGTCTACATATATTTTAACTTTCAGAATATAAACCAAACTTTCAGTAACCTTAAAATATTGCCCTCAGAATTTATCCATTTAAAATAGAAATGATTTTCTTGTCATTACATTACTTCATAGGAATGTGAGATTTTATCTGGAAAAAAATGTGGCCTCTGAAGACACAGAAAAGCCAAAATGAGGCCGGGAGTTTGGCCTAGTGGTTAAAGTGCTTGCCTAGCATGCATGAAGACCCAGGTTCGATTCCTCGGTACCACATACATAGAAAAAAGCCGGAAGTGGTGCTGAGGCTCAAGTGGTAGAGCTCTAGCCTTGAGAAAGTCCAAGGACAGTGCTCAGGCCCTGAGCTCAAGCCCAGGACTGGCAAAAAAAAAAAAAAAAGCCAAAATGACTAAAGTCATGAGCTACTCTTGATACTATCTAGGGTTTGGTTTTTTTTCTCCACCAATAAAATGGCATCAAAGTGTTTAATAAAATGGCATCAAAGTGTTTCATTTTCTCCACCAATAAAATGGCATCAAAGTGTTTAATTTCCTCCAAGGTTTACTTAAAGGAAAATGAAACAGAGAACAGGAACTTCTTGAACATGGAGGTGTCCTGGGACACCTATATATAGGGTGCCTGATCTTGTCTAAAACATAGCTTTGGGTCCCTTTAGTTGAGGGCAGGACATGTTTTGCAAGGATTCTACTGATTGGTTCTACTGATAGTTGTCCTATGATAGGATCTCCCAACTTGGCTTTCCATAATGGAAAAGTACTTTTGATCCAATGGAACCTGGGGCAATGTGCCCCTGGCTGTAAAGGGCACATGTGTTTGGGACATGGAGCCTGCAGAGCCAATTGGTATTTCTTACCATTTCATTCTTTTCCTCCATGTTGGAGCTGGTCCTGACTGCAATCTTCTATAGATTACTGTCTAGCTAGGGTTGTGTAAATTCCTTTTACCTTTAACCTTGTCACAGAGGTCTTTGAATAAATTTGATGATACTGCAAATGGGTAAATTGGAATAGATAGATCTGCCGAAAAGCTGGTAATTTTTTTAAGACAGTGTAAAAGGACAATCTTAATTAAAATTTTCTAGTTTCTATAATATTTTGTCTAAATCCAGGCTTTATTTTTCCAGGAGCCCTCCAGTTAATCAGAGCTGACTTCATTGACAGCTTGCTCTGATAATTATAGCAATGCTTTCACTGAGTGACCCAAGAGATTAATGGAGTCAACCGCAACTTCAAGACTCAGAACACCAGAAATTGGAAAGAAATATGGTGACATTCTTTCATTATCTAAGGTATTTATTATTTCAATAAATTGCACAAAATCTGTAGATACATGGGTTAATTTCGGGCCTTTAAAATAATATTATTAACAATGTCTTATTAATAAAATATCATGTGTTAATACTTGGACTACCTACGTTGAAAATACAATCTTTTTTTTTTTAACCTGGTGTGTTGTTTATTTGTTTATTTGAAATAGGGAAGAGATGGGTGGAAAATAAGATGACTGGGTGGGGGGTGGGTGAGAGGGAAATGGGGACAAAAACATGAGAAAGGTTATCAATATGCGAGAAGTAATGCACCTACTACTTGATAAATGTAACTGTAACCCCTCTATACATTATCCCCACAATAAAATAAAAATAAAGAAAAAATGTTAAATGTCAAACAACTTTTATTTAACCATTCTTAAATTATTTCACAAAGCACAGTATTTTACTTTTAGCCCTTATTCCTGCTGTTGAAGTAAGTAGCAAAGACTACTTATCTTTGGCCTGGAGATTAGTATGGGCCAAGAACCTGTGATGTCCAGCTTAATGTCGGTAGTTGGTGTAGTTTTAATGACATAGATTTATTGCTGTGGGAGGGTTTTTAAAAATGTTTGATTTCTTTTCACCCATTTACTAAAATTCCCTTCCTTGTTAATCCAGGTTCATGCCTTTTATTACTACCTGCTTTTGCCTTCGAAAATACTCTTGCACAATTTACAGTTACTGCTTTCTCATTGGATGACTTGTCCGTGTCTCGTTGGTTCCTATTCACTGGTGTTGAGTTTGAAAGGAAGGTCTTGGAACATCCATCCCCTTCTCTAAATTACTTTTTTTCTTCAATGATACATTGATTCATCATTTTGGCACTGTATTGAGCTTTTATATTCCCTGGAATATTTCCTGCCTCTTCTTTCCATCTTGAGATGCTTGGATGTTCTCTCTTTTAACCATGGTAAACAAACACCTCTGTTTCCAAATATAACCCGTTTTATGTCTCTTTTCATTTCTGAATTTTAAAGTAACCACCTTCACTCCTAAGTAACCCTCAGTTTGTACAGTAAATGATAAAAGTTGTACAACATACTATTATCTTTCATTGTTGTTTTTCTAATTCTGTGCTGTTGATTTGAAGAACTATTTTCTCCAAAACAAGGAAGGTCCTTAGCTGGAGTTGGATTGCAGCTTGTTGGATTTTGTGTCTTAAGTATGTAAAGTAGGATAATGTTACTCTCAATATTTGTGTTGATGGAAATTGGAAATTTTTACAAAAACATGAGAAAGGGTAGCAATGTACTAGAAGTAATACACCTACTATCTGACAAATGGTAATCACTCTATACATTATCCCGACAATGAAAACATGCCAAAAAAAGAAATTGGAAAATTTTAAACTTTACAGTGGTGAAAATATTATTGATTACAAAGCATCAGCAAAAGTAATGTTTGTGTATTAAACTATTTTAATATCTAGTAGCTCTTTATGTGGTCTATGCTTTCTTGAAACATACTGCAATTTTTCCAGAGTGTAATATGACCAATTGGACCTATGATCAAAGTAATGTTGGAGACAATTACATTTCTTGTTTTGGTCCTCAGAATTTCTGAAAAATAATAGCAAGTTCTATTTGAATGTATTGAGTCTGTAGTGCTTGCTGAAGTAATGTCAGTTTGAATGATAGAATGACTGGTTCATATCTGAATTTTTTATTTGAGACACGCTTCTGGGATGTGAGAGAACAGAGCTGTTTCTCATAAACTGGACTCTAAGAAGTCTAAAAATCATATCATGCAGATAAAAAAGTAAATGAATAGGATATGCACTCTGATTATGGGTGGTGCCTTCTACATGTGCCTTCACATGTAGAAAAGAAAAATTCACTTTTTAGATATTATGTACAAGAAAAATAATGTATATTGTTAGATATTGGGTGAAGTTGCTAAAAAATGCATACATGTACCTGTCAGACCTCACATATATCCAAATAAGGAGCAGCAGCTAAGATCTAAGCTTTTGCATTGCTCTTCTATACTTTCAGATTTCAACCTTATGATTCCGTGATACATCCCCTTCAAAATTTGTTTCTTCTACTTTCTTCTTTTATCATTTTAATTTATTTTATTTTTGACCTCTCTAAATGGACTTTGAGGTGGGTTCTGGTGATCAGTGAAATACTTCAATAAAGGCAAACAGAAACAGAGGCAGAACATTATTAGAGATATAAAATGGAAATAGAAATGTGATTAATGAAAAACTGTGCATGCTAAGCCCTTGTCCAGTTGCTGAGAACATGTCTATTTTTCTTGTCTATTGATATAAAATGAAAATAATGACTTATACTATGTGCTATAAGCAAAACACATAGAAATCCATAGGGGACATATCTATACAATGGCCTGTGGAAATCATCCTGGAGTATTTATAAAGTGAATTTGCCATAATGTTCTCAAGAGAACACCTTCTTGGTGTAAGCCCATTTTAAACAGGTAAATTTGAAAGAGTTACATGGTTCTTTATCATCAGTAATGCCATTTATACTGGAAGGATCTTCCAGGGCACAGATCACAGAGCTAAATCCTTGATGTGCTTGGGAATGTAATATGGAAAATGGATGGTGATTCTTTTTCAAAATCTGTCTTTAAGTATTATTTATGCTAAAGAAGGTTATTAGGTATAAAGTGAGTAGAAGTTGGAGATTGTTCTGGCTGGCCTTTGCTGCTGTCACAGCTCGCTATACTTTATCGTTAAGCTTATACTTTGCCATTCAGTTAAAGGAAGCATTTGTTTGAAATTTCATGGAATTTTGGAAATTGCTAGAAGGAGACAGAAGAGAACAACTGATGGAATACTTTAGGTGTGCCAGGATCAATTGTATGGATCAATGTAAACAACAAAATTGAACCATTCACCTAGAAAACTTTGAGGTATTTTAAGCTTTTGTTACTTAAATAACTAAAAAAAACCCTTTTTGGAAGCTAATAAAGAGTTGCTTCATTATGATTAATCTCACTATAAAATTTTTGAAATTAAGTTTGAAATGGAAATATTTTTATTTACTAGGTATAAATTCTTCAGATCTTTTAATATTTTGTTGATAATAATTACCTAAATTTCTTCTAAGGCCATTAAAGTAGAATGTTCTAAAACATAGTTGTTCCTCTTGTGGCAGAAGATGAATACAATGTTGTTTACTGTAACAGGATTCAGGAGTTTGGTGCATTGTAGATCATGCAAAAGGTATAAGAAGAGTATCAGGAAGCCAGTGATGGTTCACATTTACAAATTAGCAAGTTAGGAGTCTGAGTTTTGAGGATCATGGTTCAAATCCATCCTAGGAAGGATAACTCCATCACTCAGTCACAAAGAAACCTAAAGTGGGGCTGTGAGCAAATAAAACCTAAAGGACAGTGTATAAGCCTTGAGCTCAAATCCCCAGGTCTGGATATAAAAAGAGTAAAAACCTAAGCTTGTATCTGTACCCTAGAGCTCTTAAGAAAGAAATGTAGAATATAACCTGGATTAATTTTTATAAGCACTTAAAAAATTTGGGCATGTAACAATATTAACCAACCAATAATTTTGATGGTTATGTAACTAAGGACTGGAAGTTGAACCAACTAAGGCAAATCCCAAGAGGAAGCCAATCAAAAAAATACTTTACTTGTAACCTTCTACATTTAGCCTTTTGTTCTGCTGTTTCTACTGCTGGAGGGGCTCTCTGTAGCTTTTTTAGTGTTGAGTGTTACCCAGTTTATGAAATGTTCTTTGGTGAAATAAACTGTGTCAGATTTTTTATTTCCTAAAGTTTTCTATTTAATCATCATGATAAAATGGAATGGGGGGAGGAAGAATTTAGAACATGTCCATAGTTCATTCTGTATACAGTTATTAAACTCACATAGCTAAACTTTGTGAATATTTATAGTCACTTGATATACAAAGTGCCTTTTATATGAAGCTTCCCTTTCATGTGTTGAATGGGAAATTTCAGAAATAAATTACTTACAGAGTAAACATTTCAGGACATTCTGTTCTGTATGTAGAACTCTTCACCATCCTCTATCTCATTTGGGAAGAATGAATCTTCTGTTGAGTATACTCAAGATGTGTGTATTGCTCACTTCTTACTTGGTAGTTGACTTGGCTATCAGCTTCAGTGTTGCAGTATTTGCTTGGGTTCAAGATACTTTTACATGGTAGCCTAAAATGGCATCACAGTGGCTGACATTCACCTCAATATGAACATTTGTATAAATTCATCACAAGAAATAAAACAAGAGCAGTATAAAACATATTTTAAGACAAATTTATCACATTCACGCAACTGCTACTATAATGTACTATTTTATATACTTTATTTCATTGTTGTTAATCTCTCACAGTGCCTAATATGTAACTTTATCCTAGATACTTATAGATAGGAGAAACATCCATAGGATTCAGTACTCTATTGAGTTTCAGAAGTCTACAAGAGTCTTGGAACTTATCCAATGTAAATAAGGGAAAATTACTGTAGTGTTCAAATGCTTTAGCTATATGAATTCTATAGTAAAGAGCTATATGCTATATACTAGATGGTATATAAGAGTCTCTTACATTGTCTTTCTGGTGCCATAGGCTACCAACAAAGGAATCAAAACTTCAAATAACCTAGTTAATTTATTCTACATGTCTTCACAAAATCAGTGTTCTACATAGCACTACCCTAACATAACATTGAACAATTGTGTTGTATAATTTAGACCATGATATGTGCAATATTTTGATTTTTTACAGAGAATGTAATGAACCAATCGAATAGCTGTAGTTAGAAAGGAACAAACTTTTATCTATTAAAGGGAGGGAGAAGAGAAAAGTTGTATTCCAAGTCAAAATAATTAATTTGTTCCTCTTCACTAACATGATCATGGTAGGAACTCACAATTTTAAATGTCCCTTAGATCATTTTAAAGACATTATATGTTTTTTCTCATTTAGTTGTCATTATGTGATGACTTATTTAGTGTTTTATAACGTTTGTTATAATGTAACCTGAGAATAGGGCACCCAATCACATTCAGAATTGAACAGCACTTTACTGTTTTGACCACAGAGTGAGCTTTGAAATGTACTTGAAGGTAAACCATTGCAGAACTTTTACTCATAAATACGAAGCAGCACTCTCTGTACAATCATGTAGGCATGAGCCATTGAAATTTGTTCAAACAGAATGGTATTATGTTGACTATATAAAATCCTCACTCTATTTTGAACATTTAGTGAAAATCTGTTGGAATATTAATAACTATGCTTCTGTCAGAAAGAATGACATCGCCCCAATTGTTAGGAATTGGAAAGACTTAGAAAAAATCATTTAAGTGAACTAAGCCAGACTCAAAGGAGCATAGGGTTAATGGTTTCCCTCATTTGTCATAAACAGTAGAAACCTTGGGCTCCCCTAGCAGAGATTTACAATAAAGCCAAACCTAGGCCATACAGTATGACGCTAAATGAAAGGACCTCTAGGATATAGAAACAAAAGCCATATAATGAGTGATTGTTGTCCTTAATGTACTATGTTATCTCTCATCTCTTTTGCTGTCCCTTGGTTATCTCATATTGTTACAGTATTTCACTTTGTTATCTGATATATTGGATATATGAGTATTTGCTTATTTGAAATTGGATAGGGAAGGGGGGAATACCATATGAGGGGTGGGGTGGTGGAGGGAAATGGGGACCAAGACATGAGAAAGGGTATCAATGATTGTGAAGTAATGCAACTTCCATCTGGTGAGTATAATGTAACCCTTCTATTAATTACAATAAAAGTATATGAAAAAAGAAATATAAAAATGTGAACATATGTAGAAGTAATATTGAAATATATTTGTTTGAATACAATATTAATATTTAAAAAATTAAGTTCACCTATTTTTCTATCTCTAATATGTGAACTTCTTAAACTTGATAAGTTAGAATTCAGAAAGCAGAATCCAACTAAATATTTGGCAAATAAAAAGTGGATGATTTTTTAAAAATGTTTGCACCTTCTATCTGGTGACTATAATGTAACCTTTCTATTAATTACAATAAAAAAATAAGAAAAAAATAGCTGAGCTTCTTCAAGAGGTCAGAAAGCAGTGATTTCACATTGTAAGCTGATAGTGGGGGGAAAGGCCTCAGAGTTATATGTTCAAAGAAATGCTGGAAATATTTTGGCTATCCAAAATATAAATATATTCACTGTATAGTTTATGTTCTATAAATGATAAAATTCAGATCATATTTGTCTGTACTAAAAAAATACAATTCTAGATGTATCATCGGGTCATTGTTTTCTATGCCAGCCTGTTCTAAAGAGCACTAATGGGGATACCCAGATTTTGATATTAAAATATTTTTGAAAATTATTAATTGAAATTTGACTAGAATGTCAAAACCATACATATTAAATGCTTGCAAATGTTGTATTCGGAGACAAGAACACTTTTATTAAACAATAACTACCATCTTCCCCAAAGCATTATAAATACCTTCAAAATTTAATATGGATAAAATGATTAAAGTAATATAGCATTTATCAAATGCATACTGGATACATATTATTGCTTTATCTTCAAATATACTTCCTAACTGAATGCTCAAAATCATATTGTCATTATTTACATTGGAGCTAACAGAAGTTGAAACATTCCTGAAGATTAAAGAAACAGTAATTGATAAAATTGGAATTCAAATTCCAATAGAACCTTGGTTCAAAGGGACTTGTAGAAAGAATGTCATTGGGTTCAAAGACCCACATAGGAGTGCTCCAGTCTTGTCTTTATCTTGCTAAGCCAAGTTGGACAAAGCTAATAACTACTTTGAGTGAGAGCTGATGATGATTGAAATGAAAGAAACAAACTTTTATTTTATTTTTTTACTTTATTTTTTTGTTATTGAGGTAATGTGTAGAGGGATTACAGTTACTTCAGCAGATAGTAGGTACATTACTTCTCACACATTGATACCCCTTCCCATGTTTTTGTCCCCATTTCGCTCCTCAACCCTCTCTCAATCCCCCTTTCCTTTCCTAATTCAAATGAACAAATAAACATTTATACAATATAACATGTAACAAAGTAAGATACAGTCACAATATAAGATTAACCAAAGGGCAACAAAGGAGATGAGAAATAACATAGTACATTAAGAACAATAATCACTCAAGATAAAGCTCTTGTTTCCATATCCTAGAGACCCTTTCATTTAGTCTCATCCTATATGACCTTATATATCTAGGTTTTGTGTTATTGTAATCCTCTGCTAGGAGAGTCCTAGATATGTACTAATTACTAAAAATTATTTTTTTATTAAAGAATTTATTAACATTGATTTTTACATCATATTTCAAATGTCATGTTTAACAAACAGGTATTCAAGAAGGGAATCTATGTACAATCACTGGCACAAAGATTTTAGAACATAATTAAAATTAAGATGAGAGTTTGTATGTTATAGATATGTATTAGTATATGTAATAAAACGAATTAGGGAAACCATTGATCCTATGTTCCTTTGGGTCTGGCTCACTTCACTCAATATGACTTTTTTCAAGCCTTTCCATTGAAGGAAACAATCTTTAGCATTTTTATTCTTTTAACACAATCATATTATGAAATTACTATATAGATACGTATCTTTTAAAATTGTATTTTTTTGTCAAGGTGATGTATAGATGGTTAGTTATATTTGTCAGGTAAAGGGTATATTCTTTTTATTTTTTTTAAATCAAGGAAGAAGAAACCACTTATTGGGCTTTGTAGGGGAATTTTATTAAAGAATTTATTAACATTGATTTTACATCATATTTTAAATGACATATTTAACAAACAAGTATGCAAGAAGGGAATCTCTGTATACAATCACTGGCACATAGATATTAGAACATAATTAATATAATTAAAATTAGTCTGAGGATTTGTATGTCATAGATACATATTAATCTATGTAATAAAATAGGTCTATAGAGTCATAAATTTTTATGTTTACATAGTTGTGCTTATATTTCCAATACCATGTTCATAGCATTGGGTATACAAATATTGAGTTCTCTCTCTTGTACTGTTTGGATCTAATAGCCACATATTAAGGAGACCATATGCCTTTTTTCCTTTGGTCTTGACTTGTCTCACTCAACATAATTTGCTCTAGATTCATCCACTTCTCTGCAAATGCCATTATTTTATCTTGTCTGTTGGCTATGTAGAATCCCATTGTGTGTGTGTGTGTGTGTGTGTGTGTGTGTGTGTGTGTGTGTGTGTGTATATATCACATTTTTTGTATCCATTCATCTGCAGTAGGGCATCTGGACTGTTTCCATTGCCTGGCTATTTTGAATAGTGGAGAGATGAACATAGCTGAACAGGTGTCCTTATCATATCCTGGGTTATGATGTTCAGAATAGATGCTCAGAAGTGGTATGGCAGGATTGTAGGGAAGGTCAATTTTCAGCTAAGAATCCTCACACTGCTTTCCAGAGTGGCTGAACTGGCTTACAGTCCCACCAGCAGTGCAGTAGGGTTCCTTTTTCTCCACAACCCCATCAGCATCTGTGGTTTCTGATTTCAAAATCTTGGCCATTCTTGTTGGGGTAAGGTGGTATCTTAGTGTTATTTTTATTTGCATTTCCTTTATGACCATGAATGATGAGCCTTTTTGTATATGCTTTTCTGCTATTTTAACCTCTTCTTTTGATAAGTCTCTCTTTAGTTCCCTTGCCCATTTGATGATTGGTTTGTTGGATTTGGGGGGGATTAGTTTCTTGAGTTCCCTGTAGATAGTAAGCATTTGTCTGATGTATTATTGGTAAACATCTTTTCCCAGTTGGTCAGCTGTCTTTTTACTTTAGTAGCTATGATTTTATCTGTGCAGAAAGTTTTTATTTTGTATCCTTTTTAATTTTTTTGATGGTCGTGTGGTTTGAACTCTGGTAGTCACTGCCCGATAGCTCAGTGCTAGCATTCTACCACTTAAGGCACAGTTCCATTTCTAATACATTACTTCTTGAACATTGATATACCTTTCCATGTTTTCCTCCCACTTTTTCTCTCCACCCCTTCTCAAGCATCTTGCTTTTCCTCTTACCTTCCCTATTTCAAATAAACATATATACAATATATCAGGTACCAAAGTCAGATACAGTAACAGCATGAGATAAACCATAAGGGGGAAAAGAGAAGAGAAATAGCTTCACATAGCAAGGTAAGAGCAACAATCACAAAGATATACTTCTTGTTTCCATATCCTGAGTTTATTTTGCTTAGCCTTATCCTATATAGACCTATATACATAGCTTTTGAGCTATTGTGATACTCTGCTAGGAGAATTATAGATTTATAATAATGATTACAAGTGAGGGAAACCAGGAAGCCTATGTTCCTTGAGTCTGGCTTATTTTACGTGATATGATTTTTTCTAAGTCTTCATTTCCTTACAAATGGGGTGATGCCATTTGTTCTGATGGCATGGCATTCTATTGTGTATAAATACCACATCCTGATCCATTAATCTCTAATAATGCCATTTTTGAGAGATTCAGTTTTTTGAGATATAGGTATATTTTAGATATGGAACCCATGAATATCTTATCTCACTCTGTGGGCCTTGCATTTAAACTTTTAAAAATCTAAAAAGGAAATGAAAATACAACTAAGAAAGTGGGGAAATCTTCCATTTTCCTGGATTGGGAGGATTAACATCCTGAAAATGGATATATTTCCAAAGGCTATCTCCAAATTCGGTGCAATACCCATCAATATCCCAATTTCATTCTGTAATGAAATAGAGGACGCAATCCAAAAGTCCATATGGAATAATAAAAGACCTGGTATAGCAAAAATAATCCTTAGCTGAAAGCACAGAGGTTGAGGAATATCAATACCAAACTTTAGACTCTATTATAGAGCTATATAACCAAAACATCTCAGTACTGGCGCAAGAACAGGCCTGAGGACCAATGGAATAGAACTGAAGGCTCAGAAATCAACCCACAGACCCATGGCCACTTAATCTTCGATAAGGGAGCTGAAATATAAAATGGAAGAAAGACAGCCTCTTCAACAAATGGTGCTGACAGAATTTGTTAAGCATCTGTTGTAAAGTAAAGTTGGATACTTATATGTCACCCGGCACCATAATTAATTCCAAGTGGATCAAAGACCTATAGGTAAAAGCAGATACCCTCAAAACTTTTCAGGAAAGAATAGGAAATGCGTTAGGCTCCTTGTCATAGGTCAAAACTTTCTTAATTCAGTCCTCAAAGCACGAAAAATTAGTTTGGATAAAAGGGACTGCATTGAACTGCAGACATTCTGTATGGCAAAGGATATAGCTAGCAAGTTATATAGATACTTTTCTATCCCAGGGTGAAATCATGCAATGTAACCAATGTAGGAACTATTTATCAACTCTTTACCCCATCCATCATAAATAAATAGATGATCATGTGTGATTGTTGTTCTTAATGTACTATTTTATTTCTCTTCTTTGTTATTCTTTGGTTAGTCTCATATTGTTACTGTATCCGACTTTGTTAAGTGTTATATTGTATATATGTTCATTTATTTATTTGAAATAGGAAAGGGAATGGGGCAAAACAAGATGATTGTGAGGGGATGGGAGGAGGGGACTGGGGACAAAAACGTAAGAAGTTGTATCAATATGTGAGAAGTAATGCACCTACTATCTGGCGAATGTAACTGTAACCCCTCTATAAATTACCTTGACAAAAAATAAAATAAAAAAAGATGACAGACATATAGTATCCATTGAATGATAGTTGATAGACAGACAGGCTGAGATAATTTCCATTGAGGGGAAAATTATAATAATAAGAAAATTATAATATTTTAAAGAAAAAGTTAGAATAATGGATGTCTTCCTATTATTGTTAAACAGAATACATGGAATTAATTTATATTTTCATATAACCGCATAGGCAACTATTTTAAAATTACTCTTAATACTCTTCAATAAATAATTTTAATAAAGTAGGAAGTATTCAGGTATTCTACAGGTTCACTGATATTTTTATTAGGTAAACTATAACACTAAAATTTATTTTAAATTTCATTTGGTTCTGTATTCTATGATACATCAAAAACTTCACTTGATAATTTAATTAGCATTTTCAATGTAAAATTATGAAACAATCTAAATGAAAAATTATTCACTTGGAGAAACATACTTATATTAGAAGTTAACAGAAATCTGTAGCATTCATTTCTACTAACAGAATCACTATGCTTATATGGTTTTGTTATGTTTTGGTGGAAATTATATTGTTCTCATATAAGATTGACTGCATACATATTGTATATTATGTATGTTTGTGATTGAGGACCCACTATTTCCTAATTCCTTAGAGGCCATTAAGGTGGAAAACAATTTACATTTTATGCAAAGACATTATGGCATTTTTGCATGCCTTTTATATACTATTTTGTGAAAAGGGATTGGAATTGACAGGAATCGTAAGGAAAGGAAATTGTTACATAATGGTCATTTATGATACTGAATCTGAATTCAAGAGAATATTAAGGAAAAAAGCATTATTTTTTCTTAACTTGATTTCCTGTCTATGTATCTACTGATCCAGAGACAGATGTCTGAATAATAAATCATTTTTTCCTTTTCCATTTTTTGAATAAATGAAAATTAATGCCAAGTTTGAACTGGCAGAAAGATAATTCAATTTGGTATTTTATACAAGCTAACATATTTCACCTAATAATAAAATAATACCAGGAATTATATCTTACCTAACAATTTTAACTGCCTTTAAATGTAATATGAAAACATTTGTCAGCTTTCTACTTAGATTATGCCTAAATTTGTATTTAAAGATATAGAATGAGTCATTAATATAGCACTGCTAGATGAATAGATACTCACAAGTTTGCAAGTAGTTTGTGCTTATAAAAAATCAGTTCCAACATACCAAAACTTTCACTAATAAAAATGAAAACATACTAGAACTGTTTTATTATTTGTGTTTATGCAGAATAATGAACATATAAAATTTTACCTAACATTGCATACAAAGTAGTCAATATTTTAGAATAAGTATATGAATTTAAGAGGTTTAACATTTTTTAAAGTATGTTTACCTAAACATATTAGTTTGTCTTAGATGAGAAGTTCTATTTATTGTGTTTATGTTTTAGTTCCACCTTTATCTTAATTTGAGACTTCCTGAAAGTCACATGAAGAATGTGTGGAACATTATGCTTTCATTTTCCTTTCATAATTTCTCATATTCTCCACTATTATTAAGACTCTGAATGCTCGGAATGTGGCCTACCAGAAGATTTCTTACCTAGCATTCACAAAGGTTGGGTTTTATTCCCTGGTAACACACGCAGAAATGGTTGGAAGTGATGCTGTGGCTCAAGTAGTAGAGCACTGGCCTTGAGAGAGCTCAAGGATAGGGCCCAGGCTCTAAGTTCAATCCCCAGGTCTGGAGGAAAAAAAAAAAGACTCCATGAGTCCACACATTTTTGCATTCTTCCTAAATATGCTTTTATGTGGGAAAATTCATTTGTTTAGTTGATTCTCTATAAGACTGTGCAATTATGAAAGCATCCTTGAATTATGTAGTGGAATAGCAAATAGGAGAGTAGCCATTTCTTCCATCCTTTTGCGTGTATTTATCCTTTCCAACTACTTCACTACTTATTTTTTTTTAGCAAAACATGTTTTTCCTTAGCATCTGATTTCTCACCACTATGTAATCAAAAACCTTCTGCAGTCTATCCATCAATCCCTATCTAATTATGTTCATGAATTTAAAAATGTGACATGCATAACATGTGGAGATGCCATTTTTGCAATTTTGGTAGGATAAATTGCATTTTATCATTCATTGTTTCCTTCATGCTGAACAATTGCTTTGGGTGTTTAAACTCCATTTTCTCCTACAGAGCAGTTTCATTATTTCATTAGAATGAAATAAACTAATATATTTAAATATCTACTGAAATATCACCCCCAAATACTACTCAAAATGTTGTAATTTATAAATAGAATTTTTCTTGACATATTTCATAATTTATACACTATAATCATAATATATAACATTATGAAATAAAAGTAATATATAAATAGTATAATTTATTATATTATATAATTTTAGAATGTGTCTTATGCACTAGCCTTCAAATGGCTTTCACTCCCCATTTTGGATATAAAGTAACATTGCTAAGCTAAAGAATTCATGGTATTTTAGTGTGTACTAGGTCTTGATTTGTGTCACTTTTGTAGAAAGTTGTTTCACATCAGTTGTGTTATATGTAAGTATAGCTAGTACCACCACCTTTGTCTTCATGGAATTTACCATTGATCTATATTTTTCCATTGGAACATCTTTTAGGAGCTTGCATCAGTTCATACCAACATTTTTTTTCTTCATGTAGCTTTGATTTATACACATTGTCCCTTGCTTAAGTTTATTCTTTTATTCTTCCCTGATAGAATTTTCTTCTTTACAAACATGTGTCCCCTTCGTTATTCTCATATTGTTACAGCATCTTACCTTATTATCTGGTATATTGTATATATGTTTATATGTTTATTTGAAATAGGAAAGGGAAGGAAGGAAAACAAGATGAGGGGAGGGTGTGGGGGGAGGAAAATGGGGACAAAAACATAAGAAGGGTTATCAATGTGTGTGAAGGAATGCTCCTTCAATCTGGTGAATATGACTCTAGTCCCTCTATTAATTACAATAAAGTATATATAAAAAGAAAAAAATAGGAAAGGGGGAAAAACAAGATAAGGGGTGGGGGCGGGGGGAGGGAAATGGGGACCAAGACATGAGAAGGGTATCAATGTATGTGAATTAATGCACCTTCTATCTGGTGAATATAATGTAACCCTTCTATTAATTACAATAAAAATATATGAAAAAATAATTTTCTGCTTTAAAATTTAGTCTATTCATTGAACTCTGACATTAATTTCTTAGTTTTCTTCCATTCTCATCTCGAGTTTCAATACTGAATTTTTCCCTATCAGCTGAATCTTTCTACAGCACAGCAGCTCAACCTCTGTACATCTTTAAAATAATTCTGCACTACCTTTGCCATAAAGCCCTTGAAGAACAATCTTCCTGTTATTACTAAATCAATCTCATAGCTATTCAATTTTGGTTCAGATCTCTGGTTCTGCAGAATCAACAACAGGAAGAATTGCAGAGTAACTCAATGATATCAGAGGAAGAATAATTTCTTACTATCGATACAACCACTAAATACATTATTCTTTGGACAATAAAAGATAGAAAAACAAAAATATATGTCATGCCTTATGTAAGATTGAGAACATATAAATACATATTACGTTATTATTAGTATTTTCAATATCATAACAATTTAGGGTGACTTTTAAGAAAGCTGAACGATATTATGAGAAACCTTTATCTTCTGCTAACTCTCACTGCAACACCCCAGTGTATTGTCAAAGATACATGTAACTAGCCTTTGCACTTTATTTCCAATTGTTCAGGAAGCTCAGCCAATTTATCTCACACAATGCTTTAAATCTAAGCCTTCCTTGCTATTACTACTGCCAGAAACCAGTCTCAAGAGTTTCCTGACCTTTAATTCTGGGAATTATGGGAACCTTTTTTTTCCTTTTTAAAATTTTGTTTGCCTTTAAACTTTTTCTCACATAGTATTTCCAATGTACCCCTTGTACGGGATCAGGTATATTTTAATGTATAAACAAATGCTACTTTGGTTTGCCTAATTGAATAAATTCCAAAGAATTTCTGAAATTGTGAATGTTACCTAATTGATCTTTGCTACTGTACACACACACACACACACACACACACACACACACACACACACACATTTAACTATACATAGATTTGAGTTAAAATAGTCTGATCACTCCTGTGTGAATGCATTTTCCATTTTCCTGATTTCTTCTTTTGCATCACTGTCCCATTGAACTTTGTTTTTCCAAAACAGAGAAATTGAAACTTTGCCTCTCTTACCTTGAAGTTGAGCAACAGAGAAGTCTGAGCTCTCTAGGAGTTTGCATAGTTGATTTTTATTCTTTATAAACCACATATGTATACAAATATGAGGCCATACATTTATTATTAGCATGTCATTAGATCAACATTGTTTAAGATGCTGCTGATATTTCTCGTGGACACTACACACTGGGTAAAAATTGTAGCATACAACACTCATTAATCACATTATCTCCAAGCATCTCTACTAAATTTCCTCTGAAACTTTAGACTAATTATCTAAAAAAGAAAAATTTAAGTAAATCTTTATGTGGCCAACAGTTGTGTGAAACTAATAGTGTAATAGTGATATTCACAAGATAATATGTTGGAAATGAACTTTACAACTTGGGAGGTTTGAGGGAGTGAAAGCAGAGAAAAACATGGGGAGGGATAACAATCTTCAAGAAACAAGGTACTCACCACCTTATGAATGTAACTGTAAACCCCCTGTACATCATTCAGACAATAAAAAAAGAAAATTCATTAAAAATCCTTCTTGACCATAAATACTTGACACTATATAATGAATTCTGATTGAAATTAGACATTGACTAAATCATAAAAATAAATTGTATCAATCACATTTTATAAATATACAAATTAATATTTTTCTGAGGTAAAGTATTTTATTTTATTTTGTTATTTTTATTGTAATTCAAAGAAGGGTTACATGGTGTTTGCCAGATAGAAGGTGCATTACTTCACAAACATTGATACCCCTTCTCATGTTTTTGTCCCCACTTCCCTTCCCCCACCCCCTCCCCTGATCTTGTTTTCCCCTTTCCTATCCTATTCAAGTAAACAAATAAACATATATAAAATATACCAGATAACAAGGTAAGATACTGTAACATATGAGATAACCAAGGGACAACAAGAGAGATGAGAAATAATATAGTATATTAAGAACAACAGTCACACATTATCTCACTCTTTTTTCCATATCCTGGAGGTTCTTCCATTTAGCCACATCTCATATGGCCTTATGTATCTAGGTATTCCCCAATTGTAAACCTATGCTAGGATAGTCCAAGGTTTATAATAATTATGACAAATTAGGGAAACCACTGAGCCTATGTTCCTTTGGGTCTGGCTTACTTCACTTAATATGATTTTTTTCCCAAGCCTTTCCATTTCCTTACAAATGGGGTGATGTTGTTCTTTCTGATGGCAGCATAGAATTCCATTATGTATAAATACCATATCTTGTTAATCCAGTCATCTACTGAGGGGCATTTAGGTTTGGATCTCTATGTTATTCTTTTGAGGAACCACCATACTGCTTTCCATAGTAGTTGAATGAGTTTACACTCCCACCAACAGTGTAGTAGTGATCCCTCTGGACCACATCCCTGCCAGCATCTGTTGTTATTAGATTTCTTGATAATGGCTATTCTAACTGGAGTGAGGTGGAATTGCCAAGTTGTTTTGTTTTGCATTTCTTTTATGGCTAGAGATGTTGAGCATTTCTTCATGTGTCTATGAGCCATTCTTATTTCTTCTTCAGAGAAGACTCTCTTTAAATCTTTGGCCTGTCTTTTCATGGGTTGGTTGTTTCTTTGGAGATTAGTTTTGGAGTGATTCAATTTTTGGAGCTGTTGATATATTTTAGATATGAGGCCTTTGTCTGTTGTATGGTTAGTGAAGATCTTCTCCACTCTGTGGATTTCCTATTTAGCCTGCTATCTATGTCCTTTGCCATATAGAATCTCTACAGTTTAATGCAGTCCCATTTATCCAAACTGTCTTTGATTTGTTGTGTTTCTGGGTCTTTATTAAGAAAGTTTTGACCTGTGCCAAGGAGACCTAGTGTATCTCCTATTTTTTATTGTGACGTTTTCAGTGTATCTACTTTTAAAAGATAAAGTATTTTAAATAAGATAAACTTGTTACTAAATTAGTGCATACATTTAATTTCTTTTGCTCATCAATTGGCATATTAAAATATAATATGTTACTATATAATTACTAAATAAGCACATTTTTATTAATTTTTGCTTATTGTACATATATTAGTCTATAACTAATGAGTTTTTTGCAGTCATGAGGCTTGAACTCTGGGCCTGGGCGCTGTCCCAGAGCTCTTCAGCTTAAGGCTACCACCCTATCTTTTTAGCCCCAATGCTGCTTCCTGTTTTCTGCTTGTTAATTGGAGATAAGAGTCTCAAGGACCTTAATGCCTGGGCTGGCTTTAAACCATGATCTTCAGATCTCAGTCTTCTCTCTCAGCCTTCTGAGTAGCTAGGAATACAGACTTGAGCCACCACGCCGGAGATAGCATTAATATTTCTACTACAATATTAATTTATTCACTTAATTTATTGTTAGTGTAAATTTAATTTGCTTACATTTAGATATGTAATAATTGATAACAAATCCTTCATAGTTTGTTTTCCATGTATTTGTGGATCCAGTTGTGTTTTAAGATTATACTTGACATAACAAAGTAGATATACTTTCCTTCCTTTTCATATTAAAATAAAAGCTGCCAACTAACATATTAATGAAATATTTAGAGATTTTTTTTTATTGTAGGAAGGGGAACAAAAGAACTAAGAAAGGAATATACATATATATATATGTCAACAGTAAAACTGAAACTCACCAAAACTTCTTTAAAAGGAACTGGAAGGAGGGAAAGTGGTTCAAATAATAAAGATTGGGAAAACTGATAGAAGTACATTCTGTGCATACTATAAATATCACATTGAAATCTTTCTGTACCGCTTTTTCTGATAAGGAAAAAAGAAAGTAAATGTCATCTCTTCCTAGATGTATGCTCATACAAAGCAAGGAAACACTTTAAATATTTGTTTTATGATCAAGATAATTTTCTCACTTCAAAATCTCTAAACCTGATTTCATTAAATAATGAAGTACTAAATTCTTTAAGAAACAGCCATTAACTCTTTATTAAGTTCTTTTTTTTTTTCCAGTCCTGGGCTTGAGCTCAGAGCTTGAGTACTGTCCTTGGAGTTTCTCAAGGCTAGAGCTCTACCACTTGAGCCTCAGCACCACTTCTGGCTTTTTTTCTATGTATGTGGTACCGAGGAATCGAACCTGGGTCTTCATGCATATTAGGCAAGCACTCTACCACTAGGCCCAACTCCCGGTCCCTAAACTGTTTTTTAAAAGATAATTTTCACCTACCTTCAAACATTTTAGAGTTCAAGCCCCATGATTGACCAAAAAAGAAAATATAAGTAATTTTATGATTTATAGTTGAGTTAATATCATCATAAGCTATGCAGTCAAAGCTTGCTCATAAATATTTCTAAACAAGAAAATCAACCATCATAATACTTATCCTATAAAATAGTAAATAATCTTACTTGAGATGCTTTCCTTCTCTTGACAAGACAAAATAAAAATATACTGAAAACATAAGTCAGATTTAGAGTTTTATTTCATTACTATTTACATATGCACTATTTTCACATACTATTTTGAGTGTTTAATATGTATTCTGTTCCTTTCATGCTATACTGATGATGAATCCAAGGTTTTGCTTCCACATGTCTTTTTCACTCAACGTTCTTGTTCTATCACTGAGCCTCATTTTCACTCCCTAAATTTTTACTGGTATAAAAAGCTAATATTAAAATCTGCTTTCATAAACTCACACTGATGTGTAGAAACAGTAAAAATAGGTTAAATTTCAATGTAATGTACAGAATTAGTACACACATAGTCTATATGGTATGATCAGATTTGATTGTTGATGCAGATCATACTTATAGTAATATCCAAAGTAGACCAGAGAAGAGGAAAAATAAAGAAAATCATTGCACAGTGTGATAAAGTAATTTCTGAAAAATAATGAGATGTGTCTAAACTGAAACATATCTGGGAATTCTTTGGATAGAATTAGAAAATCATGAAGATTAAAAAATAATAGCAGCATATAAGGCCATAAAAATAAGCTTCAGATTTCTGAATGAGATGATTGCCATTCATTCTTTGATGAAGAAAAGCAATAGCTGAAGACCAGTGACTCACGCCCCAAATCCCAGCTACTCAGAACAGGGATAGAAATCTGAGGATCACAGTTCAAAGTCTGAGTAGGAAAGTTTCTGGTATTATTTTCTCCAAGTAATGAGAGAACACGAGAAGTGGAGCTGTCGCTCACAGTAGCAGAGCACTTGCCTTGAGTGACAAAGCTCAGGGAAAGGTGTTCAGGTCCTGAATTCAAGTCCCAGAACTGAGAAGAAAAGGTCTACTCATTTTGGGTGAAATGTTGTCAGATGTGTACATTTTATTTGGTTATGCAAATATGGATATCCTTGAACATTAAATAAAACAATCTGTAGGATAAAGAAATCATTTAGATTAATAAAAATAAATTTAGAGCTGGGCCCTGTGGCTAGTTCCTCTAATCCTAGCTACTCAGGAAGCTGAGATCTGAGGATTGAGGTTCAAAGCTAGCCCGGGCACTAAAGTCCATGAGACTGTGTTCTCCTGTTAACCACTAGAAATCCAGAAATGGTACTGTAGCTCAAGGGGTAGAGTGGTAGCCTTGAGCTGAAGAGCTAAGGGACAATGCCCAGGCCCAGAGTTGAAGCCCAACTACTGACAAATATAGATAGGTAGGTAGGTAGATAGATAGATAGATAGATAGATAGATAGATAGATAGATAGATAGATAGTGGGTGGATGGATAGATTGATTGATTGATTAATTTAGGCATTGTGAGTCAGCCACATTTAATTTTTTTGTGTTTTTGTAAAATAAATTACTTGACTTCATCATTCCTCAATGTTTTTCTGTATTATGACAGCATCATAGAGAAAAAATAATTACATTTGTAGAAATTGGAGGGTTTAAATAGTTGTATGTGGCCAATTGATACTAGATTAAACAGGCAGTTAAAAAGTGGCGCCTACTTTAATATATCATCTGGGGTAAAATTTTGTTCTAAAGAATTTGTTCTGGAACCAGATGGTCTTAAAGGAATGTGCAGCAGCTTGTAAGGACAAGATAGCAAAAATTATCATAAATTTGGATATTTTGCAAGAATACCAACTTCTGGGATTATTTGATGAGAGAGAGAAATGAACAAGTCGGTGATAGATATCTACAAGTTGTTCAAAGTCATTCAGAAAGAAAACTGAAGTGCATATAGAGCCCACCTAATTCAAGGTCGGCCTTTCCCTACAATTTATTTTTAAAAAAATCATCAACAAATGCAACTCTCTCACAGTGATTGGGGTATAGATATATTGAAGCTTGGTTATTTTTAGGCTCTACACTGTTCCTTTGACCTATATATCCATCTATCAGTGAAATTCTGTCTTATTTTATCATTAGATCTATCTTATTTAAAGTTTCTCAAAATTTTAG
This sequence comes from Megascapheus bottae, assembly GCF_031878675.1. NCBI lineage: Eukaryota > Metazoa > Chordata > Mammalia > Rodentia > Geomyidae > Megascapheus > Megascapheus bottae. The sequence continues at coordinate 16,654,671 of NC_143519.1, forward strand.
GATAAAACATAAAACTATGAAATAGTGTTTTATGTTTCCTACCCAATTTAAATTATAACTAAAAATTGTATTCATGACCAAAACCAAATCATTATCGGCATAATAGAATTAAATTTTTTTTCCTGCATTACCATAGTAAGCAATTTAGCCACAATGTAACATTTCCACAATTTCTTTGTTAAGCTGAGTAATATAATCAGACTACAAGGTGATAAGAAATTATAGTAAATAAAATGGAAACTATATATATAATATTTGCTTTTCAGTCAGTATTAATTTCACATGTAATGGTAACACATGGATTTAACAACAGAGATAATATCTGTGACACATGCAGGTAGTAGAGATAGATAATAAATGTATGGATAAGTATAGTTTGTTGCAATAATTGTAAATATTATAGGAAATGAACCTGTAAAGGGTAAAAATGAATGAATGCAAAAAAAAAACAAATTTAAGTAAAAGGAAAGAATTTCAGATGAGAACAAATGTGCAGAGTTGAGAGTAAATTACATTTGAAAATCATAAAGAAACCTCATGGACCTGCAAAGCACTATCAGATAATGAATGTGAAAGGAAATTCATTTGGAAATATGACCAGAGATGAAGTCAAGGGTCTATCAGGCTCCGGTAATAATTCTGCGTTGATATTTGCTTTCTAATTCTTTGGGAGGTCTTTGGAGGATTGTAATAAAGGAAAGCATAGATAATTAGAGCTCTTGTCAACTCATATATATTCCCAGGAATTTTTTTTTCAAAAAAGAGTATTTTCTTTGGCTTGCCAGTTTCAAATCTGGCAAAATGAAGCCTTCTCCTTGCTATATAACAGTATCTAGGTCAGACCATCTAGAAAATAGAGGGCTAAAAGTAAGAAAGGATTTCATATAAGGAGCTAGTAAATGCAAGTAGAAGTCAGAAAGCAAACCTGTGTTGAGGGCCAGAGGCTTCATGACCTGTGAATTTCGACAAATTACTTCATTGGACTGCTTATTCTTCTTCACAACTTGGCAGCTGGCAACTCATCTGTTTTCTAAGGCTAGTATAGAATATATCTTCAGAGCCCAGATTTTAGGTAAAGACCTTGACTGATTCACAACAGCAGTAGAGCTGTGGTGAATTTAAATTTATTTTCCTTTTCTTTTCTTCTTTTGATTTTCTGCTGGTGTTGTGACTTGAAGTCAGGTCCTGGATGCTATCCCTGAGCTTTTGTGCATGTGTGTGTGTATGTATGTATGTGTGTGTTTGTGTGTATATGTGTGTGTGAGAGAGAGAAAGAGCCATTATTATTATTATTATTATTATTATTATTATTATTATTATTATTCATGGATACAAGTACTCTCTTCTTCTCTAAGGGAGATTCTCAATATCATTGTAAATGGACTTGTAGTGGAACATCATATTGATTACTTTGGGAAAAATTCAGTCTCCCTCAGAATTTAAACTGAACTGCTAGGACATAAAACATAAATGTAGAATAAATTATAGGAAAAGATTAGACCGGATTTCATTTTAGTGTTTTTTTTTAAAGTGTCTCAATATAAAAATCTGGGAGAGGTTGTTCTGCTCTGTAACTGAGACTCTATTATCCTCAAGTGATAGTTTTTATTTCTGGGCTAGTTTCAGAGACCAAATGTCCATGTTAGGGACAGGGCCAAGTGAAAATGCATCACATGACCACTTCTGCTAAGTGTCTCCTATCATGCACATCCTCTCCAACTGGACAACAGAACACTTAGGTTTGTACCATATTGGATAATAAAGTTGGAGCACATAGTATTCAGTTGGTAACCAAACTCAGTTGGATAGCTTAGTGCTTCTTTTATTAGTGAAGGAACCAGTAAATGTTTGGTAATTAGCAATTTTGTTGAACAAATGCAAGGCTAGATTTCTGGGGACAGCAGACTGCAGAGCAAGAAGGAAGTAGAAAGAAATGGCTGTAGGAAGCAGTTACATCACTTCAGAAACATTTCACATTGACTTGGTCACCAAGGTAATTGTAGATGACAGCTTAAAGTATTGGATGTACTAGTTAGGTATATGGTGTATTATTACTGACAATAACTTCTCTTATTGCATGGAGTTGGAAGTTAAATTATTATCTTCCAATATTCTGGTAACTCTTAAGAAGTGATAGTTGAAAGTGGGCTAAGTTGATAGAACCCATTAGATAAATCATGGAGAAAATGTTTTTAAAATTTTTTTTAAATCCTAGCTCCTTTTGTATCAAGGTTTTTCTCTATTGCAAATCTCTGCTAGGAGAGCCCAAGGTTTCTACTGATTATGACAAATGAGGGGAACCATTGAGCCTAAGTTCCTTTGAGTCTGGCTTACTTCACTTAATATGATTTTTTTCTAAGTTTTCCATTTCCTAACAAATGGGGCGATGTCATTCTTTCTGACAGCAGCATAGAATTCCATTGTGTACAAATACCACATCTTGTTGATCCACTCATCAACTGAGGGACATTTGGGTTGGTTCCATAACTTTGCTATGGTAAACAGTGCTGCAATTAACATTGTTGTGCTGGTGGATTTAGTATATCTTTGTTTCTGGATGATTGGGTAAATGCCAAATAGTGGAATTGTTGGGTCATAGGGGAGTTCTATGTTTAGCCTTTTGAGGCACTACCATACTGCTTTCCTTAGTGATTGAACGAGTTTGCACTCCCAAAAACAGTGCAGCAGTGATCCCTCCTGGCCACATCCCCTCCAGCATCTGTTGTTATTAGTTTTCTTGATCCTGGCCATTCTAACTGGAGTGAGGTGGAATCTTAGAGTTGTTTTGATTTGCATATAGTATGACGCTAAATGAAAGGATCTCTAGGGTATAGAAACAAAAGCCATATAATGAATGATTGTCGTCCTTAAGGTACTATGTTATCTCTCATCTCTTTTGTTGTCCCTTGGTTATCTCATATTGTTACAGTATCTCACTTTGTTACCTGATATATCAGATATATTTGTATTTCATTATTTGAAATTGGATAAGGAAGGGGGGAAAACAAGATGAGGGGTAGGGGTGGGGGGGAGGGAAATGGGGACCAAGACAGGTGGAAGGGAATCAATGTATGTGAATTAATGCACTTTCTATCTGGCAAATATCATGTAACCCTTCTATTAATTACAATAAAAATATATGAAAAAAATCCTAGCTCCTGAGTAGCTAGGATTACAGGCATGAGCCACCGCACAGGGCTCATGGAGAAAATCTTTGAGGTCTACAGGATGCATAAGTTTCATTAGAAATTTCTCAAAATATAAACTTAACTTGGGTCTGAGGATAAGAGAGAATCATGAAAGATTCAGCAGATGCAGTGGAGAGAAGATATCAATGTGACTGTTGATGGAACAGCAGAAAATCTTTTGAGATAGAGATCTACAAATAGATAATGAGAGAAAAAGATGCTCTCAAGCTCTCTTCCTCATCTTTCCCATTGAATTTAAGCAACAAGAGTACTAAATAGCCCAAACATAGAATTTGTTTAAGACACTAGAAAATTCTTGAATAAAAGGTTTTCCTGATATCTTTTCACCACCGTGAATAGCTCTTAGTCTACTTATCTCTTGCTCAGATGCTACACATAAGGATTATTTTCACTTTCAGAAATTTTTCTTCTCTATCTCTGTGTCTCTGTCTCTGTCTCCATTTGTCTCTCTCTCTTTGAAATATACTGATTTGAATGTTCATGTTCAGAATGACAGCCTTACCCAGAAACAGCCTACACTACAGAATTTGAATTTTATATATGTAGGAATTCTGAAAATATGATTAATGACTACCGGGGATAAATTATTTTAGAAGTTCTTGATGTGAACACATCAGTGACTATGTAATGCAAAGAAGGGTCCTTGTTCAAAGATGAAGAACCTATGACTACGTATGAAACTCTGGGTTACTGAAGCATGATTTTTCCCCTCTTTGTCTTTGATGAGTTTCTTTAGAGACAGCTTACTTTGCTATCTTTCAGTACTCAAGCCACAATATTACATGTACCATATATAGAGCAGGGGACAGTGGAAAGGGGGCCAAGAATAACATCAGTGTAGCTTTTAGTGTTGTTAAATTTGCCAGTGGTCTAGGCAAAAGCAATCCTTAAAACTCTATAAAGACTAATCCAACTCATAAATCTCCTGGGTCTTGGAATAAATCGAGGTCTATGTATAAAATCTGTGCATTACTTTTCTGCATCCTCCTGACATTTCCATTTATGATTGTACAGTGTTCTAAATGAATGGTCAAGAAGATTTTATGGAGAAACCAAATGTTGTGTCAGTGGTAAAGCTTGCATGAAAGTGTACCTATTATAAGAAACTTATGAAAATTGTTCTTAATAGAAATAGAATATTTTATTTTTTATTTTGCCTGTTTCAAGATATTTTTTTATTTTTAATAAAGAATTTGTTAACATTGATTTTTACATTATATTTCAAATGACGTTTTTAACAAACAAGTATTCAAGAAGGGAATTTCTTTGTACAATCACTGGCACTTAGATTTTAGAACATAATTAAAATTCGGCTGAGGGTTTGTAAGTCAAAGATATATATTAATCTATGTAATAAAATATTATATCTATAGAGTCATAGATTTTATGTCTATATAGTTGTGTTTATATTTCCAATACCATGTCCATAGCATTGGGTATGCAAATATTGAGTCCTCGCTTTTGTACTGTTTGGATCTAATAGCCACATATTAAGGATACCATGAGCCTTTTGTTCCTTTGGTCTTGACTTGTCTCATTCAACATGATTTGCTCTAGATTCATCCACTTCCCTGCAAATGCCATTGTTTTATCTTGTCTGTTGGCTATGTAGAATTCCATTGTATATATACATATATATATATATATATTTATATCACATTTTCTGTATCCATTCATCTGCGGTAGGGCATATGGATTGTTTCCATTTCCGGCTGTTGTGAATAATGCAGAGATGAACATAGCTGAACATGTCTTTATCATATCTTGGGTTATGATGTTCAGGATAGATACCCAGGAGTGGTATGGCACAGTCGTAGGGAAAGTCAATTTTCAGTTCTTTAGGAAACCTCCACATGCTTTCCAGAGTGGCTGAACTAGCTTACAATCCCACCAGCAATGCAGTAAGGTTCCTTTTTCTCCACAACCCCATAAGCATCTCTCATTGTCTGAGTTCAAAATCTTGGCCATTCTTGTTGGGGTAAGGTGGTATCTTAGGGTTGTTTTTATTTGCATTTCCTTTATGAGCATGGATAATGAGCATTTTCTCATATGCTTTTTTTGCCATTTTAATCTCTTCTTTTAATAAGTCTCTCTTTAGTTTCCTTGCCCATTTAGTTAATGGTTTGTTGGATTTGGGGGGAATTAGTTTCTTAAGTTCCCTAAAGATACTAAGCATTTGTCTTATGTATTATTGGTAAATATCATTTCCCAGTTGGTTGGCTGTCTTTATACTTTAGTAGTTATGCTTTTATCTGCAGAAACTTTTTTTTAGGTAGTTCAATTTATTGAGTCTCTCTGTAATCTGTTGTGACCTTGGGATTCTGTTCAGGAATTTTTGTCTATGCCTGTGGGTTCCAGTGTCTCTCCAACTCTATTGTGTAGCAGTTTCAGGGTTTCTGTTCTGACATTGAGGTCTTTGATCCATTTTGCATGGCAAAAGGCTAGGGTCAATTTTTAGTTTTCTGCATGTGGATGCCCAATTTTGCCAGCACCAATAGTTGAATAGACTGTGTTTGTTCCACTGTGTATCTTTGACTCCTTTGTCAAATACAAGTTGACTGTAGGTATGTAGTTCTATTTCCGGATCTTCTATTCTGTTCCTTTGATCTGGTCTGTTTTTGTGCCAGTATCATGCAGTTTTTGTTATTATGGCTCTATAGTAGATTTTGAAGTCTGGTATTGTAATACCACCAGTATTGCTCTTTTTGCCTAGAATTGTTTTGGCTATTCTAGGTCTTTCCTTGTTCCATATGAACCTTTGGATTATATCTTATATTTCAGTAAAGAATGTCTTTATGATTTTGATGGGGATTGCATTGAATTTGTATATCAATTTTGGCAGTAGAGCCATTTTCACTATGTTGGATCTCCCTACCCACGAGCATGGATCATCTTCCCATTTCCTGGTGTCCTCTTAATTTCTTAATTTCTTTCGGTAGGCTTTTATAGTTTTCATTTAATAATTTCTTTACATCTTTGGTTAAATTAATTCCTAATTTTGTTATTATTTTGGGGGCTATTGTGAATGGGATCATTTTCTTGATTTGGCCTTCTGTTTGCGTATTGTTGGAGTACAAGTAGGCTACTGACTTCTGAAGGTTAATTTTGTATCCTGCCACTTTGCTAAAGTGGTTTATTAATTCTAGGAGTTTGGGAGGGGAATTTGTTGGGTCACTGAGGTAGAGGATCCTGTCATCTGCCAATAGGGATTGTTTAATTTCTTCTTTCCCTATGTAGATCCCTTTGATAACATTCTCTTGCCTTATTGGTCTGGCTAAGGATTCTAGCATTATATTGAAGATTTATATTGATTTTAAGGTAAATGGTTCCAGTCTTTTTCCATATAGTATAATACTGGCTGTAGGTTTGTCACATATGGCTTTAATTATTTTAAAGAATATACCTCTAATTCCTATTTTTTCTAGTGCTTTCAACATGAATGGATGTTGTATTTTGTCAAATGCCTTCTCCAAATGCCATATGATTCTTATCCTTAGCTCTATTGATGTGGTGTATTATAATTGATTGATTTGCAAAGGTTAAGCCATTAGCCTTGCATTTGTGGGATGAAGCCTACTTGATTATAGTGTATAATTTTTTAAATTTGTTTCTGGATTCTGTTGGCTAGTGTTTTATTGAGGAATTTTGTGTCTGTGTTCATTAGAGAGATAGGTCTGTTGTTCTCTTTTTTTTTTTTTTTTTTGTTGGGTCTTTCTCTGGTTTGGTGTTGAGCCTAATATTAGCTTCATAAATTGAGTTTGGTATTGCTCTTTCTGCTTCTATTTCTCGAAAGAGTTCAAGAGATTTGGTATTACTTCATCTTTAAAAGACTTAACAAGGGCTGGGAGTTTGGCCTAGTGGTAGAGTGCTTGCCTAGCATGCAAGAAGACCCAGGTTCAATTCCTCAGTACCACATACATAGAAAAAAGCCGGAAGTGGTACTGAGGCTCAAGTGGTAGAGCTCTAGCCTTGAGAAAGTCCAAGGACAGTGCTCAGGCCCTGAGCTCAAGCCCAGGACTGGCAAAAAAAAAAAAAAAAACTTAACAATAGGATATTATAACAGGGAGTGATATAAAGTTGGTAATATATATGAAGCGTTACTATTAAGTAGAAATATCCATTTCACTGATTTCGTCTTTTACTTTTTCTTTCTTCCTTTTTTATTTCTTCCTAATAATTTGGATCTATTTGTTATTGTTTAAGATCTTACTTCAAGGTTTATTATTAAGTAGATTATCTCAAAGCTTTTATCTTTAGAAGAATGCATTTATAGCTATAAATCTTCTTTTTTAAAATTAATCCCACAAATGTAAGTATGCTGGGTTTTTAAATACATTTTATTTTTAGGAATGCTGTATTTCTTTCATTCTTATTTCTTTGACAATCTATGGCTTTTTAAAATGTGTGTTGTTCAATGTGCATGCTTATTTAAGTAGATTTTTCTTATTTTTAAGTCATAGTTTCACTAGACCTGTAATTTAGTAAAATAAGAATCTCTTAATCATTGTGCATTTTCTAATATTATATATCATACATGTCAAATTATTCATATGTACATTCCTTACTTTATACAATTAATAAACTAATAAAATACAGTGTCACTGCATTACATTTATTGGCTTACATGTAATAAAATGATTACATCCACAAGAAAATCTCTACCTTTTACTCTACATTTTTCAGTTTGATTGAGTTTGTGGGAAAGGAGACTGCTCTAAAAAGCTAGAGCTGTGGGAGATACATATTTGTAATGGATGAATTTTAGATATGAAAAAGAGAGAAAGATGGATGTTCCCAGAGATGAAGGTTTTGAAAGGTAAGGTAATGCTTTTAGGATCAAGTGAGTTATAACTTGTTCTTCACAGGCCTTGACACCCAAGTAATAGTTTCTGAATTCCTAGTGACACTGGGTCTCTTTCAGGCTTTTAGAACATTGTTGCAAATGTAATGAATTGGATCATTAATGAAAAATGTGAACTCAAATCACTTCACAGGCTGACTGCATAAGCCCTTTAATAGCTCTGGTGTGTGTGTGTGTGTGTGTGTGTGTGTGTGTGTGTGTGTGTGTGCATGTGCGTGGGTGTGTGTGTTTTCATTTTCCCTCTCTGAAGAATCATTTGCTTACAGTAAATGAGTTTTTGATTTTTTATTTTAGAATATAAACTTGAATTCATCTCTTACAAATTAAAGAAGATATACTTGCATACTATTATGAAAATAAAAAGATCAGATTCTAGCAGATTTTTTGGCCATTTGTTTCATTTCCAGACTTCATTAAGATTTATGAGAATTCCTCTTCTGAAGTGAACTTCATACTTCTCTTCACAAATCAAGTGTATGAAGAACAGGATTCACTGCAACTTGCCCAAAGTGTAATAAAATGAACCAGAATAAAGCCAAAAGTTCACTTTTGAAAAATATGACTAATATTCAGAAGAGAATAACACTCTTAGCTTGCCTCCTTACAAATGCCCCTGAAAGAATTTATGACTGGAATGAATGACTTGTCCAGTGGGATGCAGTTTTCTAGGATAAGATGTAAAATATTGTAAGAACATTTATTACCGTGTGACTGAATGTGAACCTTTCTCAAATGATAGGCCTGCAAATCACAGATATCATGTTCAAGGGGAAAAAATCAGATAAATTATGTAAAGTAAATTTCAGCTATTTGAATTATCATTTTTTTCTAGTCTCCTGCATATTTAAATCCGTAGAAAATTTAGTAGACTTTAGGTAGATTACATGCACAACCGTACTTAAATGAGAATGATATTATTTAGTTAGACTATTCTATCAACAATTGAAAAAATGCAAAAACCACATACTTCACTAGCTTGTTTATCTGCATTATCCAAGTGTTATTACAGGAAGATAAAGTATTACAAAAAGTGGAGTACAATTAAGACATTTTGAAGTTTGTGGGTGTCTCTGTGTGTGTTTCAATACTAGAGCTTGAGCTCAGAGTCTGAGCACTATAACTTAGCTTTCCCGCTCAATGGGTCATGTTTTTCTACCACTTGATCCTCATTTCCACTCCTAGGTTTGTCTTATTTAATTGGAGATCTGGATATCATGGACTTTTATTTCCTAGATAGCTTTGAATTGAAGTTCTCAGGTATCAGTCTCCTGAGTGGCTACATTCCAAGCATGAGATACAGGTGCCCAGACATGAGCAAATTTCTAAAAGTTACTTGTAATTATATAATTATGTAACCTATAATTATAGGTTCCATATAGGCACATATAGGTTAGCCAGTTATAAAACTATCCAGGATACTAAAAAGCCCTGATAATTTAGCTTCAGTTTAATTAGTATCCACAAGATGATTTGTTTTCTATTTAAATTATTCATAGTTAATTTGCGTGTTATAAAATTTCAGTAGAAAAAATTTCTGTTTAAATTTAAAGTATAAAACCTTTTTTCCTTTAAAATATTTATAATCCATTTTGAATTTACAGTATAGATAAATCAAGATGTTTAACCTATAGGTCAAATAGATAATAATGTTAATTAACCAATGATACTGATTTAATAATACATATGGATGTCTATGTAGACAACCATTTAATTAAGACAGGAAAAGATAACAATTAAAGAAGGAATATAAATGACCTATCGAATCATTAATCCTTATAGAAGATATTATTTTTCACTTATACATTAACCTTTAAAAATCATTAAAGGGTCAGGAGTTTGGCCTAGTGATAGAGTGCTTGTCTAGCATGCATGAAGATCTGGGTTCGATTCCTTGGTACCACACACATAGAAAAGAGCCAGAAATGGTGCTGTAGCTCAAGTGGTAGAGCTTGAGCCTTGAGAAAATCCAAGAATAGTCTCAGGTCCTGAGTTCAATGCCCAGGACTGGCAAAAAAAATCATTTAAGTTGCAAAATTTAAGAGTACATACCCTAAGCAAGCTTGGTAGTAGTCATATTTATTTTGGTAAAAAAAAATATATGAATAAAATTGTGTAATTTTCTTTTTGTATTTACTGATGCTAATTCCCAAAACCTAGACAAGCATTTGTTTTGTGCATAGTCACATTAGGATTATGATATTTAATTAATGAAGTTATTGCATGGAGTAAAAAAAATCATTCATGTAATAGTTTTCAGAAGTAACATAAATGATAGCCATAGTTTGATGGTCGATTATGCATTTGCTTATATGTTTTTCCAGTTCTAGGGCTTTCACTCAGGGCCTGAGCAATGTCCTTGGACTTACTCAAGGCTAGAACACTAGCACTTGAGCTATAGCATCACTTCCAGCTTTTTTTTTATGTATGTGGTATGAAGGAATTAAACCCAAGTCTTCCTGCATGCTAGGCCAGCACTCCACCACTAGGCCAAATTCCTGTCTCCCAAAAAGGACTTTTAAGTGGAGGTAAGGCACAGGAATCTATGGTCCAAGAAAGGTGACTGTTATTATAATTCTACGAATATTTGAAGGATTTTCCTTTGGTTTTTCATAAAGAAGGAAGTCAATGGTGAACCTTATGTAAGTCAGATGAGGAATGCTGATAATTTCTTATAAGCTATTTCCCAGGGAATTCAAGGGAATTTCTTAATGTTCTCTTTTTTTCCAAGATGGAGCAAACACAGCTGTTTAGTGTTGCTAGGAATAGCCACAGAGGCAAGAAAAAAATATGCATTCTATGTAATTTAGTTGTAGTGTGCTTGTCTAATACTGACAAGGTTCTGGGTATGTCTCCCACCAATGTTTATCTATCTACCTACCTATCTATCTATCTATCTATCTATCTATCTATCTATCTATCATCTATCGATTTATCTAGCAAATTGTCTACAATACCAGTAATGACTGTTTAGAAGAATCCATGACATTTTATGGATTTCTTTTTACAGTAGAAATGACGGCAGTATAAAGAAGCTAGTGTGATCTAAAGAAGATGAATTGCACATGTTACACATAATGCCTCACTTGTTATTTTCTTTAATGTGTTTGTGAAGTCACGGACAGATCCTGCAGTTAGATAGAAAACCAAAAATAAATAAAGTGGAACAGTACAGAGTTGTTACAAAGCTATGGGTTATTCCTATAAATGTGACTTTATTAGTATACATAGTTTGATGGACATGTAGAAATATTGATTATACTTACTTAGGAAAAAATACTCCTTTCCTGAAGAATGTTGGGATTAAGAACATAGAAATTGTATGGGAATTAATGCACCATCTATCTGGCAAATATCATGTAACCCTTCTATTAATTACAATAAAAAATATATGAAAAGAAAGAACATAGAAATAAGGCTTCACAAAATGTGAAGCATTCCTTTAGCTTTCAGGCAAATAGAAGGATAGAACCAATATGATCCATTGATAGAAGAATCCAGTATTTTATGTATAATGCTGTTTATATTGTGATACTTTACAGTAATTTTATTTTTTTGCCAGTCCTGGGCTTGAGCTCAGGGCCTGAGCATTGATTTCTCAAGGCTAGAGCTCTACCACTTGAACCACAGCACCATTTCTGGCTTTTTTCTATGTATGTTGTACCAAGAAATCAAACCCAGGTCCTCGTGCATGATAGGCAAGTACTCTGCCATTAGGCTAAACTCATGACCCCTTAACAGATATTTTTAATAAGCTAAAATTTAAAGATTTGAAATAACTGAAAGAATTGTTTTCCATGTAATTTATTTAAATGATTAAGCAAAGGAGCTATCATTTCTTTTCTTTTCTTTTTTGCCAGTCCTGGGCTTAAGCTCAGGGCCTGAGCACTGTCCTTGGACTTTCTCAAGGCTAGAGCTCTACCACTTGAGCCTCAGCACCACTTCTGGCTTTTTCTATATATGTGGTACCAAGGAATTGAACCCGGGTCTTCATGCATGCTAGGCAAGCACTTTAACCAGTAGGCCAAACTCCCAGCCCATATCATTTCTTTTTTTGGTCTTTTTTTCCATATATTTTTTATTGCAATTAGTAGAAGGGTTGCATTATATTCACCAGATAGAACGTGCATTACTTCACATACATTGATACCCTTTCTCATGTCTTGGTCCCCATTTCTCTCCCCCCACCCCCTTCCCTATCCTATTTCAAAAAATCAAATAAGTTTATATACAATATATCAAATAACAAGGTAAAATACTGTAACAATATGAGATAACCAAAGGACAGCAAAAGATATGAGAGATAACATAGTACATTAAGGACACCAGTCACTCATTATATGGCTTTTGTTTCTATATCCTGGAGGTCCTTTCATTTAGTGTCATATTATATTGCCTTATGTATCTAGGATCTTTTTTTGGTCTTAAGCACTCAAAAACGGTTGGTAGAGTACTTGCCTAGCATGCACGAAGCCCTAGGTTTGATTCCTTAGTGCCACATAAACAGAAGAGAAAAAAAAAGGAAAAAGAAAACAGATAGTAAGATAGTGAGCTGTAGGATTCTAAGAATATGTAACCTTCAGGGAGAAATGACATACCTTTCTATTAATAATAATCTAGAGATAGTGAAGTTAAAAAACACTGTAATTCCCCAACTGCCCAGCCAGAATCCCTAACAGTGTCTCAGTGGAAATTTCACATATATTCTCTACCTCAATGATTTAGTGTAATTTATTTAGTTCCTGAATTCACCATTATTTAAAACAATACTTTCTCTGTACAATCATGAAATAATACTGTGAATTATATATTCCAGTATAATTTATATATTTTATAAAACCATATATATATATTTGCCAGTCCTGGGCTTGAGCTCAAGGCCTGAACACTGTCGTTGGGTTTTCTCAATGCTAGAGCTCTACCACTTGAACCTCAGCACCACTTCCAGCTTTTTCTATGTATGTGGTACCAAGGAATTGAACCCAGGTCTTTGTGCATGCTAGGCAAGCACTCTACCACTAGGCCAAACTCCTGGCCACAAAAATTGTATTTTTGAACTGAAAAGAAAATGTTATTGTTGAAATGTCTTTAATTGAAAATGCTCCAACAATTATATTTTTGAACTGAAAAGAAAATATTATTGTTGAAGTGTCTTTATTGAAAATGCAATCTTCAGATAACTTCTCAGTTAAATTATGTTGGGTTACAAAAAGTTTGGTATAAGATTTTGGTACTTTCTGAAAAAATGTGAATTTCTAATTTACTTATGGAAAATTATTCCTAAATATTTTGTGGTAATATTGAAGTAGTTATTTGCAGATAATTAGATGGAAGTTTTAGTTTTTTTAAAGTTCTACCACACTACAGATTATGGTTTTACTGGCATGTTCGTCATGTATACACCTATTGTTTTTACTTTTCAAAACTTCTTTATTGGAATTGGTAAAATTTGTTTCCATTTTTTCAATCAAATTAATATTACTTATATATAAACACGATCTTTGTTTCCATGTGAGAAAGTACTTGATATTTGAATCTGTCATGATTTGTTACTTGACACAAAGTTGGACCTTAGCCATGAAAAGTAATGAAAATAAGAGAGGTACATAGTGTCTTGGCCCCAGCTTAAGACTCAGGTACCTGCATAAAATGCAACAGCAACAAAACTTTGATGTAGGAAAAGGGAGTGGCTGATTTTCTTCAGTTTGCATTAGGCATTGATTCAATTAGAAAATTCTATTATGGGAATTAAATTATATTTAAATTGAGCTTTGAATTTTACTTGGCTGCATGATCGATTGGGTTAATTGAAATTTCATGACTTTTATAATTATCTGTATTTATTCGCAATTTTGCTTTGGCTTTAAGGTTACAGTTTCCAAGTATAACATGGAGTTAATCTTGAGATTTATGTTTCAAGTAGCTAGTTAATAATATGAAATGGTTTTAAATCGATCCTAGAATTAGGTGGATTTCTTTCTATATGAAGTTTATTTCGTACATTCTTTAAGGAAACTGTTCACATAATTGTATATCTTCTTTCTTATTTCCAGGATTAATAAAAGAAAGAAAATTAATCAAGGTAGAATATTGAGTGCAAATTTGTGAGTGAAACTACTGGCCAAATTGTGTCATTCTTTCCTGTAGCATATTTTTTATAAGTTCTTGATGTGTGACAAGGTAACCAAGAAATATAATATAACAAAATAAAACAAAGAGCTCATATTCACTAAAAATAATGTGAAATATGTTTTTATGCTAAACATGTTACTGCCACAAAAGTTAGATAATTTGCTATCAGTCAATATATACTTAAGGATTTTTTTTCTTTCTGAACACATAAGCAAGATAATTGAATTTCCAAATCTGTATTATGGTAATTTGTTTCCATGATTAAAAGGTAGTCCATTTTTCTTTTACTGTGTATGTGTTTGTGTATGTATGTATGTTTAGTATGTCATGCTTAATAATCATCAAACATTTATTGATTCAAGGACTTTGCTGTGTGCTGCAGGCTAAAAAAACAAGCAGTACAGAATGTCTTTAGGCTGGACATTTTACTCTTTTGGATGAAGGGTAATTCTAAATGAGCCTTATGTGTAGAGTTGGTTTTTCCTGATGTTCTGAGAGTTGATTATATTGTATAATTTTTGTTTAATATTTCAATTAATTTTGCAGTGTTTCAAATTTTATATAGCCACATTACAACTTAAGATGCAGTTAAGGGGCCGGGAGTTTGGCCTAGTGGTTAAAGTGCTTGCCTAGCATGCATGAAGGCCCGGGTTCGATTCCTCGGTACCACATACATAGAAAAAAGCCAGAAGTGGTGCTGAGGCTCAAGTGGTAGAGCTCTAGCCTTGAGAAAGTCCAAGGACAGTGCTCAAGCCCTGGGCTCAAGCCCAAGACTGGCAAAAAAAAAAAAAAGATGCAGTTAAGAAAAATGACGTTAAGGAACAAGTAAATACATTTTCTGCAGTGAATTTATACAGCATAACATTAACACATTAAAGTCATTTGACCGAAAATGGTGACATTGAAAGTATAACACAAGAATTAATTTTAAAAAAATGTAAGTTTGGATTTTGCAATAACTGAAGTGCAAAAGAACAGAGAATATGAAAAAAGAAAAAAATATGTATCACATTCACCAACAACTTTACATTCTTCTGGATTTATTTATTTAAGATATCACTTACATTTTTCCAACTTCCAACTCTCCCAATCCCTTATCTGCTTTCCTATCTGTCTTTCCTGTCTTTAAAATAAATCTTATTCTTCCTGAGCAGAAACCAGTTCCTTGAAATAGTTTTTAGAGTCAGAGTTACTTTTATAATTTTCTAGTTGGAAGCCATGCAATTTAGGAAATTAATGTAATTTTCCTTCCTGAGGTATGAATTGTCAAGGTATAGTTTACATGGTAAAATTTCAGATTCAGCAGTGGGTGGATAACAATTGTGAATAAGCTGCCATACTTATTAATACAACCTCAGCCCCTTATAAGGATTGTCTTCTATGCATTATACCTTTTTAAAATTATAACAATTAGTTTAACATATATGTTTGACATCTATTTGTAGGATTTGCATTCTTGGGAGTTTACAATAGAAATCCTGATATAATATTTGTCTCCTTGTGTGTGTGTGTGTGTGTGGTTTGTTTTGCTTTTTGTTTTGAGGAAAAGTTTCACTAACTTTTCTTGCCTACTGGTACGCATATCTATGATGTTTGATTCTATTATACTTTATTTTATAGTATGAAAAATATTTACTAGCTGGGTGCGGTGGCTCACACCCATAATCCTAGCTACTCAGGAGGCTGAGATCTGAGGATCAAGGTTCAAAGCCAGCCCCGGCACAAAGGGACCTGAGGTTCATCTCCAATTAACCTCTAGAAACAGGAAGTGGGCTTGGCTCAAAGGTAGGGAGGTAGCCTTCAGCTGTAGAGCTCAGTGACAGCACCCAGGCCAGACCAAGTTCAAGGCCCATGACCCACACAATATATATATATATATATATCAATATATATTTTATATATATGTATGTATATTTTTTCCTACATACTCCAGTCTTGATAAGGAAAATGAGCATTTGTAATTTGTGTGTGTGTGTGTGTTTGTGTGTGTGTGTGTGTGTGTGTGTGTGTCCTTCTGTAACTTGAACTGATGGCCAAGGACCTACTTTGACATCCTTCTAGTTGCTCGTTAATTGGAAATAGGAAGATATGCTTCTTTTGGATTTTTCCCCTCAAGCTAGCTCCAATGCCCTAATCTCAGATCTCAATGTGCTGAGTATCTAGGACAGTAGACAAGATCCACTGGCTCCCAGCTCAGAGTTTCCTTAGTATACCTTCATTTTCCCCACAGAAATATGTAAGTCCAGATTCCTGGGCAATATTTTTGTGAATGGTGATAACATGACATACTTATTGTTAACTACAGCTCCTTATTAAAATCGCAAGGGAGTACCTTAAAATATATTGACAATTACGTTCAACCTAGGCTAATTCTGGAAATAGCATGCTGACATCTGTACATTCTACATTTTATCCATTTAGTTATTCAGATACAGAAAGGAAAATAATCTTTGAAATATAAAAATGAAACTTTATGCTAGAACTTTATGCTGTTTTCTTTTTATTACAGTGAATTTGTAGTAAAGTCAATATTGCTATTTATGTGATTCTTCAGAGTCCTGACTTTTTCTTTTCATTGTTTGGCTCAGAAATGAACTTCAGGCCTTCAGTATGCAAGCAGCTCCCCCTACCAATGAGTTCATGTGCCACACTGGTATAATCTTACTTGTGTGAAAGAATCTGTATTTATTAACAGATATATTATGATTAAATATTATTTCTCCCAAGAAGAGAATTCACAACACTGTATGAAAGATCATTTTATACATTAAAATTTGTAAGTAAGTCATTCTGATATTGTTTCAGAAATATTACAGCAGTTTAATCTGTCCTCAAACACTTAAGCTATCTCATAGAAAACTCATATTCCAACATAAGATAAAGATACATACATAGATAAATGCATATGAATATATGATTGTACACAAATATATATATATAATTTTTATATTGGTCTTTAAATGCTTTGAATGTATACTATTATGTAGTAGGTGGCAGATGAGTCAGAAATGATATAGTTATTTGGGCTTTATACATGCTTGCAATTTTAAATTATTTTATGTGATTATGCCATATAAAAGTTCAGAACATGGCATAAGGAGGAAATGAAGAAGCATAAATCATATCAAAGCACTTTTTAGAAATAAAAAGGCAAGAATCAATATAAAAGAAAATCATAGTACATAAACCAAGATAAAGCAATCAATAAGAGTGTATTATAGTATACAATTGCAGTTGATTACAGGAAAATCCACTTGAGTTTTCAAAGAGGTACAACAAATACCACTTCAAGTTAGCTTCCAACAAAGCAGGAAGGATATTTCAATTGCTAACAGTAACATTTATAAGAAAAGGGACAAAAGACCACAAACATTCATAAAGATTTTAGAAAATATTGTTAGAAACTAAGGTCAACAAACTAGAATAAAAATCTTGTCTCTTGGCCAGGAGTTTTGCCTAGTGCTTAAAGTGCTTGCCTAGCATGCATGAAGACGCGGGTTCGATTCCTCAGTACCACATACATAGAAAAAAGCCTGAAGTGGTGCTGAGGCTCAAGTGGTAGAGCTCTAACCTTGAGAAAGTCCAAGGACAGTGCTCAGGCCCTGAGCTCAAGCCCAGGACTGGAAAAAAAAAAATCTTGTCTCTTCTTTGAATCATGCTTTGAGAAAATATAATCACAGATGAGTTATTATTTGTTACCTGTTTATAAGGTGCTAATTTGACTTGTTTCATTTGTTTATTAAAGAGCTAAAATATTACCACAAATGCAGTAAATAAAAGTGGTAATGGCGGGGCCAGGAGTTTGGCCTAGTGGTTAAAGTGCTTGCCTAGCATGCATAAAGACCCGGGTTCAATTCCTCGGTACCACATACATAGATAAAAGCCAGAAGTGGTGCTGAGGCTCAAGTGGTAGAGCTCTAGCCTTGAGAAAGTCCAGGCACAGTGCTCAGGCCCTGAGCTCAAGCCCAGGACTGGCAAAAAAAAAAAAAAAAGTGGTAATGGCTATTTTTGTCTTCCCTCTGGTATTCCTCAGGGCTTATTACTCTTAGTTCAAGGGGTTCTACACAAAGTCTTTTTCTTCCTTTCAGTTTGTGATTGGAGATAGAATGATTTCAAAGACTTCATCTCCTCCATGTCTTCATTGTTATTGGGCTTCTTATGATCACAGTAACTGAATGTCAAAATGTACCTTCGAGCTGGTAGTTTGGTCTAGTGGTAGAGTGTTTGTCTAGTATGCAAGAAGACCCAAATTTGGTTCCTTGATACCACATGCATAGAAAAAGCTGGAAATGGTGCTGTGACTCACGTGGTAGAGCTCTAGCCTGGAGAATGCCCAAGGACAGTGCTCAGGCCCTGAGTTCAATCCCCAGAACTGGCAAAAAAAATAAAACTCCCAATAAGACTAAGTAGAGGGTTCAACGGTTTTGTTTGTTTGTTTTTTTTCCATACATTTTATTGTAATTAATAGAAGGGATACATTATGCTCACCAGATGGAAGTTGCATTACTTCACAATCATTGATACCCTTTCTCATGTCTTGGTCCCCATTTCCCTCTCCCCACCCTGCCCCTCATCTGGTATTCCCCCCTTCCCTATCCAATTTCAAATAAGCAAATACTCATATATCCAATATATCAGATAACAAAGTGAAATACTGTAACAATATGAGATAATCAAGGGATAGCAAAAGAGATGAGAGATAACATAGTACGTTAAGGACAACAATCACTCATTATATGGCTTTTGTTTCTATATCCTAGAGATCCTTTCATTTAGCGTCATACTACATGGCCTTATGTATCTAGGTTTTGCTCTATTGCAAATCTCTGCTAGGAGAGCCCAAGGTTTCTACTGATTATAAAAAATTAGAGAAACCATTGAGCCTATGTTCCTTTGGGTCTTGCCGGGGCCAGCCGGCAGCAAACCAGGGTTCGCGGATTGGGATTCCTGAAATAGGGGCAAGGACTAGGAAAAAATAGAAGAGAGACAAACAGATGGAGTTCAGGAGGACTACAGCCCAAGTCAGCAGTCCAAGAAGACTGTGAGCTCCAGACTGCCGCCTAAGAGACTCTCCCGTTTATTTTAAGTTCCGACCTTAAATACTCTTCTTAAAACTAGGGAGTTGCCAGAGGCTACATTCATACAAAATAGTAAACAAATCACATATAGGATAAATGAGAAAGGATTAACATTGCTTAAAGTCATCATGATAAGAACTGATTGACATTGCTTAAAGTCATCATGATAAGAGTTACTTCCTTGTGTATACAGTTGCGTAGGTCCAAGGTCAGGTCCAAGGTCATTGACCCCACAGTCGGTCCCCAACAGGGTCTGGCTTCCTTCACTTAATATGATTTTTTCTAAGTCCATTTCCTTACAAATGGGGCGATGTCGTTCTTTCTGACAGCTGCATAGAATTCCATTGTGTATAAATACCATAGCTTGTTGATCCACTCATCAACTGAGGGGCATCTGGGTTGGTTCCATATCTTTGCTATGGTAAATTCTGCAATGAACCTCCTTGTGTTAGTGGATTTAGTATGTCCTTGTTCTGGTTTCTGGATAATTGGGTAAATGCCAAGTAGTGGATTTGCTGGGTCATAGGGGAACTCTATGTTTATCCTTTTGAGGAACTGCCATACTGCTTTCCATAGAGGTTGAATAAGTTTGCACTCCCACTAACAGTGTAGTAGTGATCCTGGAGGGTTCAACTTTTCTGTGGGAAAGGTATAAATAACATGTTTTAAAGGCACAGAGGATGGAAAGTCCTGTATCTTTGGAAATAAAAACTGCCACATCGATGTTACATTTCATTTATATTTTCTTCCCTTTCTTGCCAATATAAGCTTATATTTTATTGCAAATAATTTTAAGTAAAGACTAATGTTTGAATATTCTCTTAGTATGTATTTGAGAACATCACCCAAGATTTTATCTACCTGTTCAATATAAGTATATGTAGCTGTCTATGTGTTCATTCTCAGCAAAAGACAAGATTTGATCAAGATATAGGTATTCACAAACTGCTTCTGAAATAGCAACTGCTTTGTACAGTTACTTAAAGATAATACAAAAAAATGAAAGAAAAAGACAGTATGTATTACCAGAGTTCAAGTGATATTTATTTCTCATAGATCTGGAGACTGGAATTCAAAGGGCAGAATGCTAGTTCTGCTAGCATTTAGAACTTTCTTCTCAGCTTGCCAATTGTTGCATCTTCTCTTAGTGAAGAGAAAATAAAAGCAAAACCTTTCATGTCTCTTCTTATAAAAACACTAATGAGAACACCAGGGCCCTATGTCTTACAGCCTCATCTAGACCTTATTACTCCTTAAAGCTGCCTGTTCCATATATTATATCACGGGTAAAGGTTCAACAAGATTCAGTAAACCTTAGGGGGTCACACACTATAGTCCATATTATAAATGTGACTACTTATAGTTTAGTTATAAGCTCATAGAATCAGACTCCTCGTTGGAGGCCATCCAATGTATAAGCTTTCATTATTTTTTACAGTAAACATTTTCCTTCATTGTGTCTCCACAACCACCTTCACCTTTGAGTTGCATTCAAATCTCAATGAAGATATTTGTTTTTTGCTTCATTTTAGCCCAATGTCACTACAAAGAAGGCTTCAAATGATGGACCCTGAATAAACTAATCAATCAACTTCGATGACCAACTTGAGTTATATTCTGAAAGTTTCAGTTTGGGGGATGGCATTGTCCTCTTTCGATGGTCATCTAAACATCAGATAGCCCCATGCTTCCATACATCCATCTATATTTTGTTTTCTCAGGCCATTCAGGAAATAAGTACAATTAGACATAGTTTTGTGAGCTCATTTATATGTTACATGTTGGTATGCCTGTACACTCATTAACACCACAGACTTAAAATTCTGGTCATCATTGACATTTTTTTGCTGGGAATTTTTCAATTTGTGAAAGACCTCTGAAGCTGTGAACTCCAGGTGAAACATAATACTCTCCATAATGCCCAGTAGTTGAATGAATAATAAGACAGCATCTCTTTTTTGAGGGATACTAGATTTTCACTGATGCAGAACAAAACATTTTCCTTTTTCTGAGACAATGTAATTGATAATCAAATGTATATTTCCATTGTCAATTATGTAATTTCTGCCAAAATTAAAACCAAAGGAAAGTATTTTACCAACGGTCATGTATAAGAAACTTGTCTTTCTAAAACTGACATCAAGATCCAAAAAATTAAAAATTTATTTTAAATAGGTTAAGATTCCATAATACATGCAGAAGATTAACAGAAACTGAGATCATTCTGTTTCTACACCTGAGATCAAAGGAAGCTTGAAATAATTCACAAGACTTCTTATGAATGTCATATGGCTGGAATATTTACACTGATCAGCTTGGACTTATTTTAAAATAATTCACAAGACTTCTTATGAATGTCATATGGCTGGAATATTTACACTGATCAGCTTGGACTTCTTATTTCAAATTGTTAAGACCATCAAAAAAAGAACACAGCAGTGAATTATAAAACTTATCAACAACTTATTTAGAATCAGATAAACACTTATTTCCTGTTAATAAGTTATAACAATAACAATGATTATTAGTGTATTGATCTTTGGCCTTGAATTCAAGACCCAGGCACTGTCCCTGACATTTTTTTGCTCTAAGCTATCACTCTATGACTTGAGCCACAGCCCCACTTCTGAATTTTTGGTAATTAGTTGGAAATAAGAGTTTCAGCTTGAACCATAATTGTCAAATCTCCATCTTTTGAGCAGGTAGGATTATAGGTATGAGCCACTGGCTCCCAGTAATTATTTCTTTACTAGGGGAGAATGTTTTTTTTCATATGTCCTATGAACATTTAAAGTCCATATTTTATAACTCTAGAGTGCTGCAGAAATGTTTTATATAGTATTCAAATTTCATTGAAATATTTCATGTATTAATCAAATTTACTACTAATATTTCTCATGAAGTAAGGAATTTAGCATTTTCATGCCTCAATTAATGAAAGAGAAAAATTAGCAATACTAAAATCACAACAAAAATGCAATGATAGATTATGCCTTTGTATATGTGTGTATGAGATGTAGCTTGGTCTTCAGCATATTCACTATTGAGAAGAAATCTACTTGTTTAGCATTATCACATTTTACCACTACTAGTCCAATCATTA
Organism: Megascapheus bottae; assembly: GCF_031878675.1. Classification (NCBI taxonomy): domain Eukaryota; kingdom Metazoa; phylum Chordata; class Mammalia; order Rodentia; family Geomyidae; genus Megascapheus; species Megascapheus bottae. The sequence continues at coordinate 16,677,051 of NC_143519.1, forward strand.
CCACCACTATTGGGGCCTCAAACTTTAAATCACCCCAGTTGACTATTGCTTCTTTAGATTCTCAGCATAAGTGAAAGCTAGTTAGAAATTCTGAACTTCATCATACTCTGTTCAGATCTGCTACTTGAGAGCCTGTATTTCAATGAGACCTAAGTTGACTCAACTAATTATCATTATAATTATTTTTTCACATATTTTTATTGTAATTAGTAGAAGGGTTACACCAGATAGAAGGTGCATTACTTCACAAACACTGATACCCTTTCTCATGTCTTGGTCCCCATTTCCCTCCCCCACCTCGCTCCTCATCTTGTTTTCTCCCTTTCCCTATCTGATTTCAAATAACCAAATAAGCAAACATATAATATATCAGATAACAAGGTAAAATACTGTAACAAGATGAGATTATTTTAAATATTCAGCAGTTGTGACTACAAGTAAACAAAACCTAGAAAAGAAACTAGCGATTCTAAAGTAATAACTAATATTTCTGAAATTTTGGAGTTCCATAGTAAATCCAGATATTCTATTCTGTAGCCAAGTACAAATAATGCCTTCTTGGATGAAGGAAAGGTGTGTAAAACCCTGAGTGCAGTGAAGTGAGTCAGTCCTTTGTATACAATGTGAATGGCAGAGGTCATAATGGAACAGTGTGGCTGACAAGGCACTAATTTGAAGACTTCTATTATACCATATGTTTTTTTCTTTGAAGATGAAATGACCAAAATTTCTTTCTCTACTTTGTAGAAGCCATGCCTTTATAAAATCCTGATCCATCTCTTCCCCTTCCTCTCCCTTCCCCCTCTCTCCTCTCAGTCTCTCCCTCCCTCCCTCTCTCCCTCCCTCCCCCCCTCTCCACTCCCCCCAGCCCCATCCCTCCCTCCCTTCCTCCCCCCCTTTCTCTTTACTCCTGTCTAAAACCTCCCAGGTAGTTTTTTGTTTGTTTCTTTCTTTATTCACACAGAAATGTGTGTTTTTCTTCTCATAAAAGTTGAAGTTAGATCATGATTAAGAGGCAAAAGACAAAAAGAAACTCATTTTCATTTTCACTGATACTATCCTTCAATTTGTGAAAAGATTTAAAAAAGGATCCAATCTATTGATCCTTCTGTGATAAGATATGCTAGTTCATTGGAACTTTGTCATTTGCCTGCTTTAGTTGGAAAAAGGAATCTACACTCTGTGAGGTAATCTTTCACCTTTGCTGTCTGTATCTTGACTATTACATAACAATGCAGAAGTACAGAAGTAATTAATCGTACAGGGCTTGGAGAGAGGAGAATACATTAACTGAGCAAAGATCTGGAAATTGAATGTGAATTGAATCTACTTATGTAGTAAGTATAGAGAGAATAAGACTTTGAGAAGTGCTATTTTATGATTAAATGCTTGGATAATTATTTTTCACAAGAAATAATCACTTCAATGAAAAGAAGACATTAAGAGTTGGAAGACAGCCTCGGAAACAGAATATACCAAGTATATGTTAAACTTGAAAAATAAAAATAAAGGCAAAGTACTAATATCCTGGATATATTAGGAAGCCCTGTGTAGTTTCAAAAAATTAGAGTAGAATATCAAATTAAAGGAATAGGAATGTATTATGGATTTGTTTGTACTCTCTTGATTATCCCTTCCAAGTTGTGTATGCATATGGGTGTGAGAGGGATATTTGACAAAGAGACCATTTCACCTAAGTTGAGAAGATACAATTATTATTACTTATGAAGATAGGATGATGGTATTTGACCATTTCAAAATTGATGTAGACTCTCCTCTGGTTCATAAACAAGGATTTTTAGAAGATTTCTCTAGGATATAATAATCTAAACAAAGAGGTTTGTGATGTAGCAGGCGTGAGCATTGTAGAGGAGGTGTTAAATTGTTTTTCAATAGAAAAGACTAAGACTAGCTTTACTTCAATGGAGTAAATATAACAATATTTTGATGTATAATGGTGTGTTGAGAATGTCATACTCATACAATCAATCTTAGTAATTTGTACATGCATCACATGTAATTAATGTTTATAGTATCATTTAATCTTAAATCAAAACTATGGCTTAAGTAGTAAAACTATTCTCATTTCAGAGATAAGAAAGCATTGATATAAAACAAATTATTGATAGAGGAATATAATATATGTTACAAGAAAATTTGTGTTGTTATAAAAAGTAAGCCAAAACCCACAATGAAACATGTTTAAACATAATCAGAACTTTGGGTAGATTTATAGTTTACACCATTGTTTAATTTATATCATGAATGGAAAGACATTATCAGTATACATGAATTATTTTGTATCTTTTGCCTCTATTCATGATAGTTTACATTTGGCTATCAAGAAAAAGGAAAAAATAATACTCCTGCACAATGAAATAGCTGGCTTCGAGAGATCTAGGTTATGGTATGAAGAAGGATGGAATTTTGACAAGGTATATAAAGAAAATGTTTTCCTGGTTTATCGTTTATATCAGAATAAAATTGTAGCATAATAGCATTTTAGGTGTGTGTGTGTGTGTGTGTGTGTGTGTGTGTGTGTGTGTGTGTGTATCCTGGGCTCAAACATGGGGACTGAGCACTGTCTCTGAGTTCTTTGGCTCAAGACTGGGAATCTACTATTTTGAGCTACAGGACCATTTCCAATTTTCTGGTGCCTAAGTGGAGGTAGAAGCCCAGGCTGCTTTGAACTCAGATACTCAGATCTCAGCCTCCTGCATTTATAGGACTATAGTCATGAGCCACCAGTGTGCATCTGCATTTCACATATTTGACAGTTAAATTTGATACAAGTTAAATGTCTTCTGGTTAAATATGAACTCCTTGTCTTCCAGATTTCACACACGTTTGGTTAGCTCACTTTAATGGTGAATTTTATTCAGCTTCCTGTTATTTGCAGTTTTCTATGTATTATCTAAATTTTATTTCTTAGTCTGTTCTCTTAGAATACATTATTCAACCATTGGTCTAAAGTTATTTCAAGGAGAAAATATGAAGTTCAATGAAGTTTAAAATAGTTATTGCACTTTCATACCTGATTTTCTGAGTATTAAATATCTAATTTTGAAATCTTCAAAGAATATTAGTATTTCTTTTTCAAAGTTTCTTAAATATTGTCAGTACGAATAGATTCTTATGCTACTAATGCATGTTTTTGTGAATGTAATTTTTGTTGAATGAATTTTATTCATTTTAATCACTTAGTAGATTTTTTCTCCATTATTTATTTATTTTTATTTTCCACCTTTTGTGCTCCATTTTTTAATTGTTGAGATAATATATAGAGGGGTTACAGTTACATTCATCAGATAGTAGGTGCATTACTTCTCACACATTGATACAACTTCTCATGTTATTGCCCCCATTCCCCTCCTCCCAACCCCTCCCAATCATCTTGTTTTGCCCCCTTTCCCTTTCCTATTTCAAATAAACATATATTCAATATAACACATAACAAAGTCCGATACAGTAACAATATGAGATTAACCAAAGGGCAACAAAGGAGAAGAGAAATAACATAGTACATTAAGAACAACATTCACACAAGATAAAGCTCTTGTTTTCTTAGTTTTTTTTTTAAGTATGACAGTGTGAGATTCTGGAATTATTAAAATATTATTCTTCATTTTCTTTGCTGTGCAATGTCTTTTGGGAAGTTCTAAGTCCTATATGCATTATTTTCTCATATGAATACACAGTGGAATGAATTTTTATTGTATGTGCTTCTCTTTTGCTGCAATTCTTCAACTTAATTATTAACTCATGCATTATCCTTTTATAGTTTATGTTTTAAATCCCTCAGTTTTGGAGAGTTCATTCTTGAAATATTTCTTGCGTTATGGTATCATGATGGAAATCTCTTTTCTCTTACTTCTGAGTCTATTAACAAGTTTTCATCTTTACATGTGTCAAAATAGGTTTCTTTTCAGCTTAGAGACTTTCTTCTGATATCTTATAATTGTTATTGCCAACTCATGTGCAGATAGTTGCTCCTTGCCATCCTATTCAAGAAAAAGGCCTGAGTATGATGACCTTGGAACTCAGTGTTGTCATGGTGCTTAGTGGGTGATTTTTCATTTGAGCATATTTGAGTTTTTCTTCTTGACAAGAAATATATCACACCAAAGTCTGCTCTGAACTCTCATACTTAGTTACACCTACTTTCTAGAATTAATTCTAATCTCTCAGCATTTTGGAAAGAAAAAAGAACAAAAACAGGGAACGATAAGAGATTTCAATGTTCCACAATTTTTCCTACTTCAAAATATTACCTACAAAATCAGTTATTTCAAGACTTATACAGGTGAAAAACATTAATTCCACATTCCCAGACATCTTGTGTAGGTAGACACATAAATCCTTCCCACACTGTTTCTTATTTCCTTTTAACTTATTTTAGTGACTCTCCTTAGGTAAGGCAAGGGTATGCTCTATGCTGCTTTACTGAAATTGTTTTCCACAATATCCAGTCCATTACTATTAAAAGTAAAAGTAATATGTCCTCTTAGACTTTGTAATTGATAGAGAAATCATACTTAGTCAACAGAACTATTGTTATAAGTGTGTGTGTATGTATGGGTGTGTGTATTTAGGTTTGTAGTTTTTTTATACAGCTTAATGTTTATAATTTTCCCCTTGACATATTCATATATTTAAACATTTCACATAATGTGCATCTATTAAAAGCAATGTACTATAAAGTTATGGAAGCAATGTACTATAAATTTATGGCAATAAGCAATAGCAATTATTTATAGCAGATTAATTGTGAATTTTTGCAAATGGAATTATCAAGAACTCTAAGACCAAAGCAGCCAAACAATAGACACTAAGTTATAAAAATAATACTATGCCACTACAAGTATTGTGTGTGCTGATATTTCATTTGGGAACATACTATGGAAAATTTCATTGAAAATGGAAGAACATTAACAAACACTATTACAAAACAATACAACCTATAAGCCTTTTGTATTATGTCCCATAAGTTTGTAATTCATGAACAAAATTGTAAGTAAAATTGTATAGAGAAGAATCTTTGAGGCAACATATAGTAAAATCTTTTATATTGAGTTTAACAGGACAGAGAATGCTGATTAAACAAAGGCATGGAAGTAATCATTAGAAGTGGCAGGAAATGTTCCTGGAGACAAAATGCTGTAGTGTTGTACAAAGGAGCAGATGAATGCTGACAGAAATTCAGTGAGACTGCACATCACTATATGTTTCTGGGAGATACACATTTTTAAATGGATCATGAAATGGATTGGGAGATAAAAAGAAATCTTCAGTAGATGAGAAGACAGGGAAAAGATTTAGGATATTATGAGGCCTTACAAATAATTCCTGCACAATTTTAGAAAATGAGAATTTAGGTCTGTTCATGCTGCTTAAGAACAAATAAACAGAGCTTTTGTATGGCAAAGGACATAGCTAGTAAACTAATTAGGAAGCCTACAGAGTGGGAGAAGATCTTCACCAACCATACAACAGACAAAGGCCTCATATGTAAAATATATCAACAGCTCAAAAAATTGAATCAATCAAAAACTAATCTCCAAAGTAACAACCATCCCATTAAAAGATGGTCCACAGACTCAAAGAGAGTCTTCTCTGAAGAAGAAACAAAAATGGCCTATAGACACATGAAGAAATGCTCAACATCTCTGGTCATAAAAGAAATGCAAATCAAAACAACTCGAAGATTCCACCTCACTCCAGTTAGAATGGCCAGGATCAAGAAAACTAACAACAGATGCTGGAGGGGATGTGGCCAGGAGGGATCACTATTACACTACTGGTGGGAGTCCAAACTTGTTCAACCACTATGGAAAGGAGTATGGCAGTTCCTCAGAAGACTAAACATAGAGCTCCCCTATGACCCAGCAATTCCACTACTTGGCATTTACCCAATCATCCAGAAACAAAGACATACTAAATCCACCAGCACAGCAATGATCATTGCAGCACTATTTACCATAGCAAAGATATGGAACCAACCTAGATGTTCCTCAGTTGATGAGTGGATCAACAAGATGTGGTATTTGTACACAATGGAATTCTATGCTGCTGTCAGAAAGAATGACATTGCCCCATTTGTTAGGAAATGGAAAGACTTAGAAAAGATCCTATTAAGTGAAGTAAGCCAGACTCAAAGGAAGATAGGCTCAATGGTTTCCCTCATTTGTCATAATCAGTAGAAACCTTGGGCTCTCCTAGCAGAGATTTGCAATAGAGCCAAACCTTGATACAAAAGGCCATATAGTAGGACACTAAATGAAAAGATCTCTAGGATATAGAAACATAAGCCATATAATGAATGATTGTGGTTCTTAAGGTACTATGTTATCTCTCATCTCTTTTGCTGTCCCTTGGTTATCTCATATTGTTACAGTATCTCACTTTGTTACCTGATATATCGGATATATTTGTATTTGGTTATTTGAAATTGGATAGGGAATGGGGGAAAACAAGATGAGGGGTGGGGGTGGGAGGGAGGGAGATGGGGCCCAAGACATGTGAAAGGGTATCAATGTATGGGAATTAATGCACCATCTATCTAGCAAATATCATATAACCCTTCCATTAATTACAATAAAAATATGTAAAAAAGAACAAATAAAAATATGACTTTAAAAGAAGTCAGAGTTAAGAGTAAATACTTATATACATATATGTTCATAGTGCATATATAGGTATTTCATAATACTGAAAAAGTTGCTATAGATGAATTTGTAGATGTAAAATGAATGAAGAAGAGTGATTCTAAGAGAAAATAATCACAAAATATGAATGGATTACAAGTAGACATAGATGTGGTTAGAAACTAGAATTTAAAAAGTTTCTTAATCAAGAAGACATTTTGAATTGTAATACCTAAGCAGTAAATACAATTATTTGTTGAATGAAGTATTTAGGACAACAAGAAATGCGTGAAGTGGACTTACTCAGACATAATTTATTAATATAAATTTAGGCAACTCATCAAAATATTTTCCTAGATACTTTAATATTAACTCCCAGATAATATAATAGCAATCAAACAGTAAAACTTTCCAGGTCTCTACATACCTTTGGAGAAATAATTGCCATTTTTATGCTGTTCTTATAGCCTATGGGGTTCTCCCCACAAGGCAGGAGTATGTATTGGTTTTCAAAATAAATTCTAATCCAGGTGTTGAACAAATACTAGAGAGAATTACAACCCAAGTAATAAATAACATTTTATGAATGGTTATTTATGGAGCATTAATGCCCTCTCCTGTTCCTTCGGAGAACCTAGTTCTCCTGATTACTTTTAATATGGGAGTATGGCAGAAAGTTTTGGTGGAATATATACACACTAGCATTTTCACAATTATTTGCCATGATACTTTCTGAACTCCAGAAATGAACTGTATGTTGTTGCAGGCACAAATTATTCTTGTACAACTCATTCTTGAGTTTATGGATTAAAAATCGATTAAACAAGCCTATTACGTAATCCTTTATAAGGAGATCTACCTATGCAAAACATCATACTGAGTCGAGAGGTGATGAAGAGCAAGGAAGCCTAGGATTTGGAATGAAGGCGAGTTGCTATTTTAAATATGGTGTCTGGAATAGAAATACTAAGAAAAGAATACTAGAGCATACTTTGCATATATGACTTTTATTCTAAGTGAACAGAGGGGAAGAATAATCCAGTATATGCTTTGGAAGGATCACTGAATAGAGTGTTTGGATTGGATTACAGAGGGGCAGAGAAGTGTGTAATGAGAACAGTGAGTAACTCAGAAGAGAGTGGGTGGCACCTGGAATGGAGATATCACTAGGGCCTACTGGTGTTTGAAGAGATGACAAGCAGGCACAGAATGCATGTCTATTACAAAATTGGATTTCAATTTCTAATCTAGAAGTTCTTTAAGAGAAAGCAGAACAGTACTGGCATCTGTTGTTAGTCTCCCTCGCTCCTTTTTTCCTCTGTCTTTCAATCAGATTCTCTGTTTTTCACTGAGTTTTTACAGTAACTCAAAGGAGGCTTTTATTAGAACTTTCTATTAAGTATATTGGCTTTCCAGGGCTGTCATACTCAAGTATCAAAAATGGAGTGCTTTACGTCAGCAGAAATTTATTAGCTCAGGTCTGCAATCTAATTTATTTCTGAACTTATTTCTGCCTGGTCTCTATTATAAATTAGAACCATTTTTCTTAAGTTTCACATAGGTATGACTTTTGGACAGGTTCTAAAGAGTTCATTACATTTGGATAGTCAAAACACTCATATAGAAAGCACACCTATGACAGGATTGCACTTGGGTTTTTCTCAGGATAGATACCCGGTATAACAGCTTGAAAAGGCAGTCAGGTATTTTCCAAAATGAGCCTTAAATTAAATGTTTTACACTTCAAGGGGCATTAAGAAATGGAAAATAACCAAATAATTTGTTGTCAATATTTCTGAAATTCCTTGCTTTGCTTTAAGGAAAAATTAGTATTGCTAGTTAAAAGGTATTCATTACAAGCTATACAGAAGTAAATTTTGTTTTGTCTATAAAATCATCATTAAGCAATTTCAGTATTTAATCATAATGAGTCATCGTTATAATTTTAAGTTGTCATTTTTATTATGTGAAGGAAAATGTATTCATGTATAAAGAATTTCTCAACTGATTCTGAAGGAAAAACTTCAGGATTCTATGCTTTATTAGATTGCATATTTTATAAACATAAAATATAAATACTAAGAATTTTGTAATATAAAAACTCTAGAAATGGAAAAAATAAGATTAATAATATATAAACATTACATCTCTTGTATGCGTGTATATATATTCATATATAGAATAACTATAGTTTTACAATGGAATTTAATTCAACATTTCAATTTATAAGTGCAATTTATTTTGGTCAATATATATATTAAATCAGAAATAATGAAATTCAAAAAAGAAAACCTGCATAGGAACTGTACTTCATTGCACATTCATATGTGAGTGGAAGTGTAAATTCTAGATATTCTTTTTACAAATGTGGTAATAGCAGTTAATATAAGTTGTTTATCTTAAAATAAAAAATATGCAGTTTATCATTTGTATAATATTGTAACTAGTTCTCTCAAATGACACCTCTAGCTTACTTTAAATTTTATACCACTCTCTTAACAGTATTCTGGACCTCATCACCACTATTTTCTTCTTTGATTTTAGATATATCATAGAGTGGAATCACACAATATCTGTCCTCTAACTTTCTCATTATATTCATCTTAACATCCTTCATGTTGCTGTAAAATGCACACTATCTTTTATACAAAGAAGGTAAACTCATTAATGAAAGACATGTCTTTTTATTTTTTTTTATTTTTTATTTTTTTTATAATTTTGCTTGGCTTTCTTTTTTATTTTATTTTTATTTTTTATTTTTTGCCAGTCCTGGGCTTGAGCTCAGGGCCTGAGCACTGTCCTTGGACTTTCTCAAGGCTAGAGCTCTACCACTTGAGCCTCAGCACCACTTCCAGCTTTTTTCTATGTATGTGGTACCAAGGAATCAAACCCGGGTCTTCATGCATGCTAGGCAAGCACTTTAACCACTAGGCAAAACTCCCAGCCCCAAGACATGTCTTTTTAATAAAGTGTTCTCTTACTTATTCATTTGTTCTTGATGAATGCTTAGATTATTATTTATTTTATTTTATTTTTTTGCCAGTCCTGGGCTTGGGCTCAGGGCCTGAGCACTGTCCTTGGACTTTCTCAAGGCTAGCACTCTACCACTTGAGCCTCAGCACCAATTCCATTTTTTTGCTATGTATATGGTACCAAGGAATCAAACCTGGTTCTTCGTGCATGCTAGGCAAGCACTCTACCACTAGGCCAAACTCCCAGCCCTACTTAGATTATTTTTATTTCTGATCTATCAATAGTGCTGTACTGGACATGGAAACGCTTGGTTTCTCAAGATTTTTATATCAGTTCTTTTGGATAAGCATCTAGATGGGGGAAAAATCAGATCATTTTAGAGTTCAACTTTTAATATTCTGAGATACGTTCATATTCCTTCCTTCCTTTCTTACTTCCTCTCTTCTTTTTCAGTCCTTGGGCTTGAACTCTTGGCCTGGATGCTATTGCTGAGTTCTTCAGCTCAAGGCTAGTGCTCTATCACATGAGCCATAGCACCACTTCCAGCTTTTAGTGTTTAATAGAGATGAAAGTCTCAGGGAAGGCAGGGAGTTTGGCCTAGTGGTTAAAGTGCTTGCCTGGCATGCATGAAGACCAGGGTTTAATTCCTCGGTACCACATATAGAAAAAAGCTGGAAGTGGTGCTGAGGCTCAAGTGGTAGAGCTCTAACCTTGAGAAGTCCAAGGACAGTGCTCAGGCCCTGAGCTCAAGCCCAGGACTGGCAAAAAAAAAAAAAAAAAAAAAAAGTCTCAGGGACTTTTGTGCCCAAACTGGCTTTTAACCATGATCCTCAGAACTCAACCTTTTGAGTGGCTAAGATTACAGATGTGAGCCATTGGTGTCTGGCTTCCTATTGCCTTGTATGTAGTGTATATCCCTTTGCATTTCATAAATATCATGAAATGCTCCTGACAGCTATACATTTAAAACAATTTAAATTGTCTTTTACTCTTTAGTAATGGTCTAGTGAAGATTCAAAGGGATGTTTCTGTGTAGTTATAAATCCCTGATGGTTACATCATTCTCAGTCTTTAGTTAATTTTTGACTGAATTTTCTTACCATTGACTAATAGGAATTTTGAAATTCATGTATCTGCCTTTTTGTGGTCAGTTTCTGGAAATTTATGTTGCCCTTTTGTTGGTAATATGTTTGACCATTTCTTCATCTTTATTGATTCTTTTTCTTAATTCCTTAGACAATGTGACCACCTTTTCCCAGACTTCTGGTCAGGCACATATCAGCTGACCAATCAGCTTGTGTTCTAAAATCTTTTGTTATCCCCAAATTTCTTTATGTCTACTTTGTAAGTCTCATAGTGTCAGGAGAGACTTAATCATATTATCATAGTTTGACTGTGAGACTGAATAAGATTCTTATGCTGCCTTCAAAAATGAGAGGCTCAGTCTTCTCTGAAGAAGAAATAAAAATGGCCTATAGACACATGAGGAAACGCTCAACATCTCTGGTCATAAAAGAAATGCAAATCAAAACAACTCTAAGATTCCACCTCACTCCAGTTAGAATGGCCAGGATCAGGAAAACGAATAATCACAGTTGCTGGAGGTGATGTGGCCAGGAGGGATCACTACTGCACTGTTGTTGGGAGTGCAAACTCCTTCAACCACTATGGAAAGCAGTACGGCAGTTCCTCAAAAGACTAAACACAGAGCTCCCCTATAAACCATCAATTCCACTAACTGGCATTTACCCAATCGTCCAGAAACAAGGACATAGTAAATCCACTAGCACAATGATGTTCATTGCAGCACTATTTACCATAGCAAAGATATGGAACCAACCCAGATGTCCCTCAGTTGATGAATGGATCAACAAGATGTGGTATTTGTACACAATGGAATTCTATGCTGCTGTCAGAAAGAATGACATTGCCCCGTTTGTTAGGAAATGGAAAGACTTAGAAAAACTCATATTAAGTGAAGTAAGCTAGACTCAAAGGAACATAGATAGGCCCAATAGTCTCACTCATTTGTCATAATCAGTAGAAACCATGGACTCTCCTACAGAGATTTATAATAGAACAAAATCTAGAGACATTAGGCCAAATAGTATGTCACTAAATGTAAGGACCTCCAGGAGAAGGAAACAAAAGCCATATAATGAGTGATTGTTGTCCTTAATATACTATGTTATCTCTCATCTTTTTTGCCATCCCTTGGCTATCTCATATTGTTACAATATTTCACCTTTTTATCTGATATATTTTATATATGCTTAATTGGTTATTTGAAATTGGATAGGGAAGAGGGGAAATCAAGATAAGCAGGGGAGGGAAATGGGGACCATGTCATGAAAAAGGGTATCAATGTTTATGAAGTTATGCACCTTCTATCTGGTGAATATAATGTAACCCTTCTATTAATCACAATAAAAATTACAAAAAAAAATAGTGTATCAGTGGTGCAGCATTGAACCCCTTACTACCAAAGGAAAAAGTGGGAATAGGAGATTTTCATGTGGGCTCTGTACTGAGCCTGAAGGAAGGGACTATGACTCCATCTGTTGTCTACCTAGATGCCAAATTTATATTGGTATGTTAATTACTGTGAGGTAGAACTCAAACCAGTTCTTTACTGTGCTCAGGAGAAGTTGATCCATTTGAACACAAGGAGACACAAGGAGATCACACATTTCCTCCACTTACTCAAATCTAAGAATGGTAGAGGAAGTACTAGGCCCATACAGTGTTGCTGGAAAGTCAGACAAAGGGAGAACTTGGAAAGGAAAATACCGTTTTTGCATCAGGGATAGAATCTTCATTGGATAATCCATCTTTTGAAAAATTTTCTTTGATCCTAGCCTTCACAATTGTTCTTTACATATTATATAGTTTACTGTATTTCATTTTTGAAGTCCAAAAAATGAAGAGTTGTCACATTAACTTCATTCCTAAATATTAATCTGTAATAGTAATTCTATAAAAAATGACACAATAGTTTTTTTGTAAATAATAGCAAGAAAACTTAAACCAAACTTATTTGTAACTGTTTTGCTCCTGATGGGTAAATTTGGAATATCATATTTTGTATTTATTTCAATTTTAGATACATCTGTAGAAATATGCATTATGAATTTAACACACTGGCTAATTATACCAATAAAAATAGAAAAATGCTGAGCATGTTTCTCCAAAACATTACCTTAGGCTCAGTTTATTATTTGATGTTTCCTCTAAGAAAAGAGGAATAATTGATGGATGGAAAGGCAACTGCAATATGTTTTAACATTTGCAAAAGAGAATTTTATTAGGTAAAAGAAGACATTTTATTTCTATCTTTTACCGCCGAAAGCTTGCTATAAATATGTAGACAGAACTCATTTAGGGAAACTAAAAAAATTAAATGTTGACATTGTGCGAAGTCATAACACATTGAGATTGTATAGATTGTAATTTGTAAGATAAAGAGAACATTCTTTCATAACATGCCTTGCAGTAAAATAATAATGTGCAAAGTGTTCAATAATATCCTTATTAATGATGAGACATTAGAGAAAAGTAGTAGATGAAACTTGAGAACTTTATGAATTTTGGAAGAACAAAGTAGGAAAAGTATAGACTTACACCACAAAAAATTAACAAATACTGCAAAGGAAGAACAAAGGGTAAAAGGAAATCACAAATTAAAAATGTAGAAAGTGAAATGCATTTGTTATTGGCTTATTTCAAGTCAACATGAAAATCAATACTTAAAAACTTGCTTCACTCTTATTATACATTATGGATCAGAAGTCAATCAATCATTATTATTTAAACTTTAATTTGATTGGTTTTGCTTTCTCTAACATAAAGCAAATGAGTTTATATTGACTTTGCATTTTATATCTTTTTTTTCTTTTCAGAAGAATTGCCTAATAACCTTAGGAGAGAAAAAGAAAACTCAATGTATATTTTCCTATTGTGGAAACCATTGAAGTTTATATGACACTGTGCTACACACACACACACACACACACACACACACACACACACACACAAATGATTATCAACTACATGAGTTTTAAGAGAATAATAAAAACATGATTATGGAAAACATTCCTACAATAATTCTGAGCAATTAAAGCAGACTCAAGTGTATTTTGACATTTCATTTCCTTCAGGTTAAAATAAAGGTTACAATTGTTTCAAGATTGTTTTAAACTGTATTTTTTTTTTTCAATTTGGGCCTACTGATCGAACCTTGAATGTGGCACTTGATAGGCAAGCACATTCTCACTGAGTCACCTCCTAGCTCAAGGCTATATTTGTTATAAGGTATTTTGAGGGCAAGATTGAGTTATGATGACTAAAATGTAGCATAATAATGACTTCAGGATAATAATAATCTGTAACTATAATTAGATATCAAAGCCTTCTGTTAAGTTTTTTAAAAAATACATTGAATTGTCCTTATATATGATATGCTCTTTTTATACTTCAGTAGAGTTCACATTAAAATAAAAAAAAATTATTCTAAAACAAGGCAAAGTTTTAACTAACATGAGAGCATTTATGCAAAAATAATGTTGAACTTTAAGGTAGTCAAAGTTAGACATTTATCCCTTCTGATGAGTTAGCACTCCAGTTTATTACCTATATTTTTGGAAGTACTTTCGAATTTTCTTCTACAAATATTTCAAAATAAATTAAAAGTAGAACTAAGTAAATGGTGACTATACCTTAACTCACTTCAACCAATGATGAGAAACGCCAATAGAAACAGAAAAAGAAATGTGTTTCAATCACGGTGTAGTGTTTAATATAGCTTGTTTGCCTTCTTATGATATTGAGGTACTAATAAAACAAAAAATATCTCAGGCAAGCAACTTTACCTTAAATCACTGCAACCAATCATCAGAAACAACAGTAGAAGCAGAATAAAAAATGTTTCAATCATACTTTTGTGTTTAAGATGGCTTGTTTGCTTTCAGAGGGCATTGGGGTACTAATAAAACAAAAGTATCTCAGGTTATTAAGATGACATTCTCAAGGAAAAGTGAGAGTGAAATAAATAATTTTACTCCTGTGGTTTGTCCAGCAACCTTGCTATGACAATTCTGTTGATAAAGAGTGTCACCAAGAAGCATGACACTGTATTTAAAACAATTGCTTTGCTGTGATATGACCACATAGGTGTCATCAATATAGCACTTTAAAAAAACTTTTAAAATAAAGCAAGTCAGCATACTGGTTATTTTTTCTAAACATTGCCACAAACATACAAAGAAGAAGATCAGTGTTTAATGTTTTTATCTTCTTAATACTCTGTCTAAAGAAAATCAGATAAAAATTATATTGTGAATGCATATGTTCCTGAGCAAACAAAGTGGATGCTTGTAATATAAAAGAAAGTTAAAGATAAAATTGGTGTTTTCATATTCAAAATTAAAGAGTGCAAGTAAGCTCTAAAATATCTGGTCTTCGATCTTTCCTTGTTGAAATTTTCATTATAAGCATTAATACTTGTTTCTCTGGACACACAATTATACATCTTGGGTATGAGGCATTCCCAGCTTATATTTCTTCTGTCAGAATGTTGTTACAATCATACTCTAAGACTTTAGGCTAAACTATACTGTATCGTGAGGTTGTTTCATGTCTCAGCAACATGTCTGATATCTTTCCAGGAAGAAAACTGTATTTATATGCACAGACATACATTTATGGTTTAGTTTCTCTTAGGTCTCACTCTTCCATTCAGCTAATGCTGAAGAATCCTCTGTCCTGCCATAGCACTATGTTTTCAGGAACTTCTAAAAGATAATCTCGTGGTGGTAAACATTTGGTGATATTGACCAGGATCTGAAAGAGAAGCCAACTATGTAACTGAAATTGTGCTTTGTTTTACAAAACAGGCCACTAAATATTTTTTAAGGCATAACTACAAAAGGGATTTTAGGTTATGTGTTCACATTTGGGCCTTTATTTTTTCCAAGTCATTTTTTTTTAGTGTAATGTATAGAGCAGTTGCAGTTACATTCTCCAGGTAGTAGGTGCATTACTTCTCACACATTGATACATCTCCTCATGATTTTGTCCCCATTTCCCTCCCCCACCTTTACCAATCATCTTGTTCCCCCTTCCCATTCCTATCTCAAATAATCAAATAAAAATATATACAATATACTAGGTAACAAAGTCAGATACAGTAACAATATGAGATTAACCAAAGTGCAACAAAAGAGAAGAGAAATAACATAGTACATTAAGAACAAAAATCATTCAAGATAAAGCTCTTGTTTCCATATCCTGGAGATCCTTTCATTTAGTCTCATCTTCTATGACCTTATGTATCTAGATTTTGTGTTATTGTAATCTGCTGCTAGGAGAGTCCTAGATGTGTACTAATTACTACAAATGAGGGAAACCATTGATGGGCCTTTATTTTTTACATTAATGTCTCCCTCTCTAAATCTATAAGAAAAAAGAAACACTAATCATTCTGGGATTTAGAAGGAATACATACTGTCAGTATTTATAGACAAGGTCTACAGATGATGTAGACTTTATAATGTCAGAGAATATTTTCATTAGTGGTAACATAACGAAATTTTGGTTCAAAGCTGCTGCTGTAGTAGACAAGAATATGGCAATAAGAGAAGACTAAGCTACCTTAGATCAAAGCAAGGAGAACTTTTAGGGGCTGAGGTGACTAAGAATGAGTAGGTTGGTCAATTTTACTAGGCAGTTTGAATTCTCTAAGTCGTGCTGTGGAAAGTAAATATCTACCCTTGGACACAGACAGGAAGATAGCGATATCATGCTCTTTGATGAGTACTTTCTAAAGTTTTTTGGGTTCATAGAAAGCACAATTTAGGTTATAAATTTGACAGGAGGCCTAGGGAAGATTTATAGCTCAATGGAGCAGACAGAGAATATCCCACTGGAAGTAATCTGAAGTTAGTGCTGGAAGAAAAGTAGTATCATTATACTATAGTCAAGAGGAATCTATCTGAAGTTTCATCAATTTCAGTTTTATTTGTCAGTTTTCTTCTTAAATACATATCTCCTCTTACTTTTATATACCTAGATTATTCATAGTAAAAGTAGATAGCAAAATAAAATAAGACAACAAAAAAATTACCAAAAAAGGCCCATGATAAAACATAACAATAAAAATAACCAAAAAGAAAAATAATTTCCCAATAAACATATAGCCAAATATGTGAGAACATTTTCCAATAATATATTGGAAATATATTGCCAATTTAGTCATTTTCTGCAGTGATTAGCAAGACTCACAAATAAGGTTACGAAGCTTCAGAAGAACCCCAATAGTTATGCATTTAACAAAGATTCCTGTCTTACAGTTAAAATTAAAATCACACACAAACCAGTTTTAGGGATCTGAAAACTGAACCTATTGCCATGTTAACAAACAAAGCCATAGAAAGGTCACTCCTATTTGTCAGAATATTTTCCATTTGGTATGAACAGATGGTCTCTTATTTAGACAAATTGTACTTTAAAACAAAAGACTCATTTCCCAACTTTGTAGTGTACAAATATTCTACCAACTATTTTTTTCAAGAGAGCATAATGTTGGATACATAATAAAACTGCAGTAAAATTTACCATCGATTTGGAGGATTTCCTGGGGCCAGATTTTCATTGATAGTGTTAGGTGTCAAAATATATTTGAGCCAGGCATGGTGGCTCACCCCTGTAATCCTAGCTACTCATGGGCCTGAGATCTGAGGATCAAGGTTCAAAGCCAGCCTAGGCACTAAGTCTGCGAGCCGCTTATCTCCAATAATCATTAGAAAATGGGAAGTGAGGTTCCAGGAGTGCATTCTTAGTTGCATTGACATTCAAATTTTATTGATGGTTACTGAACTGCAGAAATTTGCAATGAAATTATAAGAGTGCTATATAAAAATTGCTTTCATTTACTTTGTAAATAGATCGATAGTACTTTAAAAATTCAATACTGTTTTTTTTAAAGCATACTAGCAATAATTCAGTAAAGGTGGAAAGAAAACAAGATGAGATTCTCCCAAGAGGAATTTTATGTTTCTTTTTAACTTATAAAGACAAATTACAGTGTCAGCATGAGGAGAGTTGGACAATCCTGCTAATCATTTTTAATCCCCATCATCATCATCAGCATCATCATCATCATCATCATCATCATCATCATCATGTCCATCACGATCATATCACAATCATCATATGTGAACCTTGAAGCACAAACAAAATAGCTAAAAACAATTCCATTAGTTAAGAATTAACCTCCAAGTACTAAGTTATTTCCATTTTCTATTTAGTCAGTTTAAGAGTTTTCCATCTCGGTTTCTAGTCTGTCCATTAACCTTTGCAAAAATCCTCTACAGAAACTACTCTTGTTAAAAGCATCAAACACATGCTTTCATGCTGCCAAACACTTTATTACATCATCAGTTTCTCCATCTCCCTAAGTGGAAGCATCTTCCAAAAAAGCCATCTAATTGCTTAAACCAAGAAGTTGTAGTTATACTTAGCTCTCTTTTCTCATTCCTCTATAAAAAATCCTCAAGGGAGTTGTACTTGTATCTCACGCTCTTCATTGCAACTTACTATCTTTTGTAAGTCTGTCCATATTTTCTTGATAACTGCAATTTTCTTTTGTTACTTGTCCCTTCTGGATCCCTCTTAACATGATGTAAAGAATCGTTGCTAAAAAGAATGTATCATTCTACATAAAATTTTCCAATGATTTTTTTTCATTGTATATTGATTAAAATGAGATTGCATTTAAATTATACTTTTTGTTATTGTATTTTTATCTTCACATCCTCTACTTCACTCCAGTGCCTGTTTAGTTTTGGCTGGTTTTGCCACAATTTATTCTCCTAAGCATAGCCATTGCCTATCTATCTGTAACATATTTACATACCAGTAGGAATCTCCCTTTTTGTAAATTATTTTCCCAGGCATTTTCCCCATCTCCTAAGCATCCATTTCACAGTTACATCTTCACTAATATTTTCCTTTGTCATTCTTAAATTCCCTTTCTAATTTTTCTCATCTCTTCAACTTATGATTGAATTAATCATAATTTTATCTCAAAATATAGTGTAATAAAATATCACTTTATTTTATTTATTTGTTGGTCATGGAGCTTGTTGCTCTGGGCTTGGGCATTATCATTGAACTCTTCTGCTAAATGCTAGTTCTCTACCACTTGATCCACAGTGTCACTTCCCTACTTCCTTTTTATGTTTGGAGTACTGACTGAAATTACTTACCTGGTTTGGAAATGTCCTTTGGGCCACATAGTTTCTAGAGTCTATAAGTATTATTTTACTAGCCATTTTCAGGAGGAAATTTGAATGTAAGTTGCATGAACATACTATGAACTTACATTTACAGCTTTAAAATGAAAAGAAATACCATACATCAATGTTTTTGTGTTTCATCTTATGGCTATCAATTATTTGTGTCATCGAAATATATTAGTTTTATGAATGAATGCAAGTCTAACATATGCTAATTAGGAATTTCTTGTTCTGCTCTATTTTCTCAGTATATCTTCTAGAAATTATTTTGACTATATAGCTTTGTGCCTACTAACTTTTCTGTAATCCATTGAGGCTTACTTGTCAAGTAACATACCATTTTCTGCACTTCTTGTTTTCATGAAATGTAGAAGTAGAACTGAAGTCTTTCTTTTTTTTAAATCACAGTTGCCAGCAGCTGAAAAACAATTTACAAGGAAAAAAACCTGTATTTTGGCTCATGGTTTTAGTCCAAGTTCTACTGGAGGTATTGCTTTGATCTTGGCAATTTTATATGTTTAACTGGTGATAAAGTAGAAGGTATTATTAACTTCAGCAAGGGTGCACTACAATAAAAAGGAAATGCATTAGAGTCTAAAGTGAAATTATGTCACATAACAGTCTAAGTAATATTTGGATATGAACAAGGTGGCTGGTGAAGAGAGCAGTGGGTCCTGACAAATGGCCACACATGAGTTTATGAGCTTATGGTGCTAATAATATTACAAAGTTCACAAATGTTCAAGAATATTATCGAATTGGGATGTGGCAAAATTAGTTTTCTCTTTTTGGATCTTCTCAGTCTTCCAAATTCTAGCCACTGGGGGGGAAAAAAGTATGCTAAGATGTCTGTCTAATGTGATTTTGAAGTCAAAATGAGATTTTAGAAGCTTGAAAATAAAATTAGCAAGTAAAATAAGTGCATCTCTAATGGAACTCTAGAGACCTAATAGTCCATAATGGAATAAGATGCTAATTGGTTTTTCTTGAATATTTTATGCTTTTATATCTATTTTGAGTGTCCTATTAGAATCAGGCAAATTTTGTTTTCATGTTTTTGGGGGGTGTTATTTCTACTCAGTAGTGTAGCAGTAGGAATGAACTCATTATTTTATTAGTTTGCATAAAAAGTAACACCAGATCTTTTGCTAGATTGTGTGAAACTACCCATTATGGTTCTCCTCTCTCTCTCTCTCTCTCTCTCTCTCTCTCTCTCTCTCTCTCTCTCTCTCTCTCTCTCTCTCTCTGTCTCTCTCTGTCTCTCTCTGTCTCTCTGTCTCTCTGTCTCTGTCTCTCTCTCTCTCTCTCTCTCTCTCTCTCTCTCTCTCTCTCTCTCTCAGGTTCATGTAGTTATAGAGTGTAAAGTGTTTATTTGAAGAATTTTATCAGTCTTATTTCATCCAATTTTCATAGTTCTGAGATGAAACACTGACAATGTTGAATGAGAGAAATTTTAATTATGATCACAGTAACCCAATTTCAACCTGTCTCCTTCCTGCTGCTTAGTTCTCAGAAGCATGGCAATGAAGTGATTGTTCATGTGGAAGAATCGGCATTGAGCCTTCCCAATTGGAACAAAACAAGAAAACTCAGTATCTACACACACATTAGAAAACTGAGGAAATAAATGTAACAAATCATCAGGTAGCTAAAAATAACATAAGTACATTTTTTGGTTCAAAATATAGATATTTCCTCTCTCATAAGATTTTTAAGAGCAGAAGAAATTCTTAATAGCACATTTAATTTTCAACAATTACATAAATCAACATTTTGTATGTCTACCACTTAACTATAAGTGGTATACATAAAAATTAAAAAATACCAAAATATAACAAGCACCAAAATTATTTGCTGTAGAATCTCTCTCATACAGGGACTTAAAGTCATCATTAGGGACACTGGAGGATGGTTCTAAGCTGAGTTTATAGTACAAGAACGTTCTTTGTACCAGGTTAGTGGAAATCAAATCAAGAAAAATAGTAATGTTTCAGAAAATAAATATTCATACTTTCTAGAATAATTCACATTTTAAAAACATCCTGCATATGAGATACTGGCTAAAATCTTCAAACCTTATATTTTTTATTGCACCACTACAATTAATCTTTTAATCTTAACTATGTTTAGTCATTAACCACTTTTAAGCATCCCATTCTACTAAAGTTCCCCTATCAATTCCAATTAAAGTAAAGAAGGTTCAATTCTGTGCCACTACTTTATTAGCCTTATGTCAATCTCTTCTTCGAAATGAGAACATCTTTAACATCCCGTTAAGACACTAAATAATGTCTTAATAACACGTTTTATAAATGCAAGCTACGCCAATTTTGGTAGAATGTCAATGGAATACTGTGTTCATGAACATTTTGCCCAAAATTAGTTTGTGCTTATTTCTGCAAGAAATAAAGCAAATAATTTCTATTTAGCAAATTTTATTTTACAGCTGGATGCCAAAACACTCTGATATTTCTAAAAATGTAAACTATAGCAAATTCTAAAAATAATGGATTCACAAACTCCATCTGTTGGAATCCTCTATGAAACTGTGGTATCCATAATTTTGATTCATAACTAAGTACATTTGTCATGGGACTTGAAATATGGGCCTGTGGATTGTTCCTGAGCTCCTCAGCTCAAGGCAACCACCATACCCCTTGAACTGTAGCACCACTTCCTAAGCATATATTTAATAGCAAAATACCACTGCTTCCCCCCAAACTTAATTGTCATCACCATAGTTTCTTTAAACGTAACCAATGCAACATTATTTGAAAAAGATGCAGTGATCCATAAAAATGCTAACTATAGTACATTTTGCATGACTGCATATTTTTAACAGAAATGTTCTGCCCACAAATGCCTAGCATTTTTGAATTTTTGACCCAGTTTTACTATCAAATAACATAGTTCAGGGAGAACATTCTTTGTAATGTTCAGCCAGCTTTTGACACAATAGATCTTTGTAACAAACCATCCCAGACCATAATGGTTTGTACCATAAGAATAGTGAAGTTTCTTTAGAGTAGCTACACTAAGGCTGTAATTTAAGCTAGGCTTCAGTAACTGACATAAAGAAATAGACTTAAGACATTTTCACATATGCTCATGTTAAAAGGTCAAAGTTTCTGAAACATGTTCCTTCCATGCCTGGTCAGATTAGTAGAGTCCTGTGAGCCAAACTTCAGTCTTTATTTAAGCTTTCAGTCTGTATCATTTTAACATACATTTCATTAGGCAACAAGAATGGAAAATTATATTATCAAGAAAATAATTTTTTGAGGAGAAAGGAGTGACCTAGTGGTTTACTAAACAATAATACATTCTATTACAGCTGTACCTCTTGTTAACAAATGTATACTGTTTTCCTGCTTATACAATCCATACACACATTTTGTCTTACTAAATGTTATGTATATTTGTAGCTGTAAATTAGAATTCAATGACTTGGATAAAAGTTGTCTTTTCTTTGTTTAGTTTCCTTAGAATAAGTAAAGGTATATTCATCCACTGGATTAAATGAGCCCAAGATGAAATTGCAATATTTGAGAGTGGAAAAACGTTGAATCACAGGGGAAAAGCTGGTAGTTTATAACAAATCAGAAGTAATACTAGACAGTATTTCCATTAGTTTCTTCATTGTGTACAGTGAAGACTTCTTCTTGTTTTCACATTTAAAATCAGGTTAATTATTCTGTATTATCTACAGTTTGAAGATCTACTTGCTGTATTGTTCTATGATTCTAAAGCAAGCAGCTGGGGAGTATTTCCTTATCTGGGAACAGAAGTTTTCAGCCTACTCACTACTAGTATAATATTGGTGAAACATATATATATATATATATATATATATATATATAGAGAGAGAGAGAGAGAGAGAGAGAGATAGATAGATAGATAGATAGATAGATAGATAGATAGATAGATAGATGATAGATAGATATGTACTGGGTATCAAATCCAGGATCTTACACATGTTAGACAAGTGCTTTGCCACTGAGCTAGGTGAGTTTATCTGATTGCAGGATACTCTACCCTTCCTTCCCCTCCTCAACATAGTACATCTCTCCTTATACCCAAGACTTCAGATATTTTAGGTAAAAATATTCTAAAGCATAATACAACTCATTTTTACTATCTGAATTCTCTTAGGTGGCTTTGAATTTTTTATTTTCTTTTTTATTTCATTCATTCTTTTTAAAATGATTTTTGTAAAGGTGATATGCAGAAGGGTGCAGGTACATAAGTTAGATTATAAGTTCATATCTTTATCTCTTAAGAATGTACTCTCCCATTTTTCCTCACCCCCCCAAACATTTCAAACATACTGTCTTGTGAACATTGCTATTACATTGGTTCACCCTTTGTAATTTGTATCATAATTTTGTTTTTTCCCTTTCCTTTCCTAATTCAAATAAACAAATGAATGTACACATAATACACTAGGTACCAAGATTTGATGCAGTAATAATGGGATGAATCATAAGGAAAACTAAATAGTAAGAAATAATTTCACGTAGTACATTAAAATCAGAAAGCACAAAGATAAACCTCTTGTTTTCATATCCTGGAGTTCATTTCACTTAGGCTCATCCTATATGGAAGTGCATGCATAGCATTTGAACTATTGTGATCCTCTGCTAGGAAAATCCTAGATAAATTATTACAAACAAAGGAAACCATGGAGCCTATATTTCTTTGGATTTGGCTCATATCACTTAACATAATTTTCTCCAAGTGATTCCATTTCCTTACAAATGAGGTGATGCATTCAACAGCATAGAATTACATGGTCCATAAATACATTTTCTTAATGTATTCATCTACTGAGGGACATTAGAGTTTGTTCCATATCTTACCTATGGTGAATAATACTGCAATGAACATGGTTGTGCTGGTAGGTTTAGTATGGACTTGTTTATGAACATTTGTGTAAATGCCTAGGAGTGGGATTGCTGGATCATAGGAAAGTTCTATATTTAGTCATTTGAGGAACTTCCATGCTGCTTTCCAGAGTGGTTGAACAAGTTTATATTCCTACCAACTGACCACATCCAACCAGAATCTGTTTTTTATGGTATTTCTTGATATTGGCCATTCTAACTGGAGTGAGGTGGAATATCAAAGTTGTTTTGATGCGCATTTTTGATAGCCAGTGAGGTCAAGCATTTCCTTGATCTATCTACAGGCCATTCTTATTTTGTCTGCAGAGAAGTCTCTCCTTAAGTCTTTAGCCCACCTTTTATTTGAGGATTTGTTTCTTAGAGTCAATTTTTTTTAGCTGTAGGTATATTTTAGATATGAGGCCCTTGTCTCTTATATGGCTAGTGAAGATTTCTCCCATTCTGTGGGCTTTCCATTTATTTTGCTAGCTATGTCATTTTCCTTACAGAAGCTTTGCAGTTTAATGCAGTCCTGTTTGTCTAAACTTTATTTGATTTACTGTGTGTCCGGGACAGTTTCGACCTGTGCCGAGGAGTCCTAGTGTATCTCCTATTCCTTCCTGTAAAATTTTCAGGGTATATGCTTTTAGCTCAATGTCTTTGATCCATTTGGAATTGACTGTGGTGCAAAGTGATATATATATAAGGATCCTACTTCAGTTTTCTGCAAGTGTTTAACAAATTCTGCCAGCACTATTTGTTGAAGCAGCTGTCTTTCTTCCATCTTATTTTTAGAGTCCCTTATCAAAGATTAGGTGGCCACAGGTCTGTGGGTTAATTTTTGGGTCTTTAGATTTATACCATTGGTCTTCAGGCCTATTGCTGTACCAGTACCAAGCTGTTTTTATTACTATAACTTTGTAATAGAATTTGAAGTTTGGTATTGTTATTCCTCCAGCGCTGTTCTTTCTTCTAAGGATTACTTTTCCTATATGGGATCTTTTATTAATCCATATGAATTTTTGGATTGCTTACTCTATTTCATTAAAGTATGACATTGGGATATTGATGGGTATTGCATTGAATTTGTAGATAGCCCTTGGCAGGATTGCTATTTTCAGGATGTCAATTCTCCCAATCCAGGAGAATGGGAGGTTTTCCCACTTCCTTAGTACTGCTTTAATTTCCTTTTTCAGGTTTTCATTATAGAGGTCCTTCATTTCCTTGGTTGCGTTAATTCCTAGGTAATTTCTAATTTTTGAGGCTATTGCAAAAGGAGTTGCTTTCGTGATTTCAGCCTCACTGAAATCATTGTTGATGTACAAGAAAGCCATTGTTTTTTGGGGTAATTTTACAACCTGCTAATTTGCCAAAGTTTTGTATCAACTCCAGTAACTTGTGAGACAGTCTACATAATTGTGTCATCTCTAAAGAGGAGTTTTACTTATTCTTTCTTTATTTAGATCCTCTTTATGACTGAGTTTTGCCTTATTCCTCTAGCTAAGAATTCTAATACTATCTTGAAGAGGAGTGGAGAGAGTAGACATCCTTATCACATTCCTGATTTTAGAGGGAATGCCTAACATTTCACCATTAAGTATAATGCTAGCTGTAGATTTGTTATACACAGCTTTTTTCCTATATTTTTATTGTAATTAATAGAAGGGTTACATTATATTTGCCAGATAGAAGGTGCATTAATTCACATACATTGATACCCTTCCTCATGTCTTGGTCCCCATTTCCCTCGCCCCACCTCCACCCCTCATCTTGTTTTCCCCTCATCCCTATCCAATTTCAAATAACCAAATACAAATATATCCAATATATCAGATAACAAAGTGGGATACTGTAACAATATGAGATAACCAAGGGACAGCAAAAGAGATGAGAGATAACATAGTACCTTAAGGACAAAAATCATTATATGGCTTTTGTTTCTATATCCTAGAGGTCCTTTCATTTAGTGTCCTACTATATGGCCTTATGTATCAAGGTTTTGCTCTATTGCAAATCTCTGCTAGGAGAGCCCAAGGTTTCTACTGATTATGACAAATGAGGGAAACCATTGAGCCTATGTTCCTTTGAGTCTGGCTTACTTCACTTAATATGATTTTTTCTAAGTCTTCCCATTTCCTAACAAATGGGGCGATGTCATTCTTTCTGACAGCCGCATATAATTCCATTGTAGATTTGTTATACACAGCTTTTATCATACTGAGTAATGTTACATGGATTCCTAGTTTCTCCTGAACTTTTATCTCACATGGTTTTTGGATGCTATGAAATGCTTTTTCTGCATCTATTAGGATTGATCTTTACACTTTTCATAGTAATTTCTGTTAGTCTTCTAATTTAATTCAAAAAATGAAACAAATATTTAGTCAGAAAAAGGAAGAGACATAAAAATGTCATTTCTAAAAACTGAATACTGAATTATTTTTTAAAAGAATATTTGCATATATTTCATATATATTATATACCTGTGTGTGCCTAAATGAAAAGTTCCCTTTGTATTTCATGTAAAGTACTAGAGTAATTGTGGAGATATATCATTTTATTCCTCTATCAGAATGCAAAGATCCATGTATTCACAGAATAAACAGTACTGCTAATTAATTAGATTTCAATTTTGTAAATAGGCTTCTTATATGATTTTTCAATCTGATAGCAAATAATATTTTAATACGATGTAAAAGAAAATGCAGACCAGATTTATATATTTAATGTATTTTTAATGTCTTTTCTAACTGTGCTTTGAAACTAGTAAAGCTGCATTCTTTGCCATTTAATAAAAATATAATCAATATTGTGGCTTGCTTGTCAAGACTTAACTAGGAAAATGATGGGACACTGATGGACAAGTATGTGAACCTTGTCAAATGTCCATTTACCAGGAGAAAGTCTCACATCTTTGTTGGTTCTTAGAGTGATCAGAGTGCCAGCAATCCATGTTTTCTATCTCCTTGATCTTCTAACTAAAAGAGGACAGAAGAACACTGGAGTGTGGTACTCCCAAAACAGAACAGCATCAGTTGTCTAATATACTCAGGGCCAGAAATGCCATAAAATTCATTTCTCATACCAGTCAATATTCTTAACTCAAGTGCTTGTGATGTACAGGTAATCTCATATTGCAGCTTCTTCTGATCAACATAGTTTATATTGTATTCCAGATACTACCATTTTCTGGTTCTTTTTTATCTCAATGCTCTGCAATAACACATGCCATTTTTTTCATTTTATTTTTTACCTTTTAAAATTATTTATCTTCTTTATTTAGACTGTAAATTCCACTAATATATATATAGTATATATATCTGGACCATATGGAATATATATACAACATATATATGTATATATATATGTATATATATATATGAAGATGATTGAATGAGCCGAAAAGGTAGTAGAATAAATGAATTTAGCAGTTTATCTTGGAATAATCAATCCCAATATTCTTGCAAAAGTGATACTTTCTCCTGTGGGTAGTTACTGTCGTCATGTCTACTGTTACTTTTATCACCTTATTAGGTAAGGAGTATGAAGTTAAAACTACTAATAGGTCAGCTCACTTTACTGCTATCTACTGCTCTTATATTTTGTGACATCCTACCTGGTACAAGTTTGGGAAGTAACAGTGCAATTCATAGAGTGATTTTTCCTCTGAACACATGTGGACTCACTTATATATTGGTAGTGATAACTTTAATTATTGAGGTGTCATCATTTTGATGTAGATTCAAAGAAATACCCAGTATCCCTCTTGTTTCTCTCTTAATACTCACCAACTTTCAGTTCAATTTATTTCAGTGTTCATTTGAAATGAAAGTAATATCATGTTGTCATAATAAATTCTGCAAATGAATTCAGAATATTTGTCCCAAATCTTCAATTTACACTATCCTTGATTAATGTTTTAGCAATAAACAAGATTGCTATTTTCTTAAGATCTGCTTAATATTCTTTTAATATCTCCACTTGTTCATAAATACAAGTGTCTATTTGCCCTTAGATTTTTTTTAACAAGTGCTCTGTTATTTGTCTAATTAAATAAATAAATGCTTTCAAAACAAATATAAAATACTGACCTTTTCTTTCAACATAAAAAGAAGAGAAAGCACATTAGGGATCACTTTTTAATTACTGTAGCAAAATCTTTGTGCTAAGTTATTACCTGCAAACAAGTTTTCTGCCATGCTTGCTTCTTTTTGTATTCTTTGCCTTTCCCTTTCTGTATTCTCTCTCTCTCCCTCTTCCTTTTTCACCCCTCCCCCCTCTCTCTCCTCCATATTTTGTCATGCTCACTTTCAACCATTTTACCTTGGCATCACTAACAAACCAAACTCTCTTTTTTTCTCCCACATCCAGGCTGTTCATTTAACACATTTCAAAATTCTGTTATTTCTTCCTGTCCCTGGCCTTACAAAGCTGTCATTTCCTCTCTGTTTCTGAAGCCAAAAACCTCATCCTAATATTTTTATCTGCTGCAAAATGTTCTCTTCTATGCAAAATTTATTCTCTGGATAAACCACATGAATTAGCAAGGCTCTGTTTAATGTGATTATACATTTTACTTTAAATTACCTCTGACTCAATGACAAGAAATTTATTCTAATTCACCCTGGCTTTTCCTCTTTCAGAGGGTACAAATAGAACCTCCTTCTATCCGTTTTGTTTCTCTATGTAACATTTGTTTATAATTGTTTCTATCCATATCTGTAGGATATCTCAAGATTTATCCTCTTGAATCCATCTGGATAGATTGATATGCTGTGGAAATAGGTAAGCCCTGAATTTTAGCAGCTTCCACAGAATGGAAAATTTTCCATCAGTATGAATGTCAGGATGACGGTTACTTGAGTAACGTAGCTCAGTGGTTTCATTTCTTTAGATCTGAGACTGGCAGTAGAATGCAATTAGAACATTGAAAGCTTGTGGCACGGGGAAAGGAACTATATAGTGGCACTTAAATTATGTGTCTGGAACTGAAAAAGGTCACTTCTCTTCCTATATACTGAAACCAAGCCACATGGCAGTGTTCCAGTTCAAAGTGTAAGGCTATAGATGTCCCCCAGGTTCACTGACAGGAAGAACAGTAAACTATTTGGCCAATAATAATGCAATCGTCCACACTTTCACAGTGCCTGCTAGCACCACCAAAATTTCTGTTTGTGTTTTGATGTTGAAAATTCTGTTGACCTGGAACAAGAAAGGTATAATCTATCATCATCCCTCTGAAATGAAATTGTCAACTTCAAGCAAGGCTGTAACAGACAGGTTATAAGACTGAGTAGTAGAGTTTGGGCAAAATATATCTTGTACATGAGTTCCAGGACAGTTGGGAAAGATGAGAGGAAACAACTGCTGTTCCTTTTATATAGTTGTATACACATATATTATTGTCAGTCATGTATGACTCAAGTATAAAGGGTAATGAGTGTGTGTGAGTATGACTTTTGTTTCTCAGATCTGATAAGTGACAATAGTTAATTAGAAAATGCATTAGGAGGGTACCATTGTGGAGAAGATGTGAACTACATTCAGGACCTGTCACTGAAGTGCAAGGCAGAAAGCTGAAACTGATACTATCCTTACATTTCCTGCTATTCATAACCAAATTTTAACTCTATCATAATGAGATTTCTTATTTTAAATAAGCACGTTCTGAAATTTCAAACTGTTTTTCATTCCATGAACCTTTTCCCAAATCTACATTATTGTTTCAGATAAATTACAATATTATTTTAAATTTAGTATAGTATGTAATTTCTTTTCTATTTATTTTGCCTTGAATGTATTAAGTTGTATATGGTAAGGGATTTCAACAGGATGTTTTTACACATACATATAATATGTTTTGCTCATTATAAATTAATAGAATATATCAGTTGATTTTTAAAGTTCAAAGTTTAGTCAGTTATAATATTTTGAATTTCTTGGTTGACATTAAATCATTCTATCAGCCTGTCACAATGCACAGTGCTGAGTGTGATCCCCAAATTCAATCAATCTGGAATCCCAATAATCCTGAAAACTTTCTCTAGCATTAGTAGCTATCTTTATCTGCTGAAGTTACTTTCAGAGATCTTTGTACAATACTTTGTACAATACTTGTCAATTGTCCCTTATTTTAAATCTACTCTATTGGGGATCTTGGTAGGACTATATTTATCAGTTTACTGTCTTACAATACTTTTCATTTTTAGAGAAGCCTTCCTAGATGTCTACCTGAAATTCATCTTTCTGAGACTTACAGTGTCCTTGAAATTCTATAAACCAGAAACAAAAACATATTCATTGCTTTTTAATGAGGTATTACCAAGCATCTGAAATTTCTGGGGATTGTTTAACAATTTCTTCCTTTTTTCAAAATAAATTGCTCAATATCTCCAATGTTTTCTAATATAGAAAAATTATAGCTCCTCTAATAATTGTAGCCCCTCTAATATTCTGATCAAATTCCTCAGGACTCTTTCATTCATTCTACAAATTATGATTGTCTGTACTAAGTACTGGGAGGAACAATACAGTTCTTACTCTCCTGAAGCCTTCATTCAATTGAAGAGATATAAATGTAACACAGTGCAATGTATAAAGTATGCTATCTGCAGTGTAGACAAGAGTATTAGCCCATTAGTAAATGCTACAATAGGACAAGTTAATTTACCCTGTGTTTTGGATTTGTGCAATCAATTTTAAAATCTACACTAGCATCATGTGGAAGATCAAAATTATGGCAATTTATTGATCAAGTAACAACCAATTTTCAGGCTTTGGGTTTGCTTTTATTTATGAAGTTTAATGTTTTTAGTGTTAGGTATCAAGATAGAATAAGCAAGACCTTGTGTTTACTTGTCACATTGCATTAACACTGAGGTACACCCTTGCTGGTAGAGAATTTTAATAAAGTGTCATTTTATTTTTATTTTTTTCCTCTGCAATGATAAGGAGGGTCCCAGAAACTCATGCCTGATAGTAAGTTCTCACTGAACTAAATCCTCATTTCTGAATGTTTAAGTTATTTCTTCCATTCCATAGGTTGCCATAGCAGAAACAAATAAACATAAGTCACCAAGAACCCTAGCAGCTATTGATGAGCCTGCATTTATTTGAATGGAATTATTCAGGTGGAATGTTATGTCTAATTTATGCTTACCGGTGAAGGATTATTGAAAGTGTATGAGGCAGTGGTCTGTAAACTGACCTAGGATATTCCTGGAAGTTGTTAGATTAGATCACTAGAGAAAATTTCCTCTTTGCTGAAGTTCAGCAGTAAAGTACAGTGAGATGACATACTGATTTTGTATTTTTATTCAGCAAAGGAAAACAAGTAAAGGCCTCCTTTTTATTTGAACAATGTGGTAAGCACAGAATGCTCAAGAAAAGCCTAAGGTAGAAATGTATTGAACTAGAAAGAATTTAGCAATTTAAGGAGAGCTGCTGTTTCTGCTCTGCAAAAATGAAAGAGAGGATTGAAACTTAAGACATTAAGAGGGAAAAGAAATTGGATTCTCAAGATTAATTTTTTAAAGGACCTAGAGAGTTTGTTCTACTTTTCTCTCACTCTCTTTCTCTCTTAAAGAAAAGTTATATAAAAGTTGAAATGTGGTAAAACAAAATGTAATCCTCAGATTCCATTATCTGAAGGAGAAAAACCACTCTCTTACCTAGGAAATTATGTACAGACAAGAACAATTACATTTTCCTTGGGCTAAAGGAATTCCACACCTGGTATAGGATAACCAAGCAAGCAAGTGGTGCACACACAATTGAGTTCAAACTTCAGTACTAGCAAAATAAATTAAATAAATATAAAAACTAAAATATTTTCCATGCATGTGTTTGAAGAGGAAAATACTGCATGTGTTTTCTAGATGGATGTAATATTAGGTAAAAAATATGAACTTATTATTTTGAAAAGAAATATCATGATGTCAATTTGTATTAATGGATGATGTTTGAATTAGATCTATTTGCTGAATTTCGCAATATTTTACCTTTATGTAAATCTACCAATAGAACCCATACAAAGTCGAATGAATTTTGTTTGTTTTGTCTAGAATAAACCAATCAGGCAAAACAGAGTGAAATATCTGCATAAAATCAGTTTCAACCACCCCAGCTTCCTGCTGAGGCCCTCCTATCTTCAGTAAAATGTTTTTCCTTGGGTGTCTTTGTATTTCTCAAGTAAGCAGACGAGTCAATACAACATTGACTTCAATTTTGTGTACCCCTAAAGGGGGCTACAGTGGCTTAAAAGCCAATTTTTAAAATGCTTACAGCTTTGCTTCTTCAACAATCCTCGTGCTCAGAATGCTCTTTGCTGTCTGGACCTGCCTTACAATTGATCCTGGATTTGGGACTGACAACTGTGAACTGGCAGGAAAATGATATGGCAAGAGTTGCCATGCTGGGAGAAAATTAGAACAAAAGAAGTCTGTTTGGGCAGGTTAGAGTTCATGGTTCAGTTTCAAACAAGAACATATATTTTTATTGCCTGAAACTCTTTAGGCTACATGAGTTCTGAATGGCAATATATATTTTACAATGAAGTATAATGTAGTATCCATTCTAAAATACTATAGAAGATTAAATAGCTCCTGACACCGTATACCCTAATCAACTACATTAATATTTCTGCATCCATAAGATGTACTAGATACACAAAGCAATATGAAGCAACTATAAGCTGTTATGGCAGTTTATGTTATGTTCACAAAATGAAACCTTTGTTTCTCAAAAAGATTTGATTTTTAGACCTTATATTTTGTTCCCATAGTATAAATAATATTAACATGTATTTACAATTCCTTTTCTGTGAATATCTTCTCAGTAACCTATTAGTCTTGCAAAGTGTTCAAAAGAGTGGACTGAGTGAATCAAGATTTTAACTAGAAATCAAGGCAGCGTGCTCCCACTCTGCTTGTACCCTCTGGGCTGGTGCTCTATCATTTGAGCCATGATCCTAATAAGGCTTTTTATAGGTTAATTTTTGAGATAAGGCTTTCTCAGTTTTGTCTGACCAGTCAGACTGAGAATCTTGATTCTCAAGTTTCATTTTTCCAGTAAGATTATAATAAATTTACTTTTCAAACCATTACTGAATATTTATTATCCCTCAAATTTATTATATGCAAATGTAAAAATCAAATCCAAGTGTTGATTCTGGTTTATAGCAATCTGTAAGTTTCTAGTGAAAAATTTATGACAAATACCTTCAGAAGACTTCAGTAAGTTAAAAAACACAAAACATTTTTCACATGGACATTTCATTAAGAAAATACTGTGAGTATAATTGGAATGAATGAATGTTTTCTGAAAAAATGACATTATTGTATTTGATTTATTATGACTGATACATTCCTCATTTATTACAGAAAAACAAAATAATGACAATCTCTATACTGTTACTCTGTAAAATAATTTTAACAGCCAAAATTTGTGTCACATCATTATTACTTAACCAAGGAGTTCATGAAAGTAAATAGTGTATGTTAGGAAAGAGATTCTTTGGGATATGTTGAAAGATGGGAAAGGCTATTCTAAGAAGAGAAATAAGGTAGACTATGTTTCATTTTGTGTTTTCTTTTTGTGATTATAGGGATATAATTTGAAATCAAGGCCTTGTGCATTCTAAACTGGAACTCATTTTTTTTTTTCTTGGTCACTTGTGGCCCTTGAACTCTAGGCCTGGGGGCTATCCCTGAGCTCTTCAGCACAAAGCTACGGTTCTACCATGCTGAGCCACAGCTCTACTTGAAGATGAGTCTCATGGACTTCCACTCCCGATCTTACTTTGCACATTTATCCTCAGATCTCAGCTCCTGACTAGCTAGAATTACAAGCGTGAGCCCCTTGAACTGGAACTCTTTCAACACCCTTGGTTGGCTGCTTCTGCACGCACAATTCAGAGATCTAGCAACAATTAAGATAAAGTGCATGCCACTACAACCAACTCTTCCAGCTCTTGCTTCAGAAAGTTTTTGAGGTGGCCTTCAGCATCTGATAATCCCGGTTGCTCCTGAAAAATGAAGCATGACTTTCAGATTACTTTCCTCCTTAGTGAATGTGTATTTGAAATATGTGAAATACATATTTGTATGGCATTTTTCCTATTTTGGATGGAGTTTTTCTTTCCTCAGGTTTCTCATTCACACTAAATTAAATATCTTTCTAAAATGACTTTAACTTAAACTGATTAGATTTATAAATTATATATATATATTTCATATATTTTTTAATGTAATTAATAGAAGGGTTAAATTATATTCACCAGATAGAAGGTGCATTACTTCACAAACATTGATACCCTTTCTCATGTCTTGGTCCCCATTTCCCACCCCCCTGGCCCCTGCCCTTCATTTTGTTTTCCCCATTCCCTATCCTATTTCAAATAACCAAATAAACATATACCTAATATATCAGATAGCAAGGTAAAATACTGTAAGAATATGAGATAACCAAGTGACAGCAAAAGAAATGAAAGATATGATAGTACATTAATTACAATTTTAAATGTTGTCCAGATATTTGAAAGTTATAGCTTTAACACTTCCCTTACCCTCTTTGTCTCCGCTTCTTCCATATGAGGTAGGGAAAGAAGACAACATATGATCTACAGACAGCTATAAACACTAAAGTAAATTTAATTTGGTGTTAGTTCATTCCAAAATAAATAGAAACTAAGCATAAACAGTCCTGAAAACCAATGGAATAGAACTGAGGACCCAGATATTAACCCACAGACCTATGGCCACCTAATCGTCGATAAGAGAGCCAAAGGAAAAAAAAAAAACAGAATGGAATAAAAACAGCCTCTTCAATAATTGGTGCTGGCAGAACTGGTTAAGCACCTGCAGAAAATTAATATTGGATCCTTCTTTGTCACCCTGCACTAGAATTAACTCCAAATGGATCAAAGACCTCCAGGTAAAAGCCGACACACTGAAAACTTTACAAGAAGGAATAGGAGATACGCTAGGTTTCTTTGGCACAAGTCGAAACTTTCTCAATAAGGACCAAGAAACACAACAAACCAGAGAATGGGAGAAGATCTTCATTAACCATACAACAGACAAAGGCCTCATATCTAAAATATATCAACAGCTCAAAAAATTGAATCACTCCAAAACTAATCTCCAAAATAAGAACCATCCCATTAAAAGATGGGCCAAAGTCTTAAAGAGAGTCTTCTCTGAAGAAGAAATAAAAATGACCTCTAGACCCATGAAGAAATGCTGACATCTCTGGTTATAAAAGGAATGCAAATCAAAACAACTCTAAGATTCCACCTCACTCCAGTTAGAATGGCCAGGATCAAGAAAACTAATAACAACAGATGTTGGAAGGGATGTGGCCAGGGGGGATCACTACTACACTGTTAAACCACTATGGAAAGCAGTATGGCAGTTCCTCAAAAGACTAAACATAGAGCTCCCCTATGACCCAGCAATTCCACTACTTGGCATTTATCCAACCGTCCAGAACCAAGGGCATACTAAATCCACTAGCACAATGATGTTCATTGCAGCACTATTTACCATAGCAAAGATATGGAACCAACCCAGATGTCCCTCAGTTGATGAATGGATCAGCAAGATGTGATATTTATATACAATGGAATTCTATGCTGCTGTCAGAAAGAACAACATCGCCCCATTTGTAAAAAAAAAATGGAAAGACTTAGAAAAAATCATATTAAGTGAAGTAAGCCAGACTCAAAGGAACATAGGCCCACTAGTCTCCCTCATTTGTCATAATCAGTAGAAACCTTGGGCTCTCCTAGCAGAGATTCAGAATAGAACAAAATCTAGAGACATTAGGCCAAATAGTATGACACTAAATGTAAGGACCTCCAGGATAAGGAAACAAAAGCCATATAATGAGTGACTGTTGTCCTTAATGTACTATGTTATCTCTCATCTCTTTTGCCATCCCTTGGATATCTCATATTGTTACAATTTTTCACCTTGTTATCTGATATATTTTGTATGTGCTTAATTGGTTATTTGAAATTGGATAGGGAAGGGGGGAAATCAAGATGAGCATGTGGGGGGAGTGTGAGAGGGAAATGGGGACCATGTCATGAGAAAGGGTATCAATGTTTGTGAAGTTATGCACCCTCTATCTGTTGAATATAATGTAGCCCTTCTATTAATCACAATAAAAATTATTTAAAAAGGTAATAAATCATGCTTAGAGTAAAATAGGAAACAATATATATTTATATAGAAAGAGAGATATTGTTCTTTTTGGGAGAACAACTCATATTTAGGACTGCACAGAGAAGAGAATAATTTATCTTAGGGTATTTGAATCAAAATTCATAACCTGGGAAAATTAGTGTTCCTAGGATATCAGTCTTAAGAGTTAGCCTAAAGAAAATGGAAAAGTCTGTTTTGTTTTCAACCATAGGCTTCACACTAGCTTAATTTGGGCAAAAATAAAATTGTTACCATAGGCAATTATATATACTATTCAAAAGAAATGGAAGAAAAATATGAGTAAAAAGATCTGGAAAAGAACATAGAGCAATAGGATCTAGAAGAATACATTAGAAGCCAAGAGGCTATTGTGTGCTGGGAAAAGCCAGGTTTGAAATTTTGCAAATATGGGTAGAAAGAATTAAAGGAAGTTAGAAGAGATCAGAGAACTTGGTCATTAGGAAGTGGCCATTAAGTTTTATTGGATAATTCCTCAGGAAGCAGGAAATACAGAATGGACATTGTAGAACAGGAGAATGTGCATACTGTAGATAAGGAAACAGAAGTTTCTACTAATGGTGATGGTAAAGTGAAGGGTAATGAGC
Organism: Megascapheus bottae; assembly: GCF_031878675.1. Lineage (NCBI taxonomy): Eukaryota > Metazoa > Chordata > Mammalia > Rodentia > Geomyidae > Megascapheus > Megascapheus bottae. The sequence goes on from NC_143519.1 coordinate 16,713,655, forward strand.
AGTAGATTGTTGACATGGTGCTTTGGAGGGAAGTGTGTGTGTGTGTGTGTGTGTGTGTGTGTATAAAGAATAAAACTGTAAGACAATTATTAGCATTAAGTAGTTAATTTTCTCCCCTTAACAGCATTAGAATGTTTGTTTAGAAGAGTTTAAAAACTTAAGGACTAGCTTCTTTTATAATTGGACAACAACGCCTTTACCTTAATTCTTTCTCTCAATTGGTCTGCATGCTCAAAATGCATAGAGGAAGACAATAAGTTAGCAGTTAGAAGAAAACATTGGATTTTCTCAAATAAGTAACCTAATGTTATTTTTTTCTGGATAAACCAGTAATGTATCTGAGTAAATACTACTTGGTATATGTCAGGGTTTTTAGCACTCTTTGCCTCCTGACCAGCAGGAAGGGCAAAGAGAAAACGCCCCCACTAAGATGAGACCAAGAAAGGATAGGGCCGGCTGGCCGCCTTCACCCAGCCCTCCCTCTCGAGAGGGAAGTCACAAAGGATACAGGGAGAATGTCATGGCAGACTGGCAGACTCGTTTAATGGGAAAATACCAGGGGCTAAAGTAAGAAGCAGGAGTCTATTAGCATAAAAGTAGGCAGGATAGGGGGAGGTAGGTGCAGTCAGATAGGGCAGTGGGGCCAATCCCAGGGTTTGAGGTAGCCTTATTTACATCACAAACCACAGCCAAATCTCCCAACCAGGAGACAGGCAGGTTGGATCTCCAAAACCAGGAAGTGAGCACTGGACCATGAGGTAGGCCTTTTACCCTTGATATGAAATGCCCCACAGGTATAAAGTACAAAATAAGCATTGAAAACACTATAATCAACCTATTATTTGGACTCAGTTTAAGTTAATGACTATGTTTACATCAACAATGTGTTTTGTTTTCAAAAAAATTAGTTGTATTATTGAATCAGCTCTTTCTAATGCAACATGTCATTTAATTTTGATCTGATACAGATATTTATGTAGCAGAACTACAAAGTATACCAAATACTGAAAGGTAAGGATCCAACCTAATTTTTTTTTTTGGGGTGGGCATATCTAACTAAATTTAGTAGAATGTGACAGGAAGACAAACTTGCTTTGGTTCTACACTCCTTTGTAACCTTTTCGTTATCAGTTGTCCTTGAAGAGGCAAGTCCTGTTGGGGTAAATAGTATAAAGGTATGTAATTTTTGAGAAGATTCACATTTGGTTACAATGTAACTAAATAAGGGGACTTCATGTGTTTGCAAGCACATTGAGAGAAGTAATTTACTAAATATCACGATTTTAGATTGAGCATCCTTTGTTTCCTAACATCACTTGGAATCCTTATCACATTTCAATGCTTTCTCAGAATGTTCTCATATTTCCTAATTATGGCTGAGATCAGGTTTTCAAGCTCATCACCAGTACTTGTATTGCTCACACAACTCATAGATCACACTGTATTCTTCCAGGAATTAGATTTTGTTGAAGAAAGAGAAAGTAATTTTCTCGTTTATTTATTCTTTCTCCCACATGCACATTTTAGTAAAAAATGAATTCCAATATCTTTTTGTGGAAGTATGGGTTTTAATTATTTTCCCAGGGACTGACAACTCCAATTTCCCAAGTGATAAGTTAATGTGTAATGCCTGATTACATATTACATTTCATTCTATGCAACTAGAAGGCACTTGTGTGAAATTTACTACCCTGGAAACAGACTACTGAAGTGCTTTTCAATACACTGCTAATTCAGTGCAAAACATGTTCTTCAATATCCAGAAATGGGTAACAAAATATCAAACATTATGTAATTTAACTGTGCTGAATATTTCAATAATCCCAAATACATCACAGTTGGCAAAAGCACTTGCAGAAATATTGTCATTTTGGATTCATAATAAACTGGGAGCTATGTATGTCTCCTATTTTTCAAATGAAGACCTTGCATCTGTACAATATTTACTTTGAATGAAGTGTCCTTGGCTGGTATGTTGGCAGGATGGATATTTTATGTGTACTTGCTGACAACATGTCTCAGGCTTATTCCTGTGACAACTTCCTCTAGTTCCAGACATAAGAAGCTATTTACATCTCTTCTAAGAGAAAGAAAAGGCCTCCATCTAAGGTATTAAATTAGCAGCTTTTACTATATAATCTTGGAACAGCTATATAGAAATACCTCAATGTGTTTGAATTTTTTATTTTTAAATAAGATGTTGGTTCAAAGAACAAAATACATGTCTATAAAGAATATAGATTATATTTTACTTTGTCTAGGGTTTCTGAAAAACTGTGATTGTTGGTTAGCAGAAAGTATTTCTCTAGCAGTACAGCAGACATTTTCTTTCTAGTGACATATATGAGTGGGTGGTGAGTATTTCAGATCAGAACATTGAGTTCTTGTGAACAGATAAAGAATATATAGTGGATGTATTTAGGAGGGTTTTTTTTTTCCCTTTCTTTTACTTTTTGCTTGACCATCACATAGGCTTTTAGAATTAAATGCCAAGTTGATTTTTTTTTCCAGAAAGGAAACCAGAAAGAAATGGTAGGTAAACACTGACTACAAATAACCTGTATGAAAGATCCTTTCTTTCTGTTCCATTTTCCTTGATGAATAATCACATTGCCATTCAGTTACATTTTCCTTTTTCTGAGCATAAATAAAATTGTTGCTTAGTTATTACTGAATACATCTTTCAAGTGCCAAGAGGACAGTACTTCCTTTGGATTTTACTTGTAAGGAAGTACACAGAAGATTATGAGAACTGTATCTATGGAATTAAAAAGGGTATATTTTACTGAAGAGGTTATAGGCAATGAACAAGTCAATAATAGCTTAGTTTTTCTTCTCAAATGAGAAGCACACACTAACACAAAAATTCACTCTGAGATATGTGTTTGAGCAAATTAGACATACAATTTTTAAAACATAAATATTCCTAACCCAGAGACATTATGAAAATGTTTCAAATCAGTTTTAGATTTTTGAGTTGTCTTTTTCTTGTCAGAAAAAAAAAACCTTGAGAGAGAGGTGTGAGAAGAGAACCATGTTCAGTGCTTGGTGAGTGTCATCCAATCACAATTAGGTCATTTTTTTTTTCCATTCGTGGGGCTTAAACTCAGGGTCTGAGCACTGTCCTTGGATTTTTCTCTAGGTTAGAGCTCTACAACTTGAGCCACAGCACCACTTCCAGCTTTTTTCTATGTATGTGGTATCGAGAATTCGAACCCGGGTCGTTGTGCATGTTAGGCAAGCACTCTAACACTAAGCCAAACTCCTGGCCCACAATTAGTTCATTTTGAACTCACAAATCATTTCCAAATTTTGTCGAAGGACTTAGAATTTGGTGATTTTATGAGAGAGAATATTATGGAGTGGAAAAGAATTTGTCAGAATTCTTTCTACTATTTTCTTCCTTTGATTTCTCTGTTGGTAAGGATTATCTCTTAGTTCAGTACTGGGCTCATGGATTTCAGGAGCTATGAGAAGATAAAGATGAGGAGATACAGAAAGTAGTTCAGATATATTCTCCCTAGCAGATGCTTTCTTAGCTTGGTTTGCTTTGTGTCTATCTTGTTACTTGCTTTGTTCTAGAAAGAGAAAAAGCTTTCAATTCAGACATTGTTTAATTTGTGTTTATATGTAATATATAATAAACGTAGTATATACATACATTCTAGCTAATAGAAAAAATAATGTCAAATATAACATTGAAATTTATTATCACAAGCAAATCAAACACATTTCAAATCAAATACTGAAGTTTTTTAAAAAATCTAAACTAGTTTAGATGTTTCTTCTAATCTAAGGACATATATGAATTAGTAAATTTATGTGTGTACTCCAAACATAGAGCAGAATGTTTGTCATAGACCTCAGCTGAGCCTGATGTGGTACTCTGATGAAGTCCAAGTGGTTAGTGTGTACACAGAGGATCATTGACAAAGCAGGCTTTCAGGATGCTTGGCATTTATTTAATAACTATCTCTCTTAGTCTATGTAGGATTGTCCCATCCTTTAACTTGCAGGATATTGTGGAAGAGCAGCAGGTTTGCAGACAACCTGAAAATTAATTGATGTGACAATATTTAGGAAAATAGCCAAACGTCATTTCTGTATCCAATTGAATCCTCAGAAAAAAAAGGGTCAGTGCTCTCTCGACATTGTAAAGATAATATACACAGGGGTTACAGTTACATAAGTCAGGTGTTGAATAAATTCTATTTAAGTAATGTCACTTCTCCCTCCTTTTCTCCTTTTTTATTGTTTTGGTAAAGTTTAGAGGAGTTACAATTACCTTTGTCAGGTAGTGGGTACTTCAACATTGGTACCCCTTCACATGTTTTTCTACCACTTTTCCTCACCCCACTCCTTCCCAATCATCTTGTTTTTCCCGTTCCCTATTTCAAATAAATAAATAAATAAAATATATAATATACCAGGTAACAAACTCAGATACAGTAACAACATGAGATAAAGGGGAAAAGGAAGAAAAGAAATAACTTCACATAATACATTAAGAACAATCAGAAAGTTAAGACTCTTGTTTTCATATCTTAGAGATCATTTCCATTAGCCTCATCCTATATGGCCATATGTACTTAGCTTTGGAGCTATTGTGATTGTGATGCTGGGAGAATCCTGCATGTGACCTAATTATGACAAATGAATGGAAACCATGGAACCTATGTTTATTTGAGTCTGGCTTACTTAATGACTTTTCCCAAGTCTTTCCAGTTCCTTACAAATGGGGCAGTGTCATTCTTTCTGATCGCAGCATAGAATTTCATTGTATATAAGTACCATATCTTCTTGATCTATTCATCTATTGAAGGGCATTTGGGTTGGTTCTACATCTTAGCTTTGGTGAATAATGTTATAATGAACATCTTTATGATAGTGGCTTCTGTATGGCCTTGTTTCTGGACGTTTGTGTAAATGCCCAGGAGTGGGACTGCTGGGTCATAGAGGAGTTCTATGCTTAGTCTTTTGAGGAACCACTACACAGTTTTCTAGAGATGTCGAGTGTTTCTTCATGTGTCTGTAGGTCATTCTTATTTCTTCTTCAGTGAAGTCTCTCTTTAGGTCTCTGGCCCATCTTTTAATAGGATGGTTGTTTCTTTGAAGGTTTGTTTTGGACTAATTCAATTTTTTTTAGCTGTAGGTATATCTTAGATATGAGGCCCTTGTCTGTTGTATGGTTTAGTAAAGATCTTCTCCCCCTCTGTGGGCTTTCTGTTTAAATTATTATATGTCCTTTGCCATACAGCGTCAATCATGTTCTAGTTCTGTCCTCTTATCCACTGATCTAGTCTGTGGAGTAGAAAGCCTCGCATTGGTTTTTCTGCTGCAACTCATTGATCGTGCACCTTTTCAAATTGAATTGGCAACTTTTTATTAAACATCTTAGTCATTTGTTGCCTGCATCTTAAGAAAAAATGATCAAGGTAACTTGATATTCAAAGTTTATAATATAATACCAACTTTAAGACATGCATTTCAAACTTACAGAATATGAAAGTTAATCAGTAAACCTTACTGTCCTCCAACACCACCGGACTATAATATGTGCTTTATTTTATGGGGTGATGGTGCTTATTCTCAGATTACGTTTTGACACAGAAAAAACATGAAGTAATTAATTGGAGAATTTTGTATTTTTGTAAACAGTTAGTGGTGTGCCTGGGTGAGTATAAAGAAAATATCCTATATGCCTAATAACATGAACTAACAACCTGATTAACAAAGAGAGGGAGATAGTGAGTATTAATCTTATTAGCTTGAAATCATATTCAAATAGCAGGAAAAGTACATTTCATGGACAGTTCTGTATTTCGGTCTCATGACAAAAATTGCTTCAGTTCATGAATACAGTTATTTTGTCATTTATAAAAAAATTAATTTCCAAAGATGTCAGAAAGAGCATGTGCTCTTCATTTTGAGGGGACTTTTTACAGATCCAGGGCCAAGAAGTCTTTCTTTATATTGTAATGATCAGTGCCTCTTCAAGTCTACAATGCAGTCTGCTACTACTCTAGCTCACAGCTTGTTATTCTGGAGTGTAGATTTCACATTTGTTGAGAAAATAGGGGCATGTATGTGAGAGATAAATTTCAGAAAGAATGGCCATGATTCAAAGGAATATATTTGAATAAAGATGTGTCCAATGGTAGAGAAATGATAATTATTAATGTTGAAATTGGAAATAAAAATTCCCCCAAACAGTAAACTACTCCCCCCCAAAATCCCAGACAACTCTAATAAAAACATTGTCATAAATAACCTCCAAAGGTGAAAAGGAATGCATTCCCATGTTAGGAGGATAAGATTTAATTAGTAAAACTAATATTTATATTTGTTTCAAAATTGATATATCATAAACTTTCATAAGAATGTTGGCAATTACTTCATATTCAATTGAAAAGTTGAAATTTACCACCACCTGTATGCAATCATCTTAGAAATGTTTTATGCCATGGCTGTGGATAAAAATTAAGACAAGAGAATATTTCTAAGGTTGTAAATATGTGCTGTAAACATTAGTACATTATTGAAATTTTAGGTTAAAATAATTTTAGAAAGTGGTCTGAATTTAGATAACATATATAAATTAGAATCTTAAGTAAAATAGAGATCTCTCTAGTGGAATTAAAAACCACTTCATGGTATGTATTTACTGTTCAAAAAAGGCATTAAAATAAATAGAAAACATTCAACTTGAAAAAATGAGCAAGAAACTATGACAAAAGACACAAACTCAGCCATATTAAAAATATAAATCTAAACCAGGTTTGGTTTGTTCATGCCTGTAATCCCAGTTACTCAAGAGTCTTAGAACTGGAAAATCTATGTTCAAAGCCAAATATTTGGGTAGAAATATCTGCTCAACTCCCCACTTCTAATTAACAAACAAAATTCTGGAGTGGAGGTGGGGCTCAAGTGGTAATGCATCCACTGTGAGCATGAAAGATGAGCAAGGACATTAGACCTTGACTTCAAGTGCTGATATTTGCATAAAAATATGCTCTGTAAGTGGAAATATAGTCTTTGAATCAAGGTAGAAATATATAAGTAAGCAATAAGACATATTACCTGAAGTAGAAATAATGAGCCTGAATGAATATGAAGACCCTGAGGTAAAGGATATTTGTTTCATATTTAAAATTTTCATGGACAGTGAAGGCAAATTTATAGCAATGGTTTAGAACTCATCTAAAATGTATTTCTATCAGGGTTTCAATGTCCTTTATTATCAATACAATTTCAAAACTGTATGTCTGACAAATTCAAGTTATATTGTAGTGGCCACAAACATCAGAACATCACAAAGGAAACTAAGATTGTCTATCTTGAAGTTATTATCACTGAGTTAGAAATAATAGAATACTAGGCATAAGACATTAAAATGGGCATGATGTATTCAAGTAAAAATTGAGCTGGAATGTGCAAGAAAAATGTAGACCCAGTTATATTAAGAAAAATAAATAAATAAATGAGCATGCAATCTTTGGTACATGCATACATACATGCATACATACCTGTCATTTTAGCCATGTGATAACTTTGAGAGTTCTTTGAAGTTATTTCCTCTGTACGAAGTAGGCACCATAAAAATAGAAATACAAAACAGGAATTGGCGAACCAAAATATCAGCTGCCTAGTGTGATACCTAGAAATCTTTTATTTCAGTACTTTTTACTCTTTCCAGTCTTCCTCAAAATAAGGGCTTAGTGGATGAAATCATATAGTACCATGTAAATATCATAAAAATGGTAAAGGGCTAAAGGATGGAATCCTGTAAGAAAAAAATGAATATTTGTATCTTAGTAGTAGTGTCATAATTAGACTTTATGGAATATAGAGAGATAAAACAACCAACAGTTCACAAAAAATATAGAGACATAAAAATAATGGCCAAGGGCTGGGAGTTTGGCCTAGTGGTAGAGTGCTTGCCTAGCATGCACAAAGACCGGGGTTCGATTCCTCGACACCGCGTACATAGAAAAAAAAGAGCTGGAAGTGGTGCTGTGGCTCAAGGGTAGAGCTCAGGCCCTGAGTTCGAGTCCCACAACTGGCAAAAAAAATAATGATCAAGAATGTGAACTAAGAAGTGTAGATAGTACATACTATAGGAGGAAAACTGGAGGTGTAAGGTTATGATAATATGAGACAGTTTGAAGTATGGAGCACAGCTTTGAAGAAGAGTCTAAAAATAGAGATTTAAAACTAAACATTAACCACAGAATATGGAATCAGAAAAAACAGATAGCCTATCTAAGGATAAGTTTAGGAAAATAAGGACAAAATTGTAACAAATACAAGAATTAATGTACTCTCTGGTGAGTTGAAAGGAACATGGCTGCATCATTGTGGATAATTTTTCTTATCCTTGGCAGTGCAGCACTAAATCTAAGTTCTTACCAGTAAATGATGAACAGTAAATGATGATCCTGGATTTTTCCCTTAAACCAAAGTGGAGTTGCAATACCCACAGAGCTAAGGAAGACAACCACCATGGAGATGAAGGAACCTAAAACAGGATAAAAATAGTTCCCTGTTAAAAAGAATAAAACAATAAATCAAAACTACAACCTGTTCAACCCCTTTGGATTCTTAAGTCATTTATTGTGTGTGAAATAAAATTCAGTCTCATTTAAGCTATTGCAAGATGCTTCATTTTTAGCAGTTTGTTATTAACTGAACACAGTTGCACAGAAAAATATGGGCTAACTCAACACTTCTGAAGTTGAAGTATAAAAGCATTAGAATCGAAAGCTATCCATGTTTAGAGAGGATAAAACTGTTAGATGATGTGGACATCTCTGTCCTGCAATGTCATCATTTTGTCACATAATCCCTCCAATGTTTAAAAGTAGGATGAGCCTAGAGCTGAAATCCTACCTACTTAGGAGGCTGAGAACTGAGGATCAAGGTTCAAAACCAGCCCAGGCACAAAAGAAATTCATCCCCAATTAAGCTCTAGAAAATGGGAAGAGGGGCTTGGCTCAAGGGTAGGGCTGTAATCCTTGAGCTGAAGAGCTCAGGAGCAGCTAGTAGAATGCCAACCGGTGAATAAAAGTGCCAGGTAATGATTTCAAATTCTAGCTCCAAACTAAAAAATACAGAAAAATATAAGAAAAATAGTAAGACGGAACTTAGCAATCAGTGCACTAAATTTCATAATGGATTAGTATATAATCATAAAATACAAACGATATAGCAGACACAGCATATGTAGTTTGTATGGATGTAAAGTATTATTGCATTGTACAGTCAATGCACTCATTAATATACAGCAAAGATTATGTATTTATTTCCACAAACTCTCAAAAAATTAGGTTTACTGAAATTATGAAAGAATTTTATTTCTTTTTTGCTTTCTTTAAAATCTTTTATTAGCGTTGATCATTTTGAAGACCAGCATACAACTAGAAAATAAAAAGGGGAAATGTTTTAGTTGTGTCCAGAAATTTCTGTAATAATATTCAAATAAACTACCAGTGATGAACTTTTAAATTGTTCATAGAAAGTTTGGTTTTTATAATAAAATATAATAAAGAAAAAGACCTAGATTTTTAAAATTAGATTGAAAATAGTACCTTATTAGAGACCCATCATTAACTCCCTGAATGTGTAAATTATTTTGACATTTTCTAGGAGCTAATGAGACATGTGCTTGCTGTCTAATTTGTCAAGCATTCCTTTTTTGAAACCTTAAACAGAGATAACTTTCTAAATATGAAGCTTTGGTATAGATAAGTCACAACATACTAAAATTGGAATAAAATTTATCTCTTCTAAAGGTATTTAACGGGGAAAAATGGGATCCTTTTGTGAAAAGAAGATGGCTTTGAATTCTGATCCTGAAAATTATTGGTTGTCATTTTCAGCATGGTGTATGTTTTAATCTCTGTTCATGGTGAAAAGTTGAGTCAAAATGAACTACAATTTTAGTTTAGCTGTTACAAGCACTGATTTTCTTTCTCTATTTGCTCTATTTTGTTTCTACTTCTGTTTGTTTGATATTGCTTTTTTTCAGCACAATGAAATCCAATCTTTTAACTGGAAGTAGTGAAGAGCTCTAGTGGAAAGCCTATTAACAGGTTCTCCATTATAGGCAATTCTAGAATTCTGCCTTCTAACATGTGGACATTTTCTAGTAGACTGAAATTTAATCATGTTGAATTGAACCTGCCTTAAGCTATCTCTTTATATATGTTGTTTGTCATAAGTAAAAGTTACCTTGATATGGAAATACACTCCAATACATAGTGAATACTTATGAATTCATAAATTACACCCAAATTATTATGGGTTCTGGGGTTTGAATTGAAATGCAAGGAACTTGCATTTGTTTGCCTGCTGAACTACAGTTAATTGTGCCTCTGCCTGGCTCTTTTGATGTTATTTTGGAGTTATTTTGGATTTGTCTGCCTAATGCCCTCTGAATCTCCAGTTTCCTGAGAAGGGTAGATGTGAGCTATTAGCAGCTAGTAAATCCAGTCTTCTGTAGTAACAACATACCAGTATCAGCCAATCACAGGAACCCAGCTGCTGAGACACGTTCCTGTGAAACAGATCTAAGAAAAAGCAAAGAAAATAAAAACAAATCATCCTTTCTAGTTATCGACTTAGCCAGTTCAGCTCATAAACAAACACTCAATGAATTGCTTTCCTCTGTAACTAACAACCAACTATAGGAAGTAAGTAGAAGACTTCAACTACATCTTGAGTTAGTTTGTGTAAGAAAATTTGAATATTTCTGACTGAGAAAAATGGTTCTAGCTTCTTGGAAGATATTTGTCAATTCATTTGTAAAATATTAATGTGATTTTCCTTGATTATCAATAATCTCTTATCAACCATCTCTTATTTCTTAAGATTTCATAATTCTTTAATAATACATAAACAGTCAAAAAATCATCTATTTCATTATAAACAAGTTTTGAAATTTCTTCATGATATATATGGTAAATATGCTTTTATGCAACTATATTTACAAATCTTCAAAATTAGAATTATTTTTGTCCCATTTAAAAATTCTATTTTTTTCCTAAAGTATTGTACATGTTCATAGTACACTACTGTAAAATTATAAAAATTGATTGTGTTAAGGCCAGCTTATAATCCTTCAGGATTTTATTTTTTACTTAACTTTTATCCTTTCTATCAATTTAAACAATTTTTATTAATTGGAATATAGCTCATGGGTTTTCTGTACTAGATATTACTGTTTAAAATATTAAATATATAATACTTTAAATATTTTAATATGGTTGATGACAGTGTTAATCTTTTAACAAATATAACATTGTCATACAGTTGCACTGTTACCACAGAATTTTTTTTGAATTTTTATTTTTTTTTACTTCCTAATTTTTTAAATATATTTTTATGATATTTGCCAGATAGATGGTGTAATCCCATACATTGATACCCTTTCACATGTCTTGGTCCCCATTTCCCTCCCCCCCAACCCCACTCCTCATCTTATTTTTCCCCCTTCCCTATCCAATTTCAAATAACCAAATACAAATATATCCGATATGTTAGGTAACAAATGAGATACTGTAACAATATGAGATAACCAAGGGACAGCAAAAGAGATGAGAGATAACATAGTACCTTAAGAACCACAATTATTCATTATCTGGCTTATGTTTCTATATCCTAGAGATCCTTTCATTTAGCGTCCTACTATATGGCCTTTTGTATCAAGATTTTGCTCTAATGCAAATCTCTGCTAGGAGAGCCCAAGGTTTCTACAGATTATGACAAATGAGGGAAACCATTTGAGCTGTTGATATATTTTAGATATGAGGCCTTTGTCTGTTGTATGGTTGGTGAAGATCTTCTCCCACTCTGTAGGCTTCTGGATTAGTTTACTAGCTATGTCCTGCAGTTTAATGCAGTCCCACTTATCCAGCCTTTCTCTGATTTGTTGTGATTCTTGGTCCTTATTAAGAAAGTTTCAACCTTTGCCAAGGAGGTCTAGTGTATCTCATATTCCTTCTTGTAAAGTTTTCAGTGTGTCATCTTTTAACTCCAGGTCTTTGATCCATTTGGAATTAATTCTAGTGCAGGGTGACAAAGAAGGATCCAAATTTAGTTTTCTGCAGGTGCTTAACCAGTTCTGCCAGCACCACTTGTTGAAGAGGCTTTCTTCCATTCTATATTTTTGGCTCCCTTGTCAAAGATTAGGTGGCCATAGGTCTGTGGTTTAATATCTGGGTCCTCAGTTCTATTCCATTGGTCAGGCCTGTTCTTGTGCCAGTACCAAGCTGTTTTGATAATTATAGCTCTGTAATAGAGTCTAAAGTTTGGTATTGAAATTTCTCCTGCGCTGTTCTTTCTGCTCAGAAGTGGTTTTGCTATATGGGGTCTTTTATTATTCCATATGAAATTTTGGATTGCCTCTTCTATTTCTTTAAAGAATGACATTGGATATTGATGGGTATTGCACTGAATTTGTAGATAGCTCTTGGCAAGTTTGTCAGTTTCATGATATTGATTCTTCCAATACAGGAGCATGGGAGGTTTTTCCATTTCCTCAGTTCTGCTTTAATTTTTTTTTCAGGATTTTAAAGTTTTTATCAAAAAGGTCCTTTACATTGTTGGTTAAGGTATTTCCTAGGTACTTTATTTTCTTTGAGGCTATTGCAACAGGAGTTGCTTTCCTGATTGTTGCCTCACTCCTCTCACTGTTGGCGTAGAGGAAGGCAGTTGATATTTGAGGGTCAATTTTATACCCTGCTACCCTTCCAAAGTTTTGAATCAGCTCAAGGAGCTTGGGAGTAGAGTCTATAGGATCCTTTAAATACAGGATCATGTCATCTGCAAAGAGGGAAAGTTTTACTTCCTCTTTCCCTATTTGGATCCCCCTTCTGTTTGCTTCTTGCTTTATTGCCCTGGCTAGGAATTCTAACACCATGTTAAAGAGGAGTGGATAGAGTTGGCATCCTTGTCTCATTTCTGATTTTAGAGGGAATGGCTTTAGCTTTTCGCCGTTAAGTATAATACTAGCTGTGGGCTTGTCATACACAGCCTTAATTATATTGAGGAATGTTTCATGGATTCCTAGTTTCTCCAGACCTTTTAACATAAAGGGGTGTTGGATCTTGTCAAATGCCTTTTCTGCAACTATTGAGACAATCATGTGATTTTTTTTCCCTGCTCCTGTTGATGTGTTGAATTATATTAATTGATTTGCATATGTTGAACCAGCTTTGCCTCCCTGTGATGAAACCTGTTTTGTCATAGTGTATAATTTTTTTGATGAGTTGTTGTAGACGGTTGGCCAGTATTTTGTTGAGAAGTTTTGCATTGATGTTCATCAAATAAATAGGTATATAATTCTCTTTCTTTGATGAATCTCTGTCTGGTTTGGGGATGGGGATTACACTGGCTTCATAGAATGAGTTTGGTAAAGAACCTTTTTTTCAATTTCGTTGAAGAGCTGAAGTGTGAGCTCTGCTTTGAAGACCTTATAAAATTCAGCTGTGAATCCATCTGGCCCTGGGCTTTTCTTAGGTGGAAGGTCTCTTATTGCCATTTCTATTTTAGTGCTTGAAATAGGCCTGTTGAGTTGGGTTAGTTCTTCTTGGTTTAGTGTAGGTATGTTAATAGTGGCTAGGAATTCATCCATTTCTTCTAGATTCTCAAATTTATTGGCATAAGGTTTGAGAAGTATTCCCTCATGATACCCTGGAGCTTGGTAATTTCTGTCGTGATATTACCATTTTCGTCTGTGACTTTGTTTATTTCTGTATGCTCCCTTCTTTTTTTGGTAAGATTTGCTAAAGGTCTGTCAATTTTGTTAATTCTTTCAAAGAACCAACTCCTTGTTTCGTTGATTCTTTCTATAGATTTTTTGGATTCCAATTCATTTAATTCTTCTTTGATTTTAATAATTTGCTTCCTTCTAGTGGGATTAGGGTTGGTTTGTTGCTCTTTTTCCAGGAGCTTAAGGTGACACATTAAATTGTTGTTTTGCAATTTTTCCAATTTGTTATTGTAGGCACTCAGAGCTATAAATTTTCCTCTAAGTACTGCCTTTGCTGTGTCCCAAAGGAGCTGGTATTTTGTGTGCTGCCTTTTGTTAAATTTCATAAACTGTTGGATTTCTGTTATCATCTCTTTGATGACCCATTGGTGATTCAACAATGTGTTGTTCAGTCTCCATGAGTTACAGGGTTTTCATTGGTGGAGTTGTGTGTTCAGTTCCATTTTGATGCCTTTGTGGTCTGAGAAAGTGCAGAGAATAATTTCAGTGTTTCTGATTCTGTCCAGGTTTATTTAATGGCCTAAAATGTGGTCTATTTTGGAAAATGTTTCATGTGCTGCTGAGAAAAACATATATTGTGTTGTTGCTGGTGGAATAATCTGCCGATGTCTCTTAGATCTAGTTGGTCTATATAGTTGTTCAATTCTAAGGTTTCTCTGTTGAGTTTTTGCCTTGTTGATCTGTTCAAAGGTGAGAGTGGTGTGTTAGTCACCAACAATCACTGTGTTTCGATCTATGTATGGTTTCAATGAAAGTAAACTTTGCTTGATGAAGTTCAGAGCTCCGGGATTCAGTGTGTAGATATTTAGGATGGTTATGTTCTCCTGGAGGAAAGATCCCTTTAGTAGTTTGTAGTAACCTTATTTGTCTTTTCTCACTAATTTTAATTTGAACTCTATTTTATCTGATATGAGGATGGCAACTCCAGCCTGTTTATGGGGGCTGTTAGCTTGATAGAGTTTATTCCAACCTCTCATTTTTAAAAGGTGTTTTTTGTTGTTGTTGTTGTTTTTGTTTTGAGTAAGATGTGTCTCTTGAAGACAACAGAATGATGGATCTTGTTTTTTGACCCAACTAGATAATCTATGTCGTTTACTTGGAGAGTTAAGTCCATTGATATTGCGAGTCAGGATTGAGAAATATTTATTAGTTCCTACCATTTTTACAAGCTTCCTTTAGGGCCTGTGTCTTGATAGTTTTTGTGGTACTTAGATGCTATGAGTTTTAGGTCCATGTCTTTCTCTGTATTACATTTGTGTTGGTTTTCTATGTGTAGAACATCTTTGAGAATTTTCTGTAATGTTGATTTTGTTGCTACATAATGTTGAAGCTTTTCCTTGGAATGGAATGTTTTTATTGTTCCCTCAGTTATCAATGAGAGCTTAGCTGGGTACAGTATTCTTGTTTGGTAGTTATTTTACTTCAGGTCATGGCATATATCGTTCCAGTCTCTTCTTGCTTGCATGGTCTCTGCTGAGAAATCTTGGGTTATTGCCTTTATAGGTGATTGTTCTCTTCTCCCTGACTGCTTTTAGGATCCTATCTTTGGCCTCTATTGATCCCGTTCAGATTATAATGTGACGGTGGGATGTCTCTTTCTGGTCAGGTCTGTTTGGGGTTCTAAAAGCTTCTTGTATCTGGATGGGCCTGCCCTTCTGGATATTTAGGAAGTTCTCTGAGATGATTCCCTGAAGTATATTTCCAACACCATTGACTTCTTTCTCCAGACCCTCCTCAATACCAATTAGCCTTAAATTAGGCTTCCTAATTGTATCTTGGACCTCCTGTAGCGTTTTCTCATATTTCTTAGATTTGAATTGACTCATTTTTTTGTTTTTTTTCTATAACAATTAAATTATCTTCAACCCCGGAAATTGTCTCTTCTGCAATGTCTAACCTGCTATCAAAGCTATCTACTTTATTCTTCATCTACCTTGGTTCTAATTGCTCATTTTTGATGCCTTGCATCTCTTGTTTTAGATCATGTATGAATTTCTTTAGCTTCTTGATTTCCATTTGAGTGGTTAGCTCAGCAGCTTTATTCTCTTTGGACATTTGTTGGAGTTCAGTCACCTTTTTGTTTGTGGATTCTATGAATTCGTCCATTTTTCTTTGAAAAACCTTTATTATGGCCTCCTTTATGGCTTCCCCTTTTTCACATATCACCTTGTTCAGGGTTTCCTCTTGTTTAGCTGCGGCTTCCTCCTTTATCTTTTTCTTTAAGTTTTCACATTTTTCATTAATGATGTTTATCAATTGCATTTGTATAGCACTTGGAAGGCTCTCCTCTAGATTTGCCACTGACTGCTCCATTGCCTGTTTATGTTGGGTGGGAGATGTTATTCCTTGATTAGACATTTTTCTTGAGTTTCTTGTTCTGCCCATTTGAGGATGGGAGCAAGATTAATACTAAACAAGACTATAATTTTTCAGATATAACCAGCCTAGAACTTTTTAGTTGGCTGACAATAGATATTAGCTCTTTTAGATTGGTAATAACACTCTTTCTTTTTGTACACTTACATACAAATCTAATACAATCACAGATGACCAATTTATGACCAAAACAATAAGCCCCTCAATCCAATCTCTATTGTATTGAAGTCCCTCTGGACCTAGAGTATAATTGAACACCTAGATACACAATATTGCTCAACAACCATCAAATGTAGATCCATGCATTACAAGAGTTGAAGGATGAACAGAGGACCAGAGATAGAAAAATAATATGAAAGATGACAGAAGTAGGAAAAGAATAATACAGGAGTGTAAAAATATTATAGTAATGAAGAAAGAGTATTGTGTAAGAATAACTGACCTAAGGTGATAGACAGGTAGAGTATTTGTGTAGAAAGTTTAGATGAGGGTCAGGAGTTTGGTCTAGTGGTTAAAGTGTTTGCCTAGCATTCATGAAGACCCGGGTTCGATTCCTCGGTACCACACACATAGAAAAAAAAAGAAAAAAAAAGTTTAGATGAACTTAGATAAAACTTATCAAAATAAGAAGAGTAATAAGAAGAATATATAGAGAAAAGAGAGAGGTTGATATAGGGGATTTCAATGATACCAATTTTAGAAAGAAAAAAGAAACAAAACAACAAAATAAAACATAACACACACACACACACACACACAAACAAAAACAAAAATCAAAAACAACAAAAAAAGAAAAGGTGGGGGGAGATTCCTCACTGTTCTGAGTTCTTACCCAAGAGATGCTAGGGTTGAGAACCAGGAGTTTAAAAAGCAGGTGACTGTATCAATATGGATATCATTTTTATTCAGACTGTATCCAGAGCTGTCACTGTGTTTCTAGGAACTACCACAGTGACAGCAGGTTTGCGGGAAAAGAGAGGGAATAAAAGAAAAAAAGAAAAAAAAAAGGAATGAATCATAACATTAGAAAAAAAGGTGTGGGTTAAATGGCAAAGAGAAAAAGAAAGAACATTTAAAAATGCAAATGAAATGGAGTAAAAATATAAAAAATGGTATTCTTCAGTTTTTTTTTGTTTTTTTTTTTTTTTTTTTTTTTTGGTGGGGGGAGAGGTTAGGAAGCTTGAGTCTCCACTAAATTCGGGATCTAAACACTTCACAAGGTCTTTTTCTCTTGTGATTTGGCTTTGCGGTTTTTCGGATCAGATTGCTTGTTTGGTAAAACAAAGCTGAAAGATCCACGGGTGGCTTGTTTACCAGGTCTGTGGTGGGTGCAGGGGACAGACTTCAGCAGTGCTGGGGCCAGATTTCTGGCTAAGGGATCTCTGGGAAATCCTTTGAAAGTTAGAAAGATGGCGCTGTCAGCTACACCTCTCAGACTGCAATTGCTTTGGCCTGGGTCCTTGCCAGCAGTCAAGATGGCGCTGCTCTCAGCTGGAGGGGGAGGGGCTCCTTCCCAATGCTGTTCCCAGAGCAGAAGTGGAAACTTCTCCTTGGCGGTACTCACAAATTGCTGGATTCTCCAATTCCGTGAAGCTGGCAGGTCCGTGCGTGGCCAGGTGTCTGCTCTGGGCTCGATCACGCAGGCTCTGTGTGGCTCTGTCTGCAGCCAGCAGGTCTGAGCTGCTGTGGAGCGCTGTCTCTGCTCTGATTCAGAAGAGCCTTTGTCTCCCTGTCTGCTTTGTGGAGGAGCTCCACACTCCTCTCTGCCTGGGTTCTCTGTGGTCCTAAAGCTTACTTAGGATCAATTTCTGTTAGAGGACTGTCTCCTGCACTGCCAGTACATGAATATTGGCAGGAGCTCAGTAAGTCTCACCCTGAACCACCGCCATCTTCAGCCGACCCCCCTCCACAGAATTTTTTTTTTTTTTAGTTGTCCTTCACATATTCTTTAGAATTTTTTCCACATGCATATGTTGGATATTGGCCTCTAATGGTTCTGTTCGCTTTTCAAAATTCTTTTATTCCAGATTGACATCTATTTGAAAATTTCACAAATTGTAAATGTACAAATCAGTACTATATTCATAATATGATCAAGGCTTATAAACCCTTGCCTTGTGCCAGTGAGGATATTGATTAGAAGCCAGCTGGGATGGGGTAATTCATAAGATTCTTTTTTTTTTTTGCCTGTCCTGGGCTTGAGCTCAGGGCCTGAGCACTGTCCCTGGACTTTCTCAAGGCTAGAGCTCTACCACTTGAGCCTCAGCACCACTTCTGGCTTTTTTCTATGTATGTGGTACCGAGGAATCAAACCCGGGTCTTCATGCATGCTAGGCAAGCACTTTAACCACTAGGCCAAACTCCCGGCCCAAGTTCATAAGATTCTTATCTCCTAGAAATTACTTAAAAAAATTGCTGATGTGGAGCTATTGTTCAAATGTTAGAGCATAAGCCTTGAATAAAAAAAAATAAAAAACAAAAAACAAAACACAATCTCAGGGAAAGCACCCTGGCCTTGAGATCCAGTTCCATGAATTGCATATCAGTTCTTTACTATTTTCATTTTAGTAAAATTAAGCCACTATTTACTTTACATAAATTCATGTTCCTTGCTTCCTGTGTGTTTCATTTTGGTGAATTAATTTTTAGAATGTCACCACTCACTACCATTCTGTATACAAGGATGTAATTTGAGGGTAGACTATCATTCTGATAACTCTCTCAGTCATTTCATTCACTACTAGTAACAAACCATGTTCATGAGCTTATAATAGAGATCTGACACACGATATTTAAATATATCACTTTATCCATGTAACTTTTTCCCCAATTAACTCATTCATTTTTGAAATCTTAATTTTATTATTTTGCTCATAGTCTGTGCTCTTGAAAAGCAAACAAGGTCCTAAAGCTTCTGTGGGAGATGATTTAGCATTTGAAATACTATTTGTGGGAAGAATCATCAACGTATTCAAAGACCAGAAAGTCTTTTCGTTATTTACTGTAACCACAAATATTGTTCCTCTGAGAGAAAAATATTCCCAGATCTGCTTCACAAGTTAGCTTTCAGCACAGCAAAGGACTTACCACAGGTTCAAGGCTTTCCTCTCAGAGCGAAGTATAGAAAACCATAATTTTTCATTTATAATTGTTTCTTCAGAGAAGTGAAAATGTTTCTCTGTAGTAATAGCATGTGAGATAGCTTCTTATACAAAATAAACAACAGGATATAGATATCCTCCTGGATATAGAAACAAAAGCCATACAATGAGTGATTGTTGTCCTCAATGTACTATGTTATCTCTCATCTCTTTTGCTATCCCTTGGTTATCTTATATTATTAGTGTTTCACCTTGTTATCTGATGTATTGTGTATATGCGTATCTGGTTATTTGAAACAGGACAGGTAAGATGGGAAACAACATGAGGGGTGGGGGAAGGGGAATGGGGTATCAATATTTGTGAAGTAATGCAGCACCTTTTATGTGGCAAACATAATGTAACCCTTCTATTAATTACAATAAAATGAATAAACAAATAAATAAATGTATTGAAAAAAGAAACAACAATCACCCTCTTTAGCCCTTAACCCCAAATCCCCAGCCCCTCCCCCAAAATTCCCAACTTTGCAATTCTTTGATCAAGCCATGTAATGTGTGTGTGTGTGTGTGTGTGTGTGTGTGTGTGTGTGTGTGTGTGTGTGTATGTGTGTTGGGGGGAAGATAATGTATTTTTTAATCTTCCATTCTTTTTCTCTTCACTTCCCTAGGCCTGATGAACGTAATTAGAAAGATTGTACTCTAAGGCTTCATCTTAGAGTATAGCCTTAAACCGATTCAGAAAAGCACATTTCTGTGCGAGAATGGAAAAAGAACCGGTTTTGTGTCTAAACTGTGAATCAATAATAAGGACAGTGGAGGTGTCTGGAGAGCGTGTGTGAACAGGCAATGTGAGGTGCAGGCTTGAGTGGGACTCCAAAAGAAGAATCTGGAGCCCTAGGTGGCCGTTTTGAGCACACTGAAATTGCAGTGGTCCTTAATTCAGTATCTAGGGAAAGATAGCAAAGCCTTCTAAAATGTGCTTTAAGGCTCATATATTCCAGGAATAGCACAGAAAGAGAGGCTGTGAAATAAAACATGATGCTAGTTTCCCAGAGCTGAAGATAAGGCTGGAAATCGTGAGCCTTTGCTTCTTTCCTCCTCCCTTCCTCCTTTAGCTTTTCCTCATTTTACTCTTCCTTCGTTCCACTCTTCTTCCTCTCATTTCTTTTCATTTAATGGAATATAAACAAAAAATACCGGGATGTGGGAAGGCCCTGAAGAAAACATGTTGCTTAATGTTTTTATTGATTTTGTTCACTCAAAGTATCTAATCCAAAAGAAACGATTATTGAGCAAAGAAAAAATGAGGTTAATCAACCTGCTCAGATAAGCAGTAATTAACTAGCAAATCAAATAAACAGATCCATATTCCAAACTTGTAAGTCTCATAAATTGTTAAACATGCAAAATGAGAATTTTAATCTGGCATTGGAAATACATCCAAGTTTGGTTTTTGCTTTACATCTTGAAAATACCGTGCTGCTTCAGGTAATTCAATATAATTCAAATGGAAACGCTTCTGAAAGAAGTAAATATAACTTCTTTCATCAAATGCCAAATTTTTGTTTCATGGGAAGAAAAATCAAAGGCACAGTTTTTTACTTGTCTTTTAAAATTTTTGGCACAGAAAAAAATTGTTTCTGTTTTAAGCTATACTCATTCACCGACAACTAAAACTCAATTTGAAATAGATTAAGATATTTTTTTCAATATGAAGTTGATAAATTAAGCAGTGGGAGTAAAAGTGACAGACACTACTTCTAGCCATGTTCATAACAAGTGGAATAAGATAGAAATTATTTTTATTTGTTGATTTAATATTTAAAATTATTACCTTTAAGTAGTTTTACAAAGGAGTTGCCATTTAAGAAGGCAGTCCATGAATACAATATATGAAACTACTATTTTACTGCAGTTTCTGATTGGTATATGGGATCTATGCCATAATTAAGTGAATAAATTTATAAATAAGGTAATTTCAGAATAATATGTAGCAGGAAGAACCTAAATGCCACAAGATAGGGGAATTATTAAATTCAAATGCATGGGATTGGTGGTGGAAAAATCTGAAATATCCAACTTGAAGTTTTCACTGATCTGGAACATGGAAGGAATTTTGGTAATCTGAACTAAAATTAACTAAGGAGAACACCATGAGCATAAAAGAAAGGAAAGGGAATCAGGAGTAGCTAGGGTAGAGAATCACCAGTGTTATAAATGAAGTTTAGTGATAGTTTAGTGTCTTATGGTACCTTTCATGCAAATACAACATTGTATCACATTTTTATTTCCCTTGCAGAAATGCAATCAGGAAGAGCACACAGTTATTTATACCTTAACAAGAAAATATTTTTTTTGCTTGTGTTTGTAGCTATTTTATTATTATGATGGAATTGTTGGACTAAATATAAGAAATATTAGAAAGATAGTGGATGTGTTACTAAAACAAAATGTAACAAAATAATTTTTAAGTCTTGATAAATTCATAAAAATACTGGATTCATAGTTTGCAGTCTCTTTTTTGACATCGTTTTACCAAATGCATCTCCTACTATATTATGTTGGAGACCTCAGTAAATTAAATTTATTTTCAATATAACATTTCCACTGGGTACTAAAGAAGGAAAAGACAATAAAAATAATCTTTATGTTCTCCTCTTCACAGGTATGTCAAATGAAAAAATAATGACTGTAAATGAGAACAATGCAACAATCAGGCCACACCATTCCAAAAAGTGGGTTTTAACAACAATTATAGCCCAAACAAATCTCTTAAACTCCACTTTCTCTTCCTGAGAAAAGAAGAGAGGAATCATAAACTCCTGGTTACAGAGGTTAAGATTTGAACTGAAGAGCATTCATGCTCTTCATTAACAACAACAAACCAAATAAGCAATAGCTAAACAATGAAACAAACAGAACAAAATTTCCTTTGATGCCTGGCTCTCACCTGTTATCCAGCAGAGATCTGAGGATCTGAATCCAAAACCAGCTTGGGGATGAAAGTCTATTAGACTCTTCTCTCCAATTAAGCACCAGAAAATCAGACTTGGCCCTGTGGCACAAGGGGGAAGAGTGATAGCCTTAAGCTGATGAGGTCAGGGGCACTGCTCTTGTCCAGAGTTCAAGCCCCAGAAGCAGCAGGAACAAGAAAAAATTTCCTTAGACATTTCATTCATGTTGCATACATTCAAGTGGTCTATTGACATTCAAGAAAGTATATCTACATATTATGAGAAAATACACAAAAATTACAAATGTGTCTGGGACTGTGCTAATTGTCAATCTTAATAATTAGGTCAAGGGGTGGAAGTTGTCTTGAGACAAATAGGAAGCAGTAATAAACCTAGACAAGCATATATTTCCTGTCTTCCTTTTTAAATTTTAATGAAATATTGTATTATTTTAATGGTAGCTATAGTCCCATATTTTTTTTTGAAGCAAGCCAGATCTTTTCTTTATTGTATTTCAGTGCTTTGTCAAAATAAATAGGGTGAAATACATCAAGCACACAGTGAGGAAGGAAGCGCACGTGTGAGAGCGTGGTGGCGTCCCTGACGTGAATGCTCAGCGTGGATAGTTCCATATTTTTAAATTGAGAAAGTAAAGTGGGGTTAAGGGATCATACGATTATTTGTTCTGAAATTTTAGCTCTGTAGATCTTCAAATTTTAGCCATATACACTAACAAAATATGTGATTTTATAACAAACACAATTTCATGGATACTGATAAAAGGTAATTCATCATGATCAGAAATAAAAGAAGGATTATAAGTCTCCATAAAAGTTAAAGCTTGAGTTCCAGGAACTATATATTGATTCTTTAGATCCCTTGTTCTAAATGGTGATGAAGTCAGAAGATGTATTTTCATGCAGAAAAGACTGTTTATAACAGAACTCTGATCTTACACAATGTATTTTACTACATATGCAAATAACTTTGTCCTCTTTTCCCAAAAGAAAACATGATTTCCATTTTCTAAGCTGCAAGGAAATGGTGCCTTTGTTGTTGGTGGAGATACTATGCTTTCTGTAAAGCATTCTTGAAGATAGTTCCCCAAACAAAATCTAGAAGACATATGACAAGCATGGAGACTTCTACCAAAATCATTCATTTTTTATTATAATATATTTTGCCTTCTGAAGGACTTCCTGAGTATAAAACATATATGAATACTGTGAGATTCTTAAAGACAACATCTTAATCTGATACCACAGTCAAAATACCATAGGCTAAGTAATTAATAAACTCTAATGTTTATTGTTCAGATTTGGGCTGGGAGTTTATAATAAAGATTCTTTTGGAAGATTCTGTGTTAGTGGTACCCTGCTTTTTCGTTTATAGATGAATCTTTTCAGCTAAGGTATTCTCAAAAAAAAACCTGTAGAACATTGAAATATGTCACATATAGAAAAACAATCCATAATTTTCTTGAAGATTTCACAGGAAAGAAAATTTACATATCTGTGACTGAAACTTTTTAAATGATAAGTACAGCAATTGGCATAACTATTTCCTCTGAAACTGAAGTATGCTGCAAAAATTACGTTAACAAAAAATTTGTATAATCAGTACCATATGTTTGTGATTTATTTGTCTCTAAACCCCTAGTATGCTATTTTCATTTGAATACATCCCACCCAAACTTGAATATCTGAGGAATTTTCATCTCACTTTGAATCCTCTGGCACAGAGAAGCCATCTATGGAGTTGAGTCCACTCTGTTGCTACACTATGCTCAGAAATTTTATATTGTTTTCTACTGAAGATGCCACATTAATCTACAGGATCCATTTTCTGTTGATTCGTGACTGTGAGACCTCCTTATGTTTTTTTTTTTTTTTTGCCAATCCTGGGCTTGAGCTCAGGGCCTGAGCACTGTCCTTGGACTTCTCAAGGCTAGAGCTCTACCACTTGAGCCTCAGCACCACTTCCGGCTTTTTTCTATGTATGTGGTACCGAAGAATTGAACCCGGGTCTTCATGCATGCTAGGCAAGCACTTTAACCACTAGGCCAAGCTCCCGGCCCCTCCTTATGTTTTGAAATTTCCCAGGGCTGGTATTTCACGGGCATTAGTGGAAAAGAAATGCCCATCTTATGGGTGGAAAGATTTCTTCATGGGCTCTCCCCCTGACCAGAGAGAGAACCAATTCTGTAATTTTCTATAGGTACAATTTTGCATCTGATGTTGAGATTTAACTGTCAGATGTGTAAAATTACAAACAATTGAATAATTCCCTACTGTCTTTACAGCTGAACGGCAATAGCAGAGCACTGTGAATTACTGCAGGAACAGTCAGCAAGAAGCCACACATCTTCCTAACCATCAGTAAGGCTCTCATTTTTAAATATGGAAATGGATTCATGCATGCAAAATAACTTTTAATGAAGCATTCTTTTTAAGGTATAGAGTCAAGTTCAGGAAATGGTCATAAAATTTCTACTGCCTATAACTATTATAGAACTGAACTAACAGTATCAAATTAGCATAAATATGTTTTTCTTATTGCTTTCAGATTTTATTTGCTTTTGTGCTCATAGGCAATGTACTCTACCCATTCCTTTTGAAATTAAAGAGCATGCATATTTTGTTAGCATTATGCCAATCAATTATTTATACTTACATTTTAAATTCTCTACGCATTTTAAACTACAAATTTCTCAATTTGTACAATGATCAAAATTCCAAAGAACACTTGGTTGTCAGCATTCAGAATTTCTCCTTATAACTTAAGTGAACTTTCCAGTTATAATTGGTTATCTCTCTGTTGTATGAGATTGTTCTCCACTGTACTTTCTTCTTTGAGGTAAATATAAAGTCAATCATATTCTTTCATGCTTCTTCATGATTATGAGAAGTTGTCAGAAAGGACATAGCCCTTCTGAATCTATATATTGATGTTTATTTATGATTCTTGTTTTAGCAACAGTATTCTACATACATGAATGGAAACACAATCCAATAAAGTCATGTCACTCAATTCTATTGACTATCACACAAGGAACTACAAATTATTTAAGGTAGAAAATTTCCCCTAGAAATTTTCAAGCAGTTGGAAGACAATAGGTCAAATAAAGAAGATGCTGAGTGATTCCTGTCTATCTCCTTTAATGTGTATTTCTGTGAAATAAAAAAATAGCAACAATGTGTTACTTTAAATAGTGAAATTCTACTTATTTCTTGGTAAATGGATAAAATCATGAATATCAACCATACCCATTCTAGATCATACAGATGAACTCCATACTAAGGTTTGTAAGTAATATGAACAAATAAGTACATTACTTCCAGTGACAGGAGCTATGCTTCTAGTCTGTTATATCATTCTTAGTTTCCTTCATTTATATAAGTGAGCAAGAAATCCAGACATAATTGGATTCGTGTATATGTGTGTGTGTGTGTGCCTGCGTGCACACCAGCATGCAGGCATACACACACACACACACACACACACACACACACACACACACACACAAATGCATGCCTGTGTGCATGTGTGCCAGTCCTGGAACTTGAATTGCATTCCAAGCATTATTCCTGAGCTTGTTGCTTAAGCTAGCACTATACCAATTGAGCCAAAACTCATTTAGGGTGGAGAAAGCAAGGGAAAACAAATTAAACTCCTGAAACTTAAGGTTTTAAAGATTAATCTGAAACATGTACACATTCCAATCTTCCACTATTGAAGTGACGTGGATATTCACCTATCACAATCAAATAAATCAGTTTAAAAGAAGAGCTGAGTGTTGTAGTCTTTTCTTGTCTAGAAATAACAAACATAAGAAGTCTTGATGAATATTATCATGATTCAAATGATTCAAAATTTTCCCACAATCAGATTTGAGTGAAAACAGCAAATAGAGAATGAAAGAACTCAGCCACAATAACTAGAGTATCAATACAAAAAATATACTTTAAAATACTTAATCATTGACCAAACACAAGCAATTGGGATATGGAAGCAGGGACAACAAATGTTCAAAGACAGGGCTGGGGGGGCTGGGAGTTTGGCCTAGTGGTAGAGTGCTTGCCGAGATGCACTAAGACCCTAGTACAATTCCTCTATACCACATACAGAGAAAAAGCCTGAAGTGATGCTGTGGCTCAAATGGCAGATGACTAGCCTTGAGAAAACTCAAGGACAATGCTCAGATTCTGAGTTTGAGTCCCAGGACTGGTAAAAAAAACAAAAAAACAAAAAACAAAAAAAGACAGGGATTGAAGGCATGGCTCAAGTGGTAGAGCCAATGAGTAAATTGAAGTTGGGTCTCCACCTCAGGAGAAAAAAATAAAAGTCAGCCTGAGGTACTACGCTACACCCTGCTAGTAAAAATCATTGAAAAAAATCGAATAAATATATTAAAATATATGGTATATAAATTGAAGCTGGGCAATGTAATCCGATCTGTTGTATTACTTGAACTCTGGGCCTGGGCTCTGTACCTATGCCCTTCAGCTCAAGCTACCTCTCAACCACTTGAGCCACAGCACCATTTCTGTTTTTTTCTGGTGGTTAGTTGGACATAAGAATCTCACAGACTTTAGTGCCTGGGCTGGCTTTGACTGCGATCCACAGATCCCAGCCTACTGAGTAGATAACATTACAGAAATGAGCCACCAGCCCCTGACATATAGGATATTTAATTACATGCTTTGATAATTTAGATGATAATAAATAAATGATGATATCACTGTTTTATATATATTTATGACACCATATATTTTACCAGTATTTTACAGTAAACATAAAAAAATGCTTTGTAGAATTGAGTTTCAAAGCCAGTCTCAGCATAAAGTCCCTGAGACTCTTATGTCCAGTTAACCACCAGAAAACCAGAAGTGGCACTGTGGCTCAAGAGGTAGAGTGGTAGCTTTGAGTGTAAGAGCCTAGGGACAGCAGCCAGGCCTAGAGTTGAAGTCCCACAACCAACAAAAGAGAAAAAAAATCACAACTTCAATAACAAAATGGTTTGCATTCCACAGACTGCTGTTGAGTAGCAGATCCTTTGTATAACTAGCTAAAAATAATTTAAACATTTTTGAAACATAAACCTAAAATAATTACTGTGAAATATTAAACAATGTATTTGTTTTTTTTACTGTACCTGCCTAATCCATCTCAGGAATACTTTGGCTTCTGACTTCATCACTAGACCATACACCATACATTTATTCAACGCAAGTCTGTGAAAACAGACAATGATACTTACAGGATACCAGACCTGCATACATTTCAGAATGTATTTCCAGCATTAGGTGATATAGGACTACAGACATATAGGGCAAGAATCAAAAATAATATAAAAGTGAATTCTCAAGGAAACAAACCGCTACCACATAATTTGTTCAATTTCAAGATAGTATTGCAATTTTATATGAAAATATGTATTACTACAGCATGTGATAGTTTTAAAGGTACATATTAAAAATGATAATGAACAAAAAGAGACACATGACCCTTTTGATTCAATGATGATTATAAATCAGTTGCCTTTATGGAAATTTAATTCATTATCTCAGATTCAGAGGTTTGTGGTTTGCAGTCAATGTAAAGTCCATTAGATATCATCTTCAAAATAACCAGCAAAAATCAGTCTGGAAATCTGTCGCACACTTGTCTATAGCATGAGCTAAGGATGAGCTAAGGAAAGAAGCCAAATGTGAGATCTTGAATTAAAATCCTGATACTCCCAAAACAAATAAGCATAAAAACAAATCACCACCACCAACAACAAAACTACAGGAGAAATATGAAGGGTATGAGGCCAAAATTCTTAGAAATTTGTATTATATAGGGTTGGTTTAGACACTGTAGACAGATGAATGTTATAATATAAAATTAGTTTCAGGATTCTAAAAAGCTATCAGAATATAAGAGAAATACTATTAAGTGGGTACAATCCAGTGGTTACAGTGAATCCTATTTTAGATGCTTTTTTTCCAAGTGTGAGTGGACATGGAATCATTGCATGGTGGCTGTTGAAGAAGAAATGATATATCAGAACTGAAACTATAATCCATAAAAGTGAACTGAAGACAGCAAGTTGAAACTATAATCCATAAAAGCAAACGAGGCTATGCTTCTTAATACTTCTACCTGTGACACAATTGCTAATATGCCAAAGAAAATAATACCCAATGACTTGAATGTATATGTGCTCCTCTTTTTTTCTTCAGGGAGCATCATATAAGAAATCTAATGGTCAGTGGAGATGAGGGGCCATTGGCTGTTGTCTCCTGCTTGTCAGATGTCATCAACTATGAACTACATGACAAATAAACTTCCATTAACCTGACTTGCATTCACAGTGGAGTGTCTGTGACTTCAGCATTGTTTTCTGAGTATCATAAAATGCCAAAAACAAAACACCTGATTGTTTTTCCCTTTCCCTTCTCTATTTAGAGCAAACAAATAAATGTAAATACAGTATACCAGGTACCAAAGTCAGATACAATAACAGCATGAGATAATCCATGAAGGAAAAAAAAGAGAAAAGATTAATTTCATATGGTATATCAAGAACAACAATCATAAAGATAAACCTCTTTTCTCCATATCCTGCAGTTCATTTCACTTAGCCTAATCCTATATCACTATGTACATAGTGCTTGGGAGGGGGAGGTGGAGTAAAAGTGTGAGAAACACATGGGAAGGGGTATCAATGTTCAAAAAGTAATGTACTATATTATCTCTCATCTCTTTTGCTATCCCTTGGTTATCTCATATTGTTACTGTATTTCACCTTGTTATCTGCTATATTGGATATATGCGTATTTGGTTATTTGAAATCGGATTAGGGAAGGGGAGAAACAAGATGAGGGGTGGGGTGGGGGAATTGCAAATGGGGACCAATTCATGAGAAAGGATACCAATGTATGTGAAGTAAGTACTCTCTATCTGGGAAATATAATGTAACCCATCTATTATTTACAATAAAATATATGGGAAAAGAGTAATATACTCACTACCTGATGAATGCAATTGTAAAGCCTCTATTTATCACCCCGATAATAAAATACAATACAAAAAATGCTGAGTCTAGAAAGGGTTGCTATGATAAGAAAAATTGATAACAAACAATAAAATAAAAGTTAACTAAATTAAGTACACAAAACTAAAGTCTTCATTTTCTCTAAAGATACCACAGAAATTAAAGATACATAGTAGAGCCTGCATGCAATATTTGTAGCAGGTACATTAATGTATATCTTTACCCCGAATATAAATATTTATATAAAATGTCACAATAAAAGTTATCACGCAATATGATGAAATAATTAGTAGAAAAAGAAGTAGGAAAGTCATCAAGTGTTTTGCAAATATAGTCAACTTTATATGATGAAGTTAATTACTTTAAAACTCTCTGTGGTGAACTCACTGCCATATAATTGACTCAAATTAAATAGTTTGACAAAATCAAATGCTACATGTGGAACAATAAGATGATCCAGAAAATGTTAACCTAAAAATACATCAGAATACTCATTGGGGTGGGTGGAGGGATTGGTCTACACTCAAGGAAATAATATCTTGTCTTCACTTTTGAGGGCTAAACATTCCCTGGGTGAATGCATATAGAAATGATCACATCTGTATGAAAGAAGACTTCTATGGTGGATTATTTTACATCATTTGCAATTGTATTTGCAAAAAAATAACCTAGAGAATAAGAAGTGTTTTGTATTTATACAGTTTTTTTAAAAGAGCATGCCAATACATGCTAGCATAACAAAATGAATGAGCTATCAAATATAATATTGAACAAGAAGGCATAGCCCCGTAGTCACTTATCTTCAAGAGAAACAACGAAGTAAAGAGTGTTTACATTCGGTGTATACCAAAATTTGCATTGTACATTGCCTATTTCATAACTAAATGAAACAAAAATTGTGATAAAAAGATACCATTAAGAATAACTGTCTGACTATATGAGTGGGCTGGAGTAATCAAACACTTAACAGCAGTTTGTGTTACATTTTTGTTGGGGGGCACATAAATGATTAAATATTGTTCATAGTTTGTTTTTCTAGGCCTTGCATAGGCCAACATTCCTTTTGTGGATAAACAGCATGGATGTGTACTTTAAGTCGTTGGCACGACAGTGGGAAAACAGCATAAACATTTCTTTTGGTTTTATGTTCAATTACAAATAAGTTAAAACAGATAAATCATGTCAACTTATTATATACAACAGTGCAAAAAAATACATCCTTTCCTACAACTTCTTTCCTGTTTCTATTCAGAAAGTAATACAAAGTAAAGTGAGAATGACAAGGTGATTAGATTCAGGTTTTGGAGCTGTGTTTTTCCTATATTAGCAAGGAAGGGTGCTTAAAAGCACATGGCTGAGTTCCAACCTAAAACTTTTTGATTCAGTATGCTTGAGATGGAAAGATTTGTATTTCTAGAAAGCTTCCAGTAATTTGGTATCCACCTTTTGTCAACAACACTTTTGACAAAGTTAGCAGCAATAGCAACTAGAACAACAACTGGAGACCCATTAGTATTCAAGAAACTTAGGGTCAATGCCAACTGCTAAAGTGGAACCCATATTTTTGTTTCATTAATAGCTACTTAATATATATATATAATCTCTTTTTAGGATAGTATAGAGTTAGGAATACAATGCTCTAGAGAATTCCACATATCCCACTCTCATTTTCCCCTGTTCTTAGGAGCTTACTTTTATATAACATGCTTATCACAATGAATAAACCCATGATCTCATATTGTTACTATCCACACCATATTTAAATATCCTTAGATGTAAGTCTATATTAATTCTTCCTCCAGAGTCACGTGAAGGGTATCACTTTACAATATGCTGTTTGTATATCTTCATAGATTCTTATTGTTTGTGACAGTTACTTAGATTTTACTATATTTTGATTGCTTGTGTATAGCGGAGTCACTAAGAGGAATTCAGCAATATGGCTTTGATTGGGTATTTGACACTCCTTCTATAAGTAGATAATGGATACAATTTTGGGGAATGAAGTCTACATAGATAAAGTAACAATCTCTTCTCATCCTATCTAGAATACATATTAATAAGACCATTATTGTGATGATGTTAACTTTGACCACCAGACTGAAATATTGCTCATTACAATCTTGACTTTAAAATCACTACCCATCTTTCTTTCCAGAGCTTAGTGTACTCTACAGAATGAAGTCAGTTTTTGCAAATGACACTAAAACATGGGGAAATTGTGATGGCAGCATATCTCCATAATTTATTTGTCACTATTATGTTTCTCAGAGTTGAGAATTATAGGATTTGTTTTTGGACTAGGGAGAGGATTTTACTTTACCTACGAATTACTATAAATCTTATGAAAAACAGCTCCAAAATTATATACAACTTATGTTTATGTTAGTATACTTGAAAGGATACTTAGCTACATCTGAAACAACTACAGCAGCCACAACTAAAAACAAGTCTTTTGATTGATCAGCTCACTGTTTTGAAGTGAATCATAATTAGAATTTAATGATGCCTCTGGTAATTTATTACTGTAGCTGAACCTATAATGTCAGCTGCAGCCCAGATAATCAGAGCTACAATTCATTCAGCTCAAAACTCATTTGCCAAGACCCACCTGTACTTCACTTGCAAAACCAGCTGTGGATTTTTTGTTCTCACAATTCATGTCTAGATATCCCAGGCAATGCATCATTAACTTTGAAATTTATAGCTCCATAGCTCAACTCTACCACCCCCCTTGTTTTTAACTGAATAAATGCATGAGATTTAAAGTATCATAACTACCCATTTATTAGAGAATAGATGCAGAGAGATAGATAATGATAGATAGTGATGTAAAATTAATAGGTATATTTTACTAATACTAATTCATAGATGAGTAAGGATTTTATATAAGACAATGAATAGTGAATAATAAGAAAAATGAAACTGAGTATAAATAAGAACAGACTTCCAAATTTGAAGGAAAAATAATTATTTCAACAGAATCTGAAAATATAATATTAGAGTAAGTTTCCTACATCAAACAGAAACATTTAAGCTGTTTCTGTATTCCTATAAAGAATTCACAAAAATAAATTTACTAAATAAAGTTGGAATATCTATGTAATTTAACTCAACTCAATTGTTCTACAGGTTTCAGGTATAGAATGCTAGCCTAGCATGAAAAAGGACTTAGATTTGATCATTTAGGCTACCAGAATCAAAGAAAGACAGAAAAGAAGCAAAGGGGGAAGAAAGGAGAAAAGGAAGGAAAGAAGGGAGGGAGGGAGAGAGAGATGGTTGGAAAGAGACAGAGAGAGAGAGAGAGAGAGAGAGAGAGAGAGAGAGAGAGAGAGAGAGAGAGAGAGAGAGAGAGAGAGAGAGAAGGCAGGGAGGGAGGGAGAGAGGGAGGGAGGAAGAAAGAAGAAATAAAATGAGGGAGGAAGAAAGAAAATTTATCAAGGATATATAGCTCAGGCATTTTATTTAAAATACAATATTTATGATATTAAACAATGTATTTCAGTGTACATAATCTATGAGGGAATAGA
This sequence comes from Megascapheus bottae, assembly GCF_031878675.1. Taxonomy (NCBI): domain Eukaryota; kingdom Metazoa; phylum Chordata; class Mammalia; order Rodentia; family Geomyidae; genus Megascapheus; species Megascapheus bottae. Next base: position 16,746,429 of record NC_143519.1, read on the forward strand.
ATAATTTTATCTATGCTGCTGTATAGAATTTTCAACAAGTATAAAATCTATCACTAAAATATGAAATATGATTGATATTTTAGATACAGTGTACTCTAAGTTCATTAAACCAATTAAATTCTCAACTTATTGTAGGGTATAAATTTTATATTCAGATCTGAACTAAAATATTTGTTCTAAGATACAAGAAAGTTAAATGATGCTGCATACATTTTCTGTCAATCTACACAAGGCATCTATCTCATGGTATGTTAACATGACTGGAAATTTCAATTTCCATTTTTATTTATGTTCTTACAATCACAGAATATATAACATTTGGGAAATTATTAGAATCACTAACAACAATGAAGTCCAACTTACTCCACACATAACTTATTAGTCCGGCAATATAGGCTGGGCAAAAAGAGACAGCTGAAAGGAAAGAACATTCCACAATCTCATTATATTTTAGGTATAAGGATGCTTGCTTTGGGGACCACTGGGTACACACATGGTCTCTACTCTCCTTTTATTATAGTCATAAAGAGCAACTGAAGCTCATAAAAAGTAGCTGGCAGATTTGTAAAAGATATAAAATCTTGTTCAAAGAGGTTTCTACAGAGCCATCTAAAGAAAATTTCCCTTCCAAAGCATAGCTGGGAGCTGTTTATGTTAGGAGTATCTACTTTGTCACAGTAAACTGAATATTCTTACTATCATCAGGCTGTCAAATGGGGACCTGTTTCTTTGACTTTTTACTCGATATTCAGCAGTGTGGAGAAGCAGCCTGAGAATGTGATACTTGTGGAGTAGCAAGATCTGTTCCTTGGGTGAAACTGAGTTTTCACACCTATGTCTGGGAGTGCACACAGAGACACAGGTTTGCAGGTTATTAAAATTGGAAATTTATCAGTTTGATCTTTTGTGCCAATTCTGGATTACACATGTATAAAACAGATTGTCACCTCCTAAGAGAAATTTGAGACATCTTTAATTCACTTTACTGATTATTCACATAGCTTTAAATACTGATACTTGGTAAATCAAGCTTTATTTTTTAATGAAACAGAAGGAAGTTTAACTGGTATATCACATAGGGATTAGTATATAATTGGTCCATACAAGTTGGTAGTAATTTTATTATCACGAGCATAGTAACTTAGTTTCCATGACATTAATTATTGGTTTAGGGGTCATAGAATGTGAATAAGCATTGTTGGGACATGTTTTGAAATATTGTCAGATTAATTCAATCACAGAATCTTGGAAGGAAAATTCAAGGGAGGTAGAAAGACTGAAGACAATTCTAACAGTGGAGCAAGCAAAACATATCTGGAACAGAAAAGAAAGAAAGAGAGATAGACAACAGACAAAGAGATGATTTCTAAAGGCACCCTTGCTACAAGAAAACAGACTACCTGCCACAATGTACCAGAAATATTTCATTGTGGCTTAATTATGATATAAAAATAAATATATGTGTATATGTGTATATTAGTCAACTCCTAAGACATCAGGGTTCTATTTCTTCCAATACTTTACTCCATCATCTGCATAGTGCAGTTCATTATAACTTGAGTCACAATGACACATTCAGAAATGACTAAGTGAATCATAGATCCAAACTCTGGTAAGGCCTTCTGGCCACTTGACAAAGTTTGTAGTATAAGCATTAGAGTATAAACTCTTACACATTCAGCAATAAAATAAGAAACAGGACTATTTCATGGTTAAATATAGCAATAGCTCTAGACATCCATCTCTTGATTCATCTTACTCTTTTTTTTTTTTTTGCCTGTCCTGGGGCTTGAATTCAAGGCCTGGACATGTTCCTGAGCTATTTTTCTCAAGGATCATGCTTGAGCACACCATTTCCAGCTTTTTTTTTACTAGTTTATGACAGACCATCACTGGCTTTGAACTGTAATCCTGTGAGTTCAGCTTTCTTAGTAGATATGATTACAGAAATGAGCTTCCAGCACCTGGCTTCATTTCACTTTTTAGAAGGTTTTTACATGGCTATTCTCAGTGCATATAAAGGTAGAAAGAAGGCTTAATATTTATTTACTTTAATCCAGCTTGACTTCACTAAAAATAATATCCAGTATAATATATATTATTTATTATATAACTTTAAATACATTACTGTGTTTAAGTTCAATTTCCATTATAATTTCCTATCACAAATTTAATGCATTATTTTCTTTAATGAACTATGTTTTCTGTTATGAAGGTATTCCCCTACTACTTAAATTGGTGATTTGCTGATAAAAGAAATTTTGACTTTTACAACCTCAGTCAAAAGAAAAGAATGTATCATTAACAGAGGAGCATTAATGAGATTTTTTCCTTTATATAATAGCTAAAACACATATAGTCCTGTATTTTCATTATGCTTTCCATCAATCACTATCAATCAGATGTCTGGTAAGCAAAACTTTTGGATTCCTGAACAGTTAGAGATATAAAACTAATTCTGAGACCTGGTTATACATTTTCCTCACATCATCAAGCATGATAGGCATACGATAACCACAAAACAGACATCAGCCTAAAAAAAGACAATCGAGGTGACAAATATTCACTCTCAGTACAATACACCTAAAATATTCTGTTGCCTTTGGCAACACGGATGGCTTTTAAGTACTATGCATCATCAGAATAGAATGTTCATGCTGAGAAGGATTTGTGTCTGCTTTTGTTAGTCTCCAACAATATCTTCGTTAATGGGAAACTCAATACAAATGTCTAGTCTAACAGACATTTATGAACCCTAGAAGAACATTAAAACCACATTTTAAGATGTGCTTTTCTGGAAGTTTGAACCTCAGTAATGCATTATATACAAAGATAAATAATTAGGTATGTAAGCTCTGTTGAAAGTTATTGTGTATGTCTGATTCAAGGCCAGAAACTAACAAAACATCATAACAGTCTTAAAAGGTAGGGCACTATTTGATACGTTTTATTGGTAATAGTAGTAGCATATAGAGTAACATTTGTTTAGAGCTTTATGTCAGCCAGAATAAGCATTGAAAACACACACTATTTTCATGCTGTATTTTTTTCCCTTTTTGATTAGACCCGGAAGTCTAAATTTCAAATGTCAATCAGATTTTTTAACATAGTAGTGCAAAACACTATGTGTAATGTGTGTGTCTGTCTCTCTGCCTCTTTCTCTTACTCTCTCCAGAGAAATGAATGCTGCAACCCAAGCTTGAGTGTCTTTTGCACAAGGGTAGCACTCTACCACTTGAGCAATAGTTCCATTTCCAGCATTTTCTGTTTATGTGGTACTGAGGAAACAAACCCACAGCTTCATGCATGCTAGGCAAATACTCTATCACTAAGCCACATTCCCAGCACATCTTTACATATTTTTAGAAAAAAAATATGTAGCAGAAAGTTATTATGGTTATCATTATGGTTATCATTTTAAGTGCAACCATGTGTATTTCCCTAACTAGTAGTGTGTTATAGTTTAAAAATGGTAAGAATTTGAATAATTGTTTAAAACATGAAGAAACAAAAATAAGTATAATTTAGAAATAAATCTAATTTATATGAGTTCAGATTATATTCCACTAAACCTTCCTTTGTTCTCTCTTTCCCTCTCTCTTTCTCATTTTTTTCAAATCATTTGTTACCTTAAAGTAGAAAGCTCCGGAGACAGCTTCTTATGAATACTTCTTGAAAGATCTCTGAGGTCAAAAAAGTGATTTAACCTCAGAGATCAGCCTCAAATTCTGTAGTGTGCCAAAGAAGAAAAATATAATTTAATTTCTAGGACACTCAGCAGCTAGGGATTTCAGCAGCTATAGGCCAACACATGATTTGTGTTGCAATAACCAGTCAGGACAGCCACATATTTTGGAAAGTGCATTTAAAAGTGCTTCATACAAAACCCTTTTAAATATGCTTGCTTGCTTCTGTTGCAACAATTATGAGGTGTAAAAACACACAAACACATGTGGGATGACTCCAACCAGGGAAAGCATATTGTAAACATGCACACAATCCAGGGAGTATGACTGCAGTGGGGAATAAAATTTAGAAATGTTGAAAGAGATCACAGGTACTGCTCCATAATTCTTAAGAGCGAATGATGGAAATAGACATTTGCACAAGTTAATTGTATTTAAGAGCCATTGTTAATTTGTATTGATCGATTCCCTGATCTTTGATTATAATAAGGATTTAAAAGTTGCATATGAGGGGCTGGGAGTTTGGCGTAGTGGTAGAGTGCTTGCCTAGCATGCACGAAAACCAGGGTTCAATTCCTCGGTACCACATACATAGAAAAAAGCCGGAAGTGGTACTAAGGCTCGCGTGGCAAAGCTCTAGCTTTGAGAAAGTCCAAGGACAGTGCTCAGGCCCTGAGCTCAAGCCCAGGACAGGCAAAAGAAAAGTTGCGTATGATCAAAATAGTAATGATCTCCTCTTGGGGTCACAATGTAGTTAAAAGCAGGATAAAAACTGGAACTTTTGTCTTTGTTTTGTTCCTGCCTCCCTTTTTGGGGGGGGCTAGACTCCTGCCAAGGGTTGAGCCAAAGCCTGTCAATCACCTCTGTTGTGCGTGTTTAAAAACAATTGACATAAGAATGATCACTCTGGAGTTTATCAAACTAATCTTATCCTTTGTACAAGGCTGAAGGCACAAAGATAAGAAAACCAAGAAAAGTATTTTACTGTCAGCTTTTTTAAACTTTATTTAAAAGCCTTACTCTAAACTCCTCTAAAGGATTGTAAAATCTCTAAGTCATTGCATAAACCTAATGTTACCTAGAGTTCCAGGAACAGTGTATGATTACCAGCAGATAAGAGAAGATGAGATTTCCACCATTTTCTGCCCCAAATAGAATAGTACTATCCCAGGTACTGAATTGTCTCTTCTAGTGATATGGATGTGGCTGGAGTACTTTTCAGAACCAGGACAGAAGGGAAGATAAGGCATCAGTCTGGCCAAACATTACTTACTTCTGCCTAGCTCTACCTCATCTCTCCATTAGAAATGTGTAGCTCATTTCAGTACCTTGGTTTGGCTGAAATTAATGATCCTCGTCTTGACAATATGGCCCCACTAATTAAATCCTTTCCTCCCTCTCTGTGGTAAATTTTCCATCAGACTTTTGACACAAATGACCAGGTGTAATCTATTAGGATCTCCCATGAACACAAGTCTGCCTTTTACCATTTTATATGAATAATTTTTAATCTGTTTCCAAAGAGTGAGAATGAAAAATGTTTTGAATATATATTTTTGTCTTTCAGTAACAAATATGGACATGTTTTTGTTTAAGTGTAGTTAGTACTCATAGAATATATGTGTGAATTACATCAAAAGTATGAAACACGAATAAAATGTGCAAGTTTCACGGCCAGGAGAGAAGCTAATACACGAAATAATTGTAATGCATTTATAAATTGGAATATATAGCAAAACCTCTTCTCACAAGAGAGAAGATCTTTTATAAACTTAGAGGTTTAGGAGGTTTTGCTGCTTTATTTGGTCATATGCTTAGAATACTTTGCCAATCACGTAATTCTTGCTTGGAAAACCATGTGGAATTTCTCTATCATGAGGACCAATGTGCTCCAAATCATTGTTAGTAACAGAAAACATTTTATAAAAGGGCTTAGTTCAAACATTTAAAAAATATAAAATGGGCTCTTTTGTAGCTAGTATGAATATGTATATAGCTAAGTATATGAATTTATGGATTATGCAGAAAGCTAATGCATTAAGCAGTTGAATAGAGTCCACATTCATTAATTCCATTCTAATTCTCTGCAAGATATAACTTTATTTGTTTATTATACCATTTCTTGCAAATTTTTTATAATTCAGAACAGCTATATTAATATAAAACAGAATACATTTTAAAAATTAAAATAAAATGATATTTCAAAAAGAGTGTTACATACTTCCTTCAATGTAACCAGCAACATAAAGGAATATGTGAAGAAAAGGAAACAATTTTTTGAAACTTAAAACTATTAAAATACTATTTATGTCATAGATAGATGATGCAGAATGAAGAAGATACATTGATGAACACAAATGTCTATATCTACATTTCCATATCTCTGTATTTATATTTACTTTTACATATCTCTCCTTCATGCCTGCTTGAATTACTGGAAGTCCCTTCTTCAACAAATTAAATAACTTGATTGATTTAAATATTTTAGGAGTAACATGATCAATCATACGGATCAAACAAAAAAAATCACTAATCTATAAACATTTTGTTTTATTTATGTTTTGATCTCAAACTGACAACCCTCCATTTCAGTCTCCTAAATGCTGCAATAACAGGCATGGGACAACACTACCAGATTGAATTAAGCTTTTTATGTCTGTATAAAGATATAATAATAACAATATTTTTATTTCTCTCCTGAATTACACAAGCATATCAGCATTCCACTTTCTTTTATAATTTACCTTAGCATGAGATAATTTTTCTATGAGCAAGATGAGAAAATTTATATAGAAATGATATTTTTTCCTTGAGAACATTCTGAAGGATATATGATTTTCTCTTTGATGAGTAAAATGTGTCATTTTCAAGATCGCAAGATTTCATAGGTATTTCAGGCAGATGGGCTTGGGATTAAGTCTACAAGTTCTTAGAAAAAATGTACTTTTCTTTGTGAATACTTATAAAATAAAATTTGATAGCTATGGGAAAATCTCCTGGCTTAACTTTTGGAAAGAAACTGAATGGTTCTGATCAAGAGAAACTCCTGGCTTAACTGTTGGAATGAAACTGAATGGTTCTGAAGAGAGCATGAAGATCATAGATGTTGCCTGTTTCTAGGCAGTGAATATAATTTAAAATTATACTTTCTGTCACTTAACATGAAAAGATTGATAAAGTAGCAACATATTAGAATGTCTGTGTCTCAGTGAAAATCATTTTTATTTTGCAATTTGTGAAATTCTCTTTAATATATGTCATTCTCTTAATACAGTTAATATCTTTTCTTTTTTTCAAGAGACTATATTTGAAAGTATCATACTGACTGGTAAATTAGTACTAACTATAAACTATTAGCCTATTTCCAATCCCATGTTTGTCTTTTACAACAATGATGCCATGGCTGTAAGTGAACTGATACTTGTATTTAATTTTTTTTTTTTGCCAGTCCTGGGCTTGAGCTCAGGGCCTGAGCTCACTGTCCTTGGACTTTCTCAAGGCTAGAGCTCTACCACTTGAGCCTCAGCACCACTTCCGGCTTTTTTCTATATATGTGGTACCGAGGAATCGAACCCAGGTCTTCATGCATGCTAGGCAAGCACTTTAAACACTAGGCCAAACTCCCGGCCCCTAAATTTTTTTCTTATTCTTTATTTTTTTTTCCAGTTCTTAGCCTTGAACTCAGGGCCTGAGCACTGTCCTTGGGCTTTTTCAAGGTCAGCGCTCTACCACTTAAGCCACAGCACCACTTCCAGCATTTTTCTAAGTATGTGGTACTGAAAAATAAAACCCAGGGTCTTTGTGCATGCTAGTCAAGCACTCTACCACTAGGCCAAACTTCCTAAATCTACAAATAAGTACATAGAATGGTAAAATTTGGTTACAAATGAATTAATTGCAGTGAAAAAGAGTCTCTGGAGAACCCAAATAGAGTAATTAAAAAGAAAATCAACTAAGTCAAAGCCCAGTAAAATAAGTACCAATGAGTAATAAGTACAAAATAAGTAATATTTTAAGAAACATTTTGGGTGCAGTGGCTCATGCCTGTAATCCTAGCTACTCAGGAGGCTGAGACTGGAGGATTGTGGATCAAAGCCAACTGGTCACTAAAGACTCTGAGACTCTTTCCTCCAATTAACCACCAGAAAACAGGAAGTGGTGCTGTGGCTCAAGGGGTAGGGCAGTAGCTTTGAGCTGAAAAGCTCAGAGATAGCACCCAGACCCAGACAGACTTCAGGCCCATGACCCCCTCCCCCCCAAAAAAGAAATACGTAACTTATTCTATCTAAAACAAAGTATGTATAATTAGATTTAATTTTATCAGTCATCAACACAACACATTAACTCTCTTTGATTGACTGGCTGCTTAATTTAACAACAAAAAACATATCTTCTAGATAATTTTCACCCAGAATAAAAATCCTGGAATAGAATCACAATCTTTGAATTTATGAGAGATTATGAAAAGAACCATGCTTTCTTCATGTAACTTCTATACTGGGAATAAAAAAGACTGAGAGATTTGTTCTATGATTTTATGTGCAAATTTCCAGAATGTCTTATGAAATGTAGATTTAAATCTCAGCAGTTAAGCAGATTACATTTCTCTCATCTTTCCAAGACAGCATTTAGATTCAATTCAACATTCTGTTTTAGAGGGATTTGTGCACATAAGTCAGAAAGCCTTCACATAGGCAACTTTCTCCGAGAGCAGAATTTTGTACAATTGCGTAAAGTAGAATAATTATAGATAGCTAACAACCATGGATTTATTATGTGTAAATTTATGACAATGTTGATGTCACAGGGACCTCTCATAGATCCTGAGTCACACATTGGAGTGAACCTGTTTTCCTCAAGGATTCAAATGCTATAATGACCATTTTTTAAATAAAATTGCCACAAGGCATACTCAACCCATTGTTATGTCATTTTTGTACTGATTTTTAAAAATATAAACAGATTAGGTTTAATTCTCCCTAAAATTATTGACATAATCCTTATCATGTTACTATGGTCATTTCTTATCGGAATGTGTAAAATCACCTCCGCTGTTCTCTCTGATTTTGCACTCATTCTAATAAGCAAGTTCTTCACGGAATAGCACAGCATGCCTATTACTTTATCAAGTTAATTCTCTAATGTCAACCTGGTCATGGCTTTCTTACCTTTTTTTTTAATATCTCTTTGTCAATGTCAGTCCAGTTCTGTGCAATAGTCCAAAGATTGAGCAGCCCACAGCACATACTTATAATGAATCTCCCAGAATCCTTCCTTCTCCACTGTCCCATGGTCATTGTTCCAGTCCTTAACCATCCCTGGATGGCTGCAGACCATTCTGTTAAACATCCCATTCTCAGTGAGACCTTCTAGTCTGAAACAATAAGCATATTTTCTTTATTGCTATACTTCCCTTATTTTCTGATTCTCTGAATATCTTTTCTCTTGCACACATACACACATTTTTAATTTCCACATAACGTATATTTTCTCTGCTAAATTCATTTGTAGTCATATGAAACTGTAAGCAAGAAAAACAGACACTCATAAAAAATATGGAAAGCAGGGCCGGGAGTTTGGCCTAGTGGTATAGTGCTTGCCTAGCATGCACCAAGACCCATGTTCGATTCCTCGGTACCACATACATAGCAAAAAGCTGGAAGTGGTGCTGAAGGTTAAGTGGTAGATAGAGTGCTAGCCTTGAGAAAGTCCAAGGACAGTGCTCAAGCCCTGAGATCAAGCCCAGGACTGGCAAAAAAAAAAAAATATGGAAAGCACAATGTAAAAAGTTAAAAATAAAGCACTTTTAAACACTTACAGAGCATAAAAGTCATATATCAGTATAATTTAATAGGGATACTAGTTAATAGGATATTTAATTTATTAAAGAATGTCACTGAGTAAACCAGGCATGGGGGCTCATGGCTGTAATCCTAGCTACTCAGGAGGCTGAGATCTGAGGATCACAGTTCAAAGCCAGCCCAGGTACTAAAGACTGGCCATGACACTCTTAGCTCCAATTAACCTCTAGAAAACTGGTAGAGGGGCTGTCATTTCAGGGGTAGGGCGGTAGCCTTGAGCTGAAGAGCTCAGGATCAGCACCCAGGCCCCATGACTCACCAAAAAAAAAAAAAAAAAAAAAAAAGGTCACTGAGTATACATAGAAAATGATAATATGGTAATCACTAGAAAACAGGAAGTGGGGATGTGGCTCAAGGATAGGGTGATAACCTTGAGCTGAAGAGCTCAGAGACAGCACCCAGGTCAAAGTTCAGCCCCATACCCCTGTACCCCCCCCCCAAAAAAGAAAAAGGTAATAGGTAAAGCAAGAGACACTCTGAATTAATATTGTGACAGCACCTTGTAATGTTTTCAGTGTATATGTTCTGTGTAACACAAGTATATGTTATATATTCTCACAAAACTTAGAAAAATAAATAGTACAACACTCTTAATGTATATGGTCCACAGCCAAGTAAATCCATGAACTTATACATTAACACATATTCCTTATCTTTCATTTGTAAATTTCTTATGATCGCATATATGATGAAATGAAAAAGAGATGAACTTTAAGAAACTTAAAAATAAATACCACATTTATCTAAGAAGTTAGAATTTCTTTCCCTAAGTATTTTCTGTGAATAACTTATTCATGGAAATTCTGGATTTTACGGGGTATGAAATTCTACTTTCTTATTCTAGATACTCACAATTTCAATAGAAAGTGAGGACATTCTGCCTGTCCTTCCTCATAATCACAGGCATCTGTTGGTTGTTATCCACAGTACACAGTGACCCATGCCAATAATGAGAAAATGCTAAAAGATTTATTGCTTACAAGGGAGAAAGCAGAGCTGAAGCAGGGAACAAGGTCCCTAGAGGTTGCACAGTTGTTCCATTTAAATTAGCACTTGGGCCTTCTATTGAGAAGAGCATTACACTGATGCAGGAGGATTTGAATATGTGTAGCCCACTCCCCTTTTTTATAACACAGGAAATGAGATGACAACTTAGACCTAGGAAACAAATCCAGAGTGCTCATCTACAGGGATTCTAGGTCCATCTGATTGTTTTCCAAAAACATAAATTTGAAAAATATGCCATTATAACCAAAATACTCTGTGACACGCCACAGAGACTCGTAAAGACATACTGCAGGAGTTAACAATCATGCACATTCATGCAAAGGTGTCTCTCTTATATTGCTCTCTCTTTTGTCTATTTCTCTGAGACACAATTCAATGCAGATTTTTTTGTGTGCTTTTTGTGGGTCATTGGGCTTGAACTCAGCCTGGGTACCGTCCCTGAGCTCTTCAGCTCAAGGCTACCACCCTGCCCCTAAGCCACAGTACCACATCCCATTTTTCTAGAGGTTAATTGGAGGTAAGCGTCTCAGGTCCTTCTGTGCTCAGGCTGGCTTTGAACCTTTCTCCCCAGATCTCAGCCTTCTAAGTAACTAGGATACAGGCATGAGCCATTGCCCCCAGCTCAACCCAGATTTTTGCATGTATTATATTTCAGATACAAGATTCTCACTCTAAAATTAATGGCTTAGATGCTATCCTCTTCTTGTAGTCAAAGGTGATGCCATATCATCTAAACAACTAAAAGTCATATTATAGATAGATTTCACCAATGAACAGTTACAGACACCTGGAGCTTAGCCTTGATGACATCAACTGATAATATGATTGTAGACAGAGCACTAACAAATAAATTTATGGGTTGATATTCACTTGAAAGTTTGTTTTTGTTAATCCACATAATCTTTGGTTAAAGCATACTGGATTATATTATGTGGATATGGAGTTGCTATAGGTCTGATCAATAATAAAGACTCAGACTCTCTGATCAAAAAAGTCTGAGAGTGTCCCTTACAGTGAATATCAGACACTAGGCTTCAAAATTACTACTCCTTGATGAAATCTTGTCTTGGAGACACTCCCAGGAAGAGTACATACTTGGTACCACAGAGAGTGAAAAGACATTCACTACAGATCACTATGGTTTTCTCTTTGTTTTGGTTGTTTTTTGTGTGGAAGATGAGACCCAAAAGGGTCATGTTTAGCAAGAGCTCAATGAACTTCATCCTCAGAAATCAGCTCAGCTGTATCTAGAAAATATACTCAAGTCCAAGGGAGAGACAAGGCAGGTCCTTCCCCTGCAGAAGAGGCACAGAATGTATCTCCTCCCCACCCCCCATTTGGTTCAAGGTGAGATCTGATCCTATCAGCTGTTTATGCCTATGAGCACACCATTGGAATACTGTGGAGAGTATAGCCAGGCTTGGATTTACCAAATAGAATTGGGGTAGAGAAAAGTAAAACGAGGGTTTTAGGAAAAAGCTACACTTCATTACCAAGTTTGGTAAATTATACAGAAGTACTTTGTTCTGTAGGGAGCCAGTCTCTTTCCCATAATGCATAAGTTGTCACTTGACAAATGTATACTTAACTAAAATACTATTATTTACTGCATTTATATAGTAATTTTTAAATGTTCATCTGTCTGTCAATATTTGTATATAAAATGTTCAGACACAATTAAAGGGACCAAATATTTAAAAAAGAGAAAAGTAGGATCTCTTTTCATAATGTAGAAAATTGAACATGACAAAAAGACATTCACTGATAGAAAGTTACTTTCTTGATAATTTTATATTCTAATCAGGTGTTTTCTGTTACAACAACTAATTTATCTGTTTAAATATCACTTACTGACATAGACTATTTCTCAGGTAATCATACAAGAAGATTTGGGTAGAAGCACTTCAAGGGCAGTTATTAATACTGAACACATTCATTTGGAAGGGCTTCTATTTTAAGATACTGTGTAAAATTCAAACTTGGCCTTTCAGCAATGATTAACCATGGTGTAAATTACAAGTAATAAAGTTTAATTATGCCATATTTATGCATAAGTAATTGAAACTAGATATAAAATATTCACATTAAGGAAACTAAAGTCACTAGGAATATTTTGAGTTATCTCTTTTGTTTTGTGAAATGTTAAAAATAAGAATGAAGATTTAAATTATTCCTTAATATGCAAGACAAATACATCAATTTTAAATGGTATGTAGTAAGCAACATGGAAATATTTTTTATGGAAATAAATCTTTATAGAAATGAATCCAACACATATGAATGCATGTACAACATTTGCACACACTCATATACACAAAGGAAAATATCCATTCTTTCTATTTAAATTACACTTCCGATCACATTTGATTATATATCTCAATAACTGGCAGTCACCAACCCTGCTAATCCTAGAGCCTAATTAGCTGGATGAGGAAAAAAATCACACACAGAGGCTGAGGCACACACAGAGAAATGCCTGCACCTCATACAACAAAAAACCGAAAGGAATACTAGAGCAAACATTTGTTGTTATATTCCATATCCTGCTTATTATTTGACTTACCTTTTCAGTTCTGTGTTTACTAACTTTCCTCAGGGTTGCCATATCCTATTGATGGTCATGTTATAATTTCAGAAAGCTTCCCTTGGAACTTAGAGTTACTTCCATCAAAATTTTTACCTTTAAGTAGTTTTACAAATAAGATGCCACTCAGCACTGTAGTTTACAAATGAAATGTTCCTTGATCGATGTCTACCCTTTCAACATTTCAACAGTCTTACTCATCCCTTCTCTACATACAACCTTCTCTATTTTCTGAATGTTGTAGGATTATATATTGAATTTTGATTGCATATTCTCCCTTTCTTCTCTTTAGTTGTCAATACCTCTCCTCTTTAGACGACCCCACCCAGTGCAAGTACTGGCTCTCATTTTGTTAAACTTTTATTTTACCTTTCTAAGGAATTACACAGTTTAAGTTCCTCTGATAACTACTATATTTCAGCGAATACATTCATGTACACTTATCATCTGAATTGTTTGCTTACATATTTATTTATTCCACATATGAGTGAAAACAGAAAACCTGTGTCTCTCTTGCCTTGATTTACTTGTCTTATTTTTTCCTTCCATGTAAGCCTAGAAATTAGATCTACTTTGAAATCAAATTAAATAATAAACTTCATCCCAATCAACTCTGTCAATGATACAAAACATAAATGTATATTAATTTGCATGTTTATGTAATGAACATTTCTTATGGCAATTCATTTAAAGGATTTAGAACTTGAGTTTTTTGAAAAAATAGAAAAATGACAATAAGAATGCTAATTACATATTTGGTGTGTTCAAAGAATTCTCTTTCTTTAAAATGAAATCAAGGAAACTAAAACTATTTTATTTTCCCTAGAAATCTATATTTGATGGTTAATTTTGTATTAAAATTTACTTTAAAAATAATAAAATCACTTTAAGTTTTAAAAGAAGTGATTATTTGTTTTTGCTTATCAGGTAGATCAAATATTACTATCACATTTTAAATCTTATTGTAAATGTGATATATAGAGGGGTTCCCTTGAGTATATTTGTTGCAAAGTTCACTCGCAACACAGTGTCTAGTGAGCCTCAATGCTTGCTTTCATCCTTGGTCCCACCATTGCTCTGATTTCCCTTTCCTTCCCCATATCAGATAAACATACACAGAAACAAACAAACAAAAAACATTTTTAACAAGGAGTAAGCCCAGGGGGTAAAAAAGAAAAGAAAGAAACTAAATAAATAACATCAAACTGTATACTAAAAACTTCTTGTGTCTATTCCTTGGAGCTCATTTTGATAAACTACATTTTACATGGTCATATGCAAATGGCAATTGAGCAATTGTGATCCTGTGCTAAGAATGTCCTAGACATTCTGGTTATGACTAATGAGGGAAACCATTCAGTCTGTGCCTCTTTGGGTCTTGTTTACTTCACTTAATGTACTTTTTCCCAAGTCTTTCCATTTTTTTAAGAATAGAGCAATGCCATTCTTTTTGATAGGTACATAGAATTCCATTGTGTATGTACACCACATTTTTTGATCCATTTATCTACTGAGATGCATCTGTGTTGATTCCATATCTCAGCTATGGTAAATAACAACTGCAATGAACATAGTCATGCTCATAGCTTAAATTTGGAGTCATTAGTGGTTTTTGAGTAAATGCCCAGGAGGAGAATTGCTGGGTCATTGAGGAACTCTACATTCAGTCTTTTGAGGATCCTCCATGCTGCTATCCAGAGAGGTTAAACAAGTTTACATTCCCTCAGAAGTGTAGTATTGTATCTTCATGGACATATAGTTCAGCCAGCATCTGTTATTAGTTTTCTTTTTTCTTTTTTTTTTTTACATTCTTGTAAGGCTTGTTTATTTTTTTATTGTAATTAGTAAAAGGGTTACATGATATTTGCCAGATAGAGGTGCATTAATTCACATACATTGATACCCTTTCACATGTCTTGGTACCCATTTCCCTCCCCCCCCATACCCCCCACCGGTCTTGGTTTTCTTGATAATGGTCATTCTTACTGGGGTGAGGTAGAGTTTGATGAATTTTGTCTCTTTAGAATACCTAAGGTTCTTTATTCAAGAAAAAAATACATTTATTCAATTTTAAGTAGTAGGAAACATTGCAAAGAACCTCAACAGTGTCTGAAAGATATTAAAACATTTGATTTTGGCTGACAAGCTTCTCATGAAACATCTCAACGGAAAACTATGTTTTTCATTAAGTCACCATTTGGAATCCCTTATAATATTGCTGATTTAGTTCTTAATTCTTTACTCATTATCAATAGCTTTTATCTTCTAACAATATCAACTTCAGCTTGATGTGTATCTTTGTATATATATATATATATCATCTACATGCATACCTGCCCATAACAAATTAGAAAAATATTGTGTAAAGTTTGTCTGAGATAAAAAAATTTGTAGGAACATATAATTTAATAGGAAAAAATATTAAGCTCAAAATTGAGGAGGTTAAATTTAAAACATGGGGAATATAAAGCTGGTCAGATTTCAAAATTATAGTTTTGTACAATGAGGAAACTTGATGGTAAAAAAATGTCCTTAAGTCTTTGGTTTTAGAATATTTACTTAAGTTGAATCAGTCTGCATGGTAATTCTGGTAGTTTTTGCTCCTCATCTGACATAGGGAAGTACTACTTTTACTGATCATAATTCTGCATGAGAGTTTTATTATCTCTCATAGAAGGTAGAATCAGAAAGAATCTAAATAACATCATTTGTCCTGTCTGACCTTAACCATTTAAAATTTAATTCTTGATCACCTGCATAATGCAAAGTCATCAGTTAGTAGACCTAAGTAGTATATATTAGTTTTTTTTATTTTATTTTTTCTCAGTC
Source organism: Megascapheus bottae (assembly GCF_031878675.1). Lineage (NCBI taxonomy): Eukaryota > Metazoa > Chordata > Mammalia > Rodentia > Geomyidae > Megascapheus > Megascapheus bottae. The sequence continues at coordinate 16,762,397 of NC_143519.1, forward strand.
CTGGGGCTTGAACTCAGGGCTTGGACACACTGACTGTCCTTGGACACATTTTACTCAAAGCTAGTGCTCTGTCACTTGAGTCACAGCATCACTTCCATCTTTTTCTGTGTATGTGGTACCAAGGAATTGAATCCAGGGCTTTGTTCATACACGCGAGTAGTCTACTAATAGGCCACGCTCCCGGTCTCACATATTAGCTACTAGTTTGTGAAATGTACAAGGTAATAGCATCATATTCTCTGTTTTACTGAAATATTTATCACTATGTTGTCTCTGCTGAAGAGTTTAGCCAAATATCAAGTAGTAAATATTCAACAGGTATTTATCACTGAAACAAATATAGGAGAAAAATAGAGCTTTGTTGTGAAAATGAAATTTACTTAGGGCTTGAAAAAGAAAGATTAGTGTATGAGAGGATCTGACAGTAGACCACGTAATGATGGTTGTTAATGTACAACAGGGTAGATTTTTATATACATTTAAAACATTTTTACTTCCTTTAGGTATATTGTTTTTGGCTAAGGTGTGAATCAGTACCCATCACTTACTCACTGAACAATTTCCATGACAAATGCTCTTTTATATTCTTGGTAGTTCAGCAATAATTAAAAGTAAAGTTCTTTTGATAATTTGTTTTTGAACTGTTGTACACCTATAAAATAAATGCACATCTATTCACCTATTACAGTCTCTTAAACAATCAAAATGTGATTTAGTATGATGCATTTTACTCTATTTTTTTCTTAAGAGGTTTTAATAAAATACTTGACAATCATTACTAATCTATAAATTATATTTGCCAAGTTACAAAGCTTAGTGATTAATAAGAAAGCCGTAGAAAGAAAATAGAATGTGTGATACTACATACAAAAGATAAAATGAAATAGAGGACTTAAGTCTTTGATTAAATTTAAAATTTTCTAATGGGTTTTGGCAAGATTTTAAAGGAAAGAAAATTCATTGTGGTAATCATTGTCTCAAAATATTCTTGGCATAATTTAGGTTGGGCATTTTATTTACTGAAACTATTTTTTTTTTGGTTTACAGCATTAAAAAACAATGTCAGGAGCAATCCAATTTTGTTGTTAGTCTTCTGGCAGAATGAAACAAGGTTATAATGTACAATTTTATAGGGTCATTGATTAAATAAATAGAATTAATTTTAAAACTGCAGGATTTAGGTCCTTACTATTACAGATATACCTTTTCCCGTGTTTTCTGTTTCTCCTTAGATATTTTATATAAATTGATACAACAGCATTATATTAAAAAATGAAACTTTCCCTTGGGGACCAATACCATTATGACTTTAATGTGCTTTACTTAGTTCTGTGAAGATAAATTCTAGACTCAGCAATGAAAGGACACATAGAGCTGAATGATACTAGTAACTTCAGGAAAAGCAACAACATTCATGATGTATTGTGCTATGGTCCACGAATATGAATATCTCTTTATAACACAGTGAATATATCACATCGAGGTCTTTGTCTATACTAAAATTACTGAATATTAACATGATATGTCATTTAAACATTTCTGGTAATGATTTTCAGTAAAATCATCATGAATACAAAAATACAGCTTATAATAAACTAGTATGTACTATTTTTATGCTTTATATGCTTTGCATATTAATTAATATTGTGAGAACTCATAGGCATCACCTAGTCTTCTTTTTGCACTACATAACTTAAAGCTTAAAATGTCTGGTCATTTGATTACTTGCTTCAAGAGAGTATGCCTTAAAGAATTATTCTGTAAGATCTTGTCTATAAACCCAAAATTTCAGCATTGTATTGTTCATCTTGTCAGTTAATTCAATTTTAAATCATCATCTAGAAATTTAATATTTCATCTTTCCTAGGAAAGAAAGATTAGTCACTTTTTATTTACCAATGCAAGAAAAGCTTCTGATTTTGGAAGATCCATTTAAAAATAAGTTTTAGAATCAGAAAATATATACCATTTCATGTCCTCAAGCACAGTAAAATTTGAATCACAGCTTAGTCATATATATATGTATGTATATATATGTATATATATATATATCCTTCAAGATGGAGAAATGGAAGCTGATAGTGTATTGCAAAATCTAGTTTGGTAATAGCGCCCATCTCTACTTACTGAAAAAATGGATTGATAGAAACTTTCAGATGCCTATTTTTCCAGCTACTTAACCCTTTTTCCTTGGATGACTGTTGACCTCCTGAAGTTAAACTCTTCCTCAATTTTCTTGGAGGATAGTGTCCTATTCCAATGATTAAATGACATATAAGAACACCGATTTCTTCAGAGAAATATTATCTGTGATACAGAGTTCATTTCGCGATCTCTACGAAGTGATTTTTTAGTGGCTAGCACATCTTTTTCTATTACTTGCTTGCTCTATGCTGGTTCATTTATTGTCTTTGTTTTGAGGGCTCCTTTTTTCTTTTTAAACAGACCACAATAGCTAGGAGGCAAAAAGCTCCAATACATATTTAATGGAGAACAAGTACAGAGTTACAGGTGTATCTCAAGCTAGCTACTGGAGCTAATGCATTCATCCAGAGCTATCCTGAAAAATCTACCACCCAGAGGGGAACAGGATTAGTATATCCTGGAGTATAGGGTACCAGTGGTAAGAGTAGAGGGAAATTTCCATCTAAATTCTTCTAGATCATAGGCATAAGCCAAATGAACCGAATATATATATATACCATATATATGTACACACAGTCATTGAACAAAAGCTTTGTCTTTACTTCTAGGAAAACAAACCAATGATGTGTGATGTCACACTAGCAGAAGAAGGATGCCTGAATGAAGAAGTTGGACAAGTACCAACTGCAAACTGATGTTTTCTTGAGACAATTTGATTCAGTGCATAGGTTCCTTGTTTTAACCATAAAGTCTTTGAAAACTGGCTCTTCTTTAACTTTATATATCTTTGGCCTCTTACTCTTAGATATGATTAACCCAATTAAAAGTTTTCATAGTAATCATATATGTCTCACAGCAGAGATACCTATTTGTATAAACTAGACAATAAATATAACAATATTTTCATAAATTTTATCTATTTATAAAATGTGAGATGACATATTTTACAGAAAGATCTAATAAAATACCCCTGGTATGCAAAATATTTCAACATAATTACATTACATTATTTAGTTTTGTCAGCATTCAAACAGAACATGGATGATGTAATCAATTGTCACATAGTCTGACTTGAGTTCATTCAAGCAAAATAGAAAACATTTTATTATTTAAATAAAAAGTCAAGAATTACAATATTCTGTCTAGGTATCAAGTTATCCATCAGAACTAGAACCTTTCTCTTTTCTGCCCATGGAGCCTTTTCCTGAGCATCAAATAAAATCAGAACAATTCTCTCCAGTACGAGTTCTACATTCTCCTAGCTAGCAGGTGTTTATTGCAGGAAACAATAGTGAGGCGAAGACACCATAAATCCAGAATTGATTTAGTAGCATGCACCAGTGGCCTAATACTATTGAACTCTTTAAAGCCAGTGTGTATTTGCTAGTATTTTTTCTAATATCCTATCCCAAAACTACACGACTTTTTGATAAAAATGGATTTCTGCTAAGCAACAATTGATTGAATTCAATTTGTAATTATGTTTCATTTGGAGATTTATAAAAATATTCAGGGTTATTATTTAAGTGATGTCATCTTGTTGCTTGGTAATGTTTCATATTTTCTTATTCTTCATTCACTAGTCTTCTTGCTTTATTGCATTTATTTTTTACTGTATCTATCGGTTCTGTTTATTTCCCTTTTCTCTGTAGAATACCTTTATCATATGCAGTCCTGGTTTGTTGGTCATATACCTAGTTAGTTTTTGTCATACAAAGTTTTTATTTCTCTTTCAATTATGAGCGATTGTTTTACTGAAAACACTAATATAGATTGATTGTTATTTTCATTCAGGGTCTGGAATGTATTTCCTTATCCTCTCCTTACATTTGGGACTTGATTAGAGAAATTCACTGCTATTCAAAGGATTTTCTTTTGGGGTGATTTGTTACTTTTCTGTTGTAGGTAAACTTATTCATAATGTTTTCCTCTGTATATTTTATAATTGAATTACAATGTATTTTTATATGTCTTCTGATCTTGTGTGTTTGGTGTTTTGAAAGCCATTTACTTCGGGTGTCTATTCTTCAAGCTTGAGGAGTCGTTTTGTGTTATTTTATTTTATTTTTTTGTTGGTTGTGGGGCTTTAACGCTGGGCCTGGGTGCTGTTCCTGAGATCTTCAGTTCAAGGCTAAACCTCTACCACTTGAGTCACAGCACCACTTCTGCTTTTCTGGGGAGATTAGAGATAAGAGTCTCATGGAGTTTAGTGCCCGGGCTGGCTTTAAATAATGATCCTCTGATCACAGCCTCCTGAGTAGCTAGGATTACAGGCATGAGCTAATGGCACATGGCTTTTCTTCTATCTATCTATCTATCTATCTATCTATCTATCTATCTATCTATCTATCTACCTATCTGTCTATCAATCCATCTATCTATCTGTCTATCTATCTATCTATCTATCTATCTATCTATCTATCTATCTATCACCTATCTATTTATAATATATATTTCATTTTATATATGTATTTACACACACTACTTTTCTAGTGTATTTTTTTCTTTTGTACTCATGTGTCTCTTATTTGGTCTTTTGCTAGTGTTCCATATATTCTTTTTTTCTTTTTAATTTTATTATCAGGGTGATGTATAGAGGGGCTACAGTTACATTCCTAAGGCAGTGAGTAATTTACTTCTTAAACATTGTTACTCCTTCCCATATTTAGTCCTATCCATTATTAACATTCAATACAACCTTCTTTGAACGAAGCTACTTCAGCTAGCCATTAATGTTCATAGCTAACTTCTAAAAATCACTTGAAATTCCTAGACAGCAAATTATGTATTGTCCCCAAAATTTGTTCTTTTCAACTATTTACTTATATAATTGTAGTTTCACTGATACATTAGGTTGTAATCTAACAGCACTTGCTCTTTTTGTTTAAAGTTTCAAAATTTAGCCTTTGGAAGAATCATAGATATATATCATTTAGTGATTATCTCTGCATATTATTACATTAAAATATTTTCAAAGCTTGTTTTATATTTTCTGTCTCAGTGCTAAAGTTTACTATTTTTTCATATGTTTTTATTGTAATTAATAGATGGGTTACATGATATTTGCCAGATAGATGGTGCATTAATTCCCATACATTGATACCCTTTCACATGTCTGGGTCCCCATTTCCCTCCCCCCCCACTCCCACCCCTCATCTTGTTTTCCCCCCTTCCCTATCCAATTTCAAGTAACCAAAGTTTAATATTTCTATGAAATTCCGTCCTACATTTCATTGGAAAATGTAAGCAATAATATGTTTCCAAGATTGTGAGTTTTGCTAGGCTTCCTCAAAAAGGAAATATACCTGTACTTTCAAATATAGCTTAATTTTACAAAATTTACACTGCCCTACCCCTGGGCCTGGGTGTTGTCCCTGAGCTCTTCTGTTCTAGGCTACTGCCCTACCCCTAGAACCACAGCACCATTTCTGGTTCTCTGGTAATTGGAGATGAGAATCTGACAGAATTTTTAGTACTCCAGCTGGCTTTGTATCGTGATCCTCAGATCTCAGCCTCCTGAGTAGCTAGGATTACAGGTGTGAGACACTGCGCCCTGCTGATGATTTTTATACTTAAAAGTTATCAATGTTTAAAAATACAACAAAGTACAATTATGTTATCTCATTAATAAAATAAGAATACCCTTAATATTAGCAACTGGGAATAAAGTTTCATTTAATTGAATATAAAATATGTTGCATGATTTAATATATTAAATTAAATATCAATGATTATATTTTTCTGTAATTTATCCAGGATGATGTATTTGTATTTGCTTAATTTTTGTCCACAAGACTGTTATATTACCATCTTTTAGGTGAAATGAAACTCTAGGTAGCCTGAGTCTGTCAAAATGAATCCACTAAAAGGAAGATTTCATACAGTATTTTTGTTCAATGTGTGTGAAGTAATGTTCCTTCTATCTGTTGAATATAACTAAAAGCCTTATATTAATTACAATAAAAAAGAAAAGGAAAGTTTATTTCCTTTCTGTTCTATAACATCTGCACCTACAATAATAAGTACATGTCCTAAAGGAACTAATAACAGAGACATTTTAGGACATAATTACCTGAAAATACAGAATATCTTATTGATTTTGAAAAATAATACTATTTAAGTTATTTCAAAATGAATCTATTCTGCATGCATATTTTTTCTGATTTTTTGATATACATGTGTCTATTGTGTTAGAAACATTAAGTCAAAGCAGAACTAATCTATATCTAGTAGTTTTATTATAAAATGAATTAAATTTAGAGTGTTTAAGAATGGATTTGTGATATTAACTAAATTGTTAGACTACTGTCACAAAAAATTGTTTCTGATGGGCCATTATTCTTGAATTGTGCACAAGTATCCTTTCTGTGTGTGTGTGTGTGTGTGTGTGTGTGTGTGCACTAAATCTGGGCTTTGTACTCAAGGAACTGTGTTCTTGATATTTTACTCAGAGCTAGTATGATTCCATTCTCTTTCCTCCCCTCTCAGATTTCTGAAGCAGTGTCTAGTGTAGTTGATAAGACTTATTTGATTGTACAGAATAAAAATACCTACGTGAATTACTCAAATATGTTAAGGTTATTATAATAACTCATTTGGGGGAGAAACACTTGTGTTTGTTTTTATTTTATTTTTTGACATAAATCACATTTCCTTATTTTTCTTCCGCTTAATAAGTATTTTACAAAGAGGTCACAATTACTTGTCATGTTATGAATAGAGTGCATCTTGATCAGTTCCACCCATTTCATTGTTCTACCCCATCTCCCCCCTCCCATCCCCTCACCTGTATGTGGCTTTATTTTTTATAATTTTTAGATAAGGTGTTTTTTATTTTATTTATTTATTTATTTTTATTGTAATTAATAAAAGGGTTACATGATATTTGCCAGATAGAAGGTGCATTAATTCCCATATATTGATACCCTTTCACATGTCTTGGTCCCCATTGCCTTCCCCTCCACCCCACCCTTGGTTTTCCCCGCTTCCCTATCCAATTTCAAATAACCAAATACAAATAAATCCAATATATCAGATAACAAAGTGGGATACCATAACAATATGAGATAACCAAGGGACAGCAAAGGAGATGAGAGATAACATAGTACATTAAGGACAATAATCATTCATTGTATGGCTTTTGTTTCAATATCCTAGAGGTCTTTTCAATTAGCTTCATACTATATGGCCTTATGTATCAAGGTTTTGCTCTATTGCAGATCTCTGCTAGTAGAGCCCAAGTTTTCTACTGGTTATGAGAAATGAGGGAAACCATTGAGCCTAAGTTCCTTTGAGTCTGGCTTACTTCACTTAATATGATTTTTTCTAAGTCTTTCCATTTCCTAACAAATGGGTCAAAGTCGTTTTTTTCTGACAGCAGCAAAGAATTCCATTGTGTACAAATACCACAACTTGTTGATCCACTCATCAACTGAGGGACATCTAGGTTGGTTCCATTTTTTTGCTATGGTGAATAATGTTGCAATGAACATTGTTGTTGTATTGGATTTAGTATGCCCTAGTTTCTGGATGGTTGGGTAAATGCCAAGTAGTGGAATTGTTGGGTCATAGGGGAGCTCTATGTTTAGCCTTTTGAGGCACTGCCATATTGCTTTCCATAGTGGTTGAACTAGTTTGCACTCCCACCAACAATGTAATAGGGATCCCTCCTGGCCACATCCCCTCCAGCATCTGTTATTATTTGTTTTCCTGATCCTGGCCATTCTAATTGGAGTGAGGTGGAATCTTAGAGTTGTTTTGATTTGCATTTCTTTTGTGACCAGAGATGTTGAGCATTTCTTCATGTGTCTATAGGCCATTTTTGTTTCTTCTTCTGAGAAAACTCTCTTTAAGTCTTTGGCCCATTTTTTAATGGGATGGTTGTTACTTTGGGGATTAGTTTTGGAGTGATTCAATTTTTGAGCTGTTGATATATTTTAGATATGAGGCCTTTGTCCATTGTATGGTTGGTGAAGATCTTCTCCCACTCTGTAGCCTTCCTAATTAATTTACTATGTCCGTTGCCATACAAAAGCTCTCCAGTTTAATGCAGTCCCACTTATCCAGCCTTTCTCTTATTTGCTGTGATTCTTGGTCCTTATTAAGAAAGTTTCGACCTGTGCCAAGGAGGCCTAGTGTATCACCTATTCCTTCTTGTAAAGTTTTCAGTGTGTCAGCTTTTACCTCCAGGTCTTTGATCCATTTGGAGTTAATTCTAGTGCAGAGTGACAAAGAAGGATCCAACTTTAATTTTCTGCGGGTGCTTAACCAGTTCTACCAGCACAACTTGTTGAAGAGGCTGTCTTTCTTCTTAGACAAGGTGTTTTGTTTTTTTTTTTTTTTTTTTTTGTCATGGGGCTTGAACTTGGTCCAGGTGCTGTCCCTGAGCTCTTTAGCTCAAAGCTACCTTTGAGACACAGGCCCACTGTCCATTTTCTAGAGGTTAATTGGAGATAAGAGTCTCAGGTCCTTTTGTGCCTGGCTGGCTTTGAACCTTGATCCTCAGATCTCATCCTCCTGAGTAGCTGGGATTACAGCGACAAGTTTTTTTTTTTTTGTTTTGTTTTTTGTTTTTTTTTTTAAACTTGGTTACATCACTTACTTATTGTGATCAATACTTTTTCTCACATTTTTGTTGTCATCAAATGGTACAAAGATGGGGGTTTGGTTCATTCCAACATGTCCGTATGAGCATACAATACACCTTGACCAGACCCACCCACTCCATCATTCTCCTTCTTCAACCCTCGAAAGCTTCAGTGATTAATTTTGCACATGTACATGACGCTATTGTGTATCTGATCTTCATGTGCTAGTGAGACTCAGCTCTTGCCACTCATTTAGCCATAGACAGCCAACCCAGTTAATTTTCGTCAGCAGGTGCCCACCCACAGACCTGGCAGATCATTCCTGAACATTTTATAATATCCTTCTCTTCTGATTAATGCTTATAATGCTTCCTTTCACTTGTCTAGCTTCTCAGTAAAACTGGTTTCTTGCCCATTTAAACTTTTAATTTAATTTTAGTTGTTGTGAAGATGACATTTAGAAGGGTTACAACTATCTAAGCAAGGCATTGAGTAAATTTCTCATCAAACATTGTTACTCCTCTCCCGCATTTGTTTTATTTCTGTGATTACAAGCAGAATTCATAAATGTATAGGCCAACATATTTAGTAATTAAATTGAATTTTTATAACTCTCTAGACAATGATGTTGAATCCTTGATAAGGAAACAAAATACATAATTGAAATGAATGGAAATTTGCTTTGTAATTCCTTAGTGTTCCACTAGTTCTACAACATAATTAGGAAATCACTAGATAAGCAAATTATTTTTAGAGTAGTTTAGCAAGGAAAATCCCTTAAACTGAATATCTTTTATTTAGCTTAAAAGTATATTGGATATTTAATTTATTTCAAAGACCTCATGATTCTTCAATAACTGATATATAGCTCAAATACTAGTTTTCCAACATCTTATTGAGAACAAATACCTCTGAGAAGCCATTATAAATGACTTAGAGGGCCGGGAGTTTGGCCTAGTGGTTAAAGTGCTTGCCTAGCATGCATGAAGACCCGGGTTCCATTCCTAGGTACCACATATATAGAAAAGCCGGAAGTGGTGCTGAGGCTCAAGTGGTAGAGCTCTAGCCTTGAGAAAGTCCAAGGACAGGGCTCAGGCCCTGAGCTCAAGCCCAGGACTGGCAAAAAAATAAAAATAAAAAATAAATGACTTAGAATGAAATATACTATTTAAAAATATATCATTTTAAAGGAAATGCATAAATCTCTTCAAATTACTGTAGAAATAGAATAGAAAACCATTCACTGAACGTTTTTTGAACAATTTTGTAATTTATTAAACATTCTGAATTTTAGGTTAAATATAAAAATAATTCTTTGTCATCACATTTTTTACTATTACCCTTCTTTTACTATGTAGATGATTTTTTATCTCTATTTTAGGAATATTCCATAATTTTAAAGTTAAATTAGCTAGTTTTTTTCTTTTTTTTCACTTCTGTGTCAATGAGGCTTCAAAGTCAGAGCCTCTGACTTGATTTACCACTGAGCGATGCCTCCAGAGTTTTGTGGTTCGGCTAATTTTGTGGTATTTCACTTTCTACCTAGACTGGGAGGAAGCACATCTTTCTATTTATAAGTTTTGATGTGTGTCCTATGACAAGCATTTAACATCATGCTTACCTTCTTCTGTAAAAATGGGGTCTTCCTTTTACTTTTTTGAGTATTTATTATTTCTTTAATAAACTTACTACAAATGGTTGATATTCCTGATTTCAAACTCCTGAGCAGGCAGATTATAGGCATAAATCATTATGCCTTGCTTTCCTTTTCTCTCATTTTAGGAAACCTCAACTAATCCTAGTTTTACTTTCTAATGCCATGTTTCATGAAATATCTTCTTCAGAACTCTGAGAATTGATGTGAGTGAGAAGTACAGCCTATTTTTTATTCTCTTCTTCAGTTTGAATGGAAGATATATTGTGCTTTTTGGAGACATCTTTCCTTTTTTATCTTCAAGGGAAATAAAGCAAAGGGGAAGGAAAAAAAGTGTAACCTCTCCAATACCTAAAACAGTTTCTATCCTTTCTCCTTAATTTTGAAAACATTCTTGGCTCTTCATACTGCACAAAAGATAAGAATTTGAATTTCACTTACAAATATATATAATTGAACCTTAGCAAACCTTCACAAGTACAAATCTTAAATATGCAGTTATTTTTGGAAGAATCAACTTACCTCAGTTTTCCCCTTATATCCAGCTTAGATGGGATAGAGATTAGAGACAATGTAAATATATCTTTATCAAAATTCTTAATTCAAATAAAATAATCAAGCAAAATATCTTGCATAAAAGATTGTCTATAACTTAGTTTATTTCAAAAAGTTAAAACTTACTTTGTAATTAGTAGACAAAATTAAACACAAATTTCCTACATTGAATACAAAATTAACATTTTAACATAAAAAAGAAATAATCACCACCAAATATATTATATATGTAATATATATATATATATATATATATATATATATGTGGTGGGTCATGGGGCTTGAACTAGGCTGGGCACTGTCCCTGAGCTCTTCAGCTCAAGTCTATCACCCTACCCCTGAGCTTGGGTATTTTCCCTGAGCTCTTCAGCTCAAGGCTACCACCGTACCCTTGAGCCAAGCTCAACTAACCCTTTTCTACAGTTTATTTGAAGATAAGAATCTCAGGTCCTTTTGTGCTCTGGCTGGCTTTGAACCTTTATCCTCAGATCTCAGCCTCCTGAGTACATAGGATTAGAGGTGTGAATCATTGTGACCACCTTCACCACAATATTTTCGTTCTACTTAGCTTTTAAAAATTCTGATACAATTTTTTAAAAAATCTGATAAATCCTTTTCATTTTAGGATTGTTTATTAAATTTAGAATCCTAATTTTCTTCTTAGTGACAATTTGTTCCCTATATTTGATTAACATTCTGTAGAAGGAGAATGAAATGAAAAATTCAATTTAAATATTAATTTCTGTGTAGCATTTTTTCCTCATTGATAAAATAGGAATATATGATCATCTTTCTACTACTCACAAGTATATATATATATTTTTCTGTTTTTAGGCTTAGTTACATTACTTGTGTACAGGCTAAGTGAGTCATACTTTGTTTCTCACAATATTTCTTTATATGGACAGGCTATAGAGCTCTATTTGTTAATGTTTCATTTCAATGTACCTATACAAAAAGTTTTTTTAAAGATTGTTCATTTATATTGAGACTAGCTAATGATCTCAGAAATTATTAATATTTGTTTTAAAGTACTTTTAGGTGGGCACCAGGGGCTCAGGATCCTAGCTACTTGCCGCAGACCGACTCAGCGGCAGTGCGGGGAGACCAAGTTTGGATTCACAGGTCAGGAATGGATTCGGCGATGACAGACAGACACAAATGCAAGGGAGGTTTGAAGTCTGCTGCAAAGCTTTACTTGTAGAATGTGAGATTATATACAGTCAAAGTAGGAGTACTTTCTTTCAGTTGGCCTAAGGTCAAAAGATTACAATCATGTTTAAGAATCATGTTTCTAAGCAGAAAAGAAACTTCTCCCTCCCTTCTAAGGAGTTATGGTTAATATGTCAGACATTGTGGTTAGGTGTCATCCGCCTTGGCATTAATCAATATTAGTTTTGTTTACCATTTGTTCCATTCTAATTCTTCCTATGATTCTGTTTCTGGGTCAGTAATTATTACCCTGTGCCAGGAATTGTAAAACCTTAAACCTAAGAGTCCATTGTTGCTGTTCAGTTAGAGCACACCATGGTGCTCTAGCCCTTCTAATCCTTTCCCATATGATTCATTATGTACTTGCAACATTTACATAAGTAATGCAGATGCATTAAAGGCATATTCAGGTAAACTAACATTTATTACTAATTCAAAGATCATATTTTCCGTTTTAGTTTCTAATTCTGTCTTATTATTAATAGAATGCATTGAGGTCATCAAGGCTGCTGTGGGTGTGTATTGCGCCAGAGTAGCCAGGCATGCACTTTTAGTTCCTGGAGCATCTAGTCGCTCAATCAATTGTTTAGGCCAGTAGCTGGCACAGAATATTACTGCCATACCATCAACTATCAGAAATGAAAAGAGTGATAAAAGAATCCCAGCACCCAGCATTATGAGCATTCCACGCATATGTCCCGGTCTCTGCCAGGGACCTCCAGGAGGCCTGATCACCATTGGTGCGAACCTCAGGACTGGCAGCCATCCAAGCTCTTTCTGCTCCATGCTGCACAGACTCCGCTGGAGTGGATGTAGCAGTTCCCGGTTCTTTATTTTTTAAGCGATATGCGTAGGAGTCACGTTCAATGGAGTGCAGGGAAGTTAAAATAATTCTGAAGATAATAGGAAATATTAATAAAATTATGATTAGGACAGCAATACCTACACCAAGAAAAATAAAATATTGAATTCTAAAGTATTTACTCTTTGTTCAAGTTTTAAATCTATTATACACTGCTACATCCACTCCAGTGGAGTCTGTGCAGCAGCTACTCAGGAAACTGAGATCAGAGGACTGCAGATTGAAAAGAACCAGGGCAGAAAAGTGAGACTCTTCTCTCCAATAAATTACTCAGAAGGAAGTGGTGCTATGGTTGAAGTCATAATAGTGCTAGCCTTAAGTACAAAGAAGCTCAGGTTCAGTGCCCAAGACCTGAGTTCAAGGCCCAGGACCAAAAAAAAAAAAAAAAAAAAAAAGAATGTTATTAGTCAGAGTGATCTCTTAGAAGGCTTCAACAGGTTGGTTATTTATTTATTTATTTTGTGAGTCATGGGGCTTGATCTCGTTCTGATTGCTGTCCAGGAGCTCTTCAGCTCTAGGCTACCGCCCTACCCCTGGGACCTGAGGTGTGCAGCTCAAGACTACCGCCCTACTCGTGGGCCTGGGCATTGTTCCTGACCTCTTCAGCTCATGCCCTGCCCTTGAGCCAAGCCCCATTTTTCGTTTTCTGGAAGATGAGTCTCATGGCCGGTCTTTAGTGCCTGGGCTGACTGAACTGCGATCCTCAGATCTCAGCCTCCTGAATAGCTAGGATTACAGGTGTGAGCCATCATGCCTGGCAGCGTCACCAGTTTTGTCTTTACTATTCATAAACTTGTTCCTTTGATTATATCGCTGTCTATCCAACGTATTTTTATTTCTTCCTACATGTATTTCTCTCTATAACCATATGAATCATTCTCCTGGAATTACCATTTTTTAATTATTAAAATTTTTCTTGCAAATTGTACTTGTTTTACATAATATTAACACCAGAGATTGTGAAACTGTAGATTTAAGACTTGGCTGGCCCAAACTATACTTAAGTCTTTGTAACACAAAACGCAATCTGGTTTCGCCTAAATGGGAAAGTATTTTCTGTATCATTGTTACAGACTGTTTTTGTTTCTTTTTGACACTCCATAGCAAATATAGAGACTATGTACATGATAAATTTTATTAAGATAACCTTAAGCCAAAAAGATAGCAAACTTTACTGCACATATAGAGTGTTGGCTGTACTTTTGTATTCACATCTGTAATGAGCCTTCTTATCTATTATCTGATTTGGTTTAGTTTATTCTATGTACTCACAGTGGTCAAGCACTTGTATAGCATGTATAATGTTGTGAGTTCAATTCATAACAATGAAAATAAAAAAGAACCTTAAACTTCTGGATCCACTTTGTTTTTGTTTTTGTTTCTTTTAAATAATAATTGTAGATATTTAAATGAAAATATAGTTTTAGAGTATCAGAGCCTGTTATTGACTCTATAATAATTCTCTACTACATTACAATTCCAAGATGCCAATAGTTCATTCCTTCCACTCTTTGGTTTTATCTTTCTTTATCAAGACTGCCATAGACATGGAAATTGCATAACTTCTGAAATAAGCACAAATAAACAAAACATGCATGAAATGAAGAAATGATACAATCCTTCCATATAAACTATATCTTGGATAATAAAACATCACAAGATGAATTTTTTACCAGAGTTTTTCCTATATTCATGTGAATGCTGAAGACTTGCTTTTCTTGATGGTTTTCTATTTTCAGAAATATTTAAAAGTGTATTTACCAGGAAATATCTTTTTCTAATTTTACTAAAGAGAAATGAGTTCTCTTACTTTCATGATAAAATTGTTTATTGTATTATCCAAAGACATTTAATATGCAAAGGTATTCAGAGAGCCTGCTGGCAGTGCAGATTACCATAAATTAAGTAGAAGAGAAAGAAGAAACACACTGATTTGATGGTTGCAATAATGCAATAGATTTATAGAAACTGAGCAATTTGATAGTTATGCTTACATGTTCTCTGTACCTTGTAATTCTAAACAGATAGTCTGTTAGTACTACACTACAAGAATACGTAATTATCTTTTCCATTGTGATGAGTTTTGACTTTCAATAGTGTTAAAATGCTTCAGATATACTTTGCCTGATTTTTATGGCAATAGCAAAACTGTTACTAATGCAAATATGATAGAATACTTTAATTTTCATACACTGTGTAATGAATCATGAGCCCATATCTGCTTTCTTCTCCATCACTACAAAAAATAATGTTATGAGTTCCTAGCAACCAGGATATATAGATTGTGAATAAGAAAATGTGAAAAATCAAATTTAATTTATTTTCCTTTTCAACTTACATTAGAATTACAATGTACTAAAACCACAGAACAGAAATAAAGTGACCATATTTTGAAAATAATTTCTATGATCTTTAAGAAGTATATTCTGTTTTCTAGGGTTAAGTCAATTCAACTAGAAAATGATACTATAAATGTGATAAACAGAGATATGAATGGTCTTTTTACAGAAACAGAATACTAATTACTGGTTCCATCAGATGCAGGAAATATATCCACAGCTTGCTACTTACGCATATCCTCCCTTTTTTTACTTTCCTCTTATTTTTATACTCCTGTTCACTCTTCTATTCCTTTCTTTATATAGCAAAATTTTAATTGTATAGCAACATTTTCCACAGAAAAATAGAAACATAGTTTTATTTTCTCATCTAAGAATGTAAAAATTGGAGATAATCATTGAACCCATAGAGGCTGATCATGCATCAGAGATTGCTGCAGTAGTTGGATCTCAATAGGGAGAATTTGAAAGCAATGTACATGTAACTCAAGAAACAGAATTTCTTCTGTCCTTGTCAACCACTTTCGTGGGAAATCTATTTTTGGCTGCTCAAAACTTATTATAATTAATTAAATATTCAAAGTGATTTCATTGTTATCTTTATATACACATATATAATGTTATTTTCACCAAATTTTTCTATAAAATTCATTTTAACCATTTTTTCCTGGCCCCTTCTTTTTAAAAGCTTTTTAGTAAGTGTGGGTTTAACTAGCATTTGGAATCTAACAAAATACACAGTAAGTAGAATCACTTAGTCTGCTGAGTTATTTCTTCTTTCAAACTTACTAGTTACCATAAAATTCCTACATTTAACATATGGGACCATGTATGTGCATTGAAATCTGTTTATTAG
The DNA here is from genome assembly GCF_031878675.1 of Megascapheus bottae. Lineage (NCBI taxonomy): Eukaryota > Metazoa > Chordata > Mammalia > Rodentia > Geomyidae > Megascapheus > Megascapheus bottae. Next base: position 16,778,607 of record NC_143519.1, read on the forward strand.
TTCAGTGTCTATCTTCTTTTTTATCCCATTTTGGACTCCATGTGTCCAAAGTTACATTGTAACCAAGTAAATAATATGTCCTTTTGGAGGGTAATTTTGAGACTATTAACTTGATTTTAAGTTTTTTAAGTCCTTTTAGTGAGCATTCACTACAATGGATTGTCTCTGGATATTTTAATTAAAGCACGAACATTGAGGGCATATTAGTTTTAATCATGGTGAATCAACCCCCACCCCCCATGAAGAGAATTTTGTTTTCACGAGGTACCAGTGGCTCACAACTGTAATCCTGGCTACTTAGGAGGCTGAGATCTGAGGATTTCATGCCACTCGGGCATGAAAGTCCATGTGAGACATCTCCAATTAACCTCCAGAAAACCAGAAGTGGCAATGTGGCTTAATGGGTAGGGCGGTAACATGGAGCTGAAGAGCTCAGGACAACACCTAGACTCCGAGTTCAATGAATAACAAAAAATAGTTTAGTTTGGTTTTCATTGCATAAGTAGATGAGTTTTAATATGCCTTAATATACCACCCATTCTCTTTCAGATTCAAAATGGATTGGTGAAAGATTAGTCAAGATAGCATCCTTCTATTTTCATTTGCAAAAAAAAAACATTGTTAATTCAGTTATTCCAGAATGATTACAAGAAATTGTCTTCATTCCTAAAACTATTTAAATTTGTATTTGTTGCTTTTACAGGCAAAACTTTCTTCTTCCTGCAAAGAAAGAAATCATTTGCTTTGTTAACCCATATAATATTTTCAAGACAGTAATTTCAGTAGTATAATTATCAATTTGCTCTGAAAACTAAAAAAATCTGTTCATAAACTACATGGAAAGTGGTGTGTGGTAGATTTTTTGTTCAAATATCTAATGTAATTTAATATCTGGAAACATGATATAAGTTCACATATGTTGCAGTACTGCTTTGCTTAATTCGAACTCTCCAGGACTTTGTGCAGGCAAAAGATGGGTAAAAGAAGGGCACGATTCGAAAGCATAGCTGTCAGAACATGAAGCACCCAATACCAATTTGAGTGGATGAAATGGAAATGCCTGTTATTCAACACCAGCTAACTGACGAGTGTTGTGAACAAGTCAGAAAAAAGGCAAAGGCATCTCGTTTCAGGATGAAATGAGAACAAGAAAATGAATACACTGACCACATAATACATTGAGATGAATGAGCGGCAGAATAGGATACACTGCTTATTTTAATAAGCTAAAAGTCCTGTCACCGGGGTACTGCAGAAACTGGACAAAAATATGAATTTATCATTGTAAAAATAATTTTAATAAATAAAAAATAAATGTCAGTTTAGACAGGATTTCTAACACAAAATACAATATATTAAACAACACAATATTTAATATACAATTATTTCATAAAAAGCTAATATACCTGGGTGCAGACAGCTCTTGCCTCTAAGTCGAGCTACTCAAGAGACTGAGATCTATGGATTGTGGTTCTAAGTATACTAAGGCAGGAATGTCTGTGACAATCTTATCTCCTATTAACCACCAAAAAAATCTGGAAGTAGAACTGTGGCTCAAGTGGTAGAATGGTAGTATTGACCAAATTAGCTCAGGTTCAGCACCAGTTGATGAGTTCAAGTCCCAGGACTGGGGAGAAGAAAAAAAGGAGAAAAAGAAAGAGAGTCAGAAAGACGGAGGGAAGGAGGGTGAAAGAAGAAAGGAAAGAAAGAAAGAAAGAAAGAAAGAAAGAAAGAAAGAAAGAAAGAAAGAAAGGAAGGAAGGAAGGAAGGAAGGAAGGAAGAAAGGAAGGAATGACAGAAAGAAAACAAAACAAGAGTGAACTCAAGGTTTGATGGTATTTTAATTAATATTTTATTTAAAAATAAAAATGTGAATATGTTCTGATGATCAAAGGCATATAAAAGATGATAATGAAAGAAATCGAGATGAAGTTAGGAAACAATTGCTGCAAACTTAGAAAAGTTTTGTTTCCAAGAATCAATTTTATTTGTTTTCTAATGTGTGAGAACATTTTTCTTTTTCCTTTTACAAGAGAAAAGATTCATAGAATTTGAATGAATTTTATCATTTTATTTGTTCAACTCTTTTAAGAAAAATGTCATATTAACCTATTACAATTGTAATGAGTTTTGGGTTCTACATAATTATTTGTGGTCTATATATTTTCTGCATATATTGTAAGTAATATCTAAGATTATATCTATATTTTAATAATATTAATTTACAGATATTATAAAGATAGTGGTCAAGTTCAGTCCAGTGTTGAATTACTAATATATATCAATAAGCAATAAAGTAAAATTAGGACAGAGAGTGGTGTACCCAAGTGCAATAAGAACACAGACAATATGTAGGGTTATCTCTGTGAAAAAAAAGCAGTGAAGACATCATCAAAAATATTTCAATTTGAAAATATTGATAAGCTTTTAAGGTATGGAAGTTAGAGAGAGTACCTAGAAAATGACAGACCTAGCCCATCAAAGAACACCTGGAGAATCTGTCCAGGTTTAATGAACATATGACAAAATGAAAAGGACAGGAGGAGTTAAAAACTATTAATATGATTTGTGGGGGATTCATATATTGCTGAACAAGGTGGGAGCTTACGGAAAACTGCCTGCTTCAGAAGATGCAAGGACTTCAGGAGTAGGAAAATAATGTGGACAATGTAAACACTGCACAGGAGAAGAATCTGCAGTATTAGGATGCTGTCTTGACAAAGACTTGGTGTGTTTAATGTTTAACTTTACGGGGTTAGGCTTGCCCGAGATAGTAACCCTTCTTAAATTCCAGTGAGTTTAGACAACCACCGCATCTCCAGTTTCTTTGTAGCTGAACCTGTGGAACTGTTTCAGTGAATAACTAGAAAAAGGTGTGGAACTATATTTGCATGTTGGGATCTTGGAGTTGTCATGAGTGGAACTGGGTCCCTTCAGAATTTCTCTGTTGAAGCAGTCACCCCAAATACCCAATTCTACTGTGTGTGTGTGTGTGTGTGTGTGTGTGTGTGTGTGTGTGTGTGTATTCTCATTATCTTGATTTGGGTATGCACAGCCTAAGCATCATGCAGTATATAAAATGGCAATGATGTAACAGAAGCATAAAGATGGCAATGTGCAATGTACAAAGAGAAACACTTCAGACAAATTCCTCCCTCACAGAGGGACCTATGTGATTATGCAACATCTTTATTTACCTGCACTTTGTCTCTTACTTCTAGTTTGGCAGTATTCATAAGGCACTGATAAATCTTTTTCATACCATCCCATCTGCTCTCGAAACTAAGTCAGTATTTAAGGGAAGCCTAACATACTCAGTTTAGGGTACTGAGGATGATATCTTTTTTTCTTTCCTGAAATATTTGTATTTTCTCTGTACATTGTGTTGTTAATTCCCAAACAGCATATAGTTGAGAGTATAAACTTCCAACATACAGTGTGCCCTTAAGCTCTAGAAGCAAATATCCTTTAGCCAAAAGAAAACTTGCCAAATCAGCAGTCTTTTTGCCAAGTATTTAAACTAGTACATCCCGTGAAAGGTATGATTAATGTGTTTTCTTAGGAGAAAGTAATCACTGAATATCAATGTTTTTGTTTAGTGTTTTTCACAAAGTCGTTTGGGGCATCTTGTGATTGTACAAGTGTTTATCAGGGTGATAAAGCAGAGGAACAATATAAGCTACAATATAAGCAATCCTGCTTTTACAGTTTAAGTAGAACTCACTAACAAGATTTGACAATTTGTTATTAGCCATTGATTTTAAAGAACATTACCTTACAAAAAAGCTTAAATTATATTAAAAGCAGGAAACAAAATGTTCTTTTTTCATGAAAGAAGTATTTTTTAAATCTTGGAATACAGCACTAAGTGTGTTTTTTAAAAAATCATTCTGTGAAGAACTAGCAACTTCTCCAGTTTAGATATTTGTCCTTTCACCACAAATACAATTTAGTGTTACCTTTATTATCTAAAATAATCACCAAGAAAAATTTGGCACTTTTGTTTTGCTGAATAATAGACAACAGTTTGCAAAAGAAATTCAAACTACATATATTTAATACTGTTTTTCTCTCAAATGCATTTTATATCCTATGCTTGCAAATAGGGCTGCTCATACCTGCAAACCCAATGACTTAATAAGCAATAATACCTTTGTGGTTCAAAGTCAACCTATAGAAAAATGTTAGCAAGAATCTGTATCCAGGAAAGTTCCAGACATAGTGATTGATGCCTGTAATTCTAGGTAACAGGAAAAGAATTACACTTCTAAGACATCCTAGGCAAAAGTGAATTCCTGTATGAAATACAGTCAAGGCAAACAAAAGAGCTAGGGACACAGCACAACTAAGAGTATACTTATCTAGCCATCAAGAGCTCCTGAATTCAAATCCTAGCCTTACACAATTCATTAGTTTATAAATCAGTTTGCAATTAATCGATCAACTTATTCATAGCATCTAAAATAAACTGCACATTAAATTTATTGAATAAAATGGATTACTTTTTTCTAGGCATATGATAGTCAAATTACTCTTTTTTTAAGATTATGTAAATTCTTTAGTTCCACTTTAGCTATATAAACAGATTTTAAAGCTTCTTAGTTAAGCTTGGTATGGTTTATGCTCATAGTCATTCGACAATTGGGTGGCTGAAGCAAGAAAATTTGTTACACTAAAGATCTATGATTCAGGTCAGGGTAATTCAGTGAAACACTTCCCCAAAAGCAAACACCTTCTAGTTAAATTAATTGGCAGACTATACTCAATTGGGTGGATATCAAACTAATTTTCATAATGTTTAAGGCAGTAATTTTACTATTTAATGGGGATTTTTGGAAAGCATTCATTCATAGTATATTTACTAATATTTTGGTTTTATTTTATAACATCATTTTTATACAGAATCTCACTAATTTGCTAAGATTTTCCTGTCATATTTTTGCATAAATTAAAGTGGAAATTTTTTTAGTTTCCCTGTTTTTTTACATCCTCTGTTTCTAAAATCTTTGTAGTTTCCCTAAAATTTTTAACACTTCTACATAGTTTGCTTATGTCTAAACATAATTGATATAATTAACATTGTTTCAACTGTCATGGTTACTTTGTCAAATAACCATGGGAGACTTTGGCTTAAAAGTTTATAATTTATGATCAGTTGTAATGATTTTTCTTTCAGAATCAGTGGTTAGTTTTTAACTCGAAAATTATACCGATCTCCCAAGGTTATTCAATAGTTAGGTTGCCTACATGTGCCCATATTGACAACACTATTTCACAAATAATTCTATGTAGCATCTCATGCCTTCCAATTGAATCTGCTTTAATTAAAATTAAAGTAATCCTAAAGAAATTCCTCATAATAGATTCTTTTGATGTTCAACTCCATTCCCTTCTCTTTTTCTGTTTCTCTTTCAAAGTATGTTAATATTGCTCTTATTATTTGATAGATATTTTTAACTTACTTCAAAATTACAAGCAGATATTTTATTTCTCTTTTTACGTGTTAATAATGCCTATCATCTATGGTTTTCATTTCTCTAGTGATCTGTCACTGGCCTCATAATTATTTCTTCACAGTTTAAAATTTGTATCTTCTGCTCTTTTTTTTATTTGCTGTTTTATTTTACTGAAACTATTGGCAGATACATTACTTCAAGATACTGTGGATCCACAGTTTTCATTAAAAAAAAATTCAGCTAACATCTCTGAAAATGTTGCTTTCCATCATGGGTTTCCATTTCCTTTTGAGTTAATGATATTTGTAATTCTACAGATTCCCTTTTGTGTATTTTAAGTCTCTATTTATCTGGCTCCACTTGTCTTCCTGTTTCATTTCTTCCAATCTAAGATTTAACTCACAAATCATATATCACTGGTATCAGTTCAGTCTCAGAAAGTTTTGATATAATCTTTCTAGTTATAAGATTTCTTTCATGTTAGTGCAGCGTCTCTAAGTTCGCTTTGCTTCAGTACCACCAACATTTATATTACATTTTTAAAATCCTGGGCCTTGAACTCAAGGCCTGGGCATTATCCTTGGCCTTTCTCAAGGCTAGCATGACATCACTTGAGCCACAGCACCACTTTTGGATTTTCCCTGTGTAGGTGGTATAGGGGAATAGAACAGAGTTTTGTGTATGATAGGCAAACATCTACCTCTACCACTAGGGCATATTCCTGGCCCAACATTTGGATTCTATCTGTTTTGACAGTATTCACCTCCCTCTCCCCCTCCCGTCTACTTTTAAACACCATTCCTATTTTTGAAATGGTGTGTTTTGTCTCCAATTATTTCAGTATTACATACAGCAGACAAAGAGAGTTGAATTTGCTTGGTCCATACTGTTAAAACACATTGTATTTATTAATGAATATTTTCTGGAGAGACAGGTCCAACATAGCAAAAATATTAAGATGGTGCTTAGTGAAAGTAATACACAAATCTCTGTATACATAGCCAAAACTTGAAGGTGTTCATTTGCTGCAGCTGTGAAGCCACACCTGGAACAGATCCAACTGGAATTGTTACTCTTCTATCATGTATCAGGTTCTACTTGCCTTTACACATCCAAATATGTATGGAATTGGGACATAATGAGAATGTCCATCCTTGCAACATTCAGCTCCTTCATCACTGGGTTACCATTCTCTGAGATCTCTCCAGGAGATCAGATGACTCTTGGGTTCATGTTTTCCTATATGGAAGTGCTTCTTTTAGCCTTCACTTTTTTACATGATAGATTATGTTTGATAAATACAAAGATAAACATGGGAATGCTGCCATTTATTGAACATAGTCATTTGTAGTATTTAGCTCAGAATTGAGGAAATCATCACAGGATTGGGTTGGAGCTACATCTCCAGCGATCACTTGATCTCCACCTGTTAGTTTGTCAGTCTACTCTCATCTATGGGCTACAACAATATTGTTTCTTCTGAAAATAAAGCCAGGTAATAGGAGACAGTGTCTACAATTCCTCAATTTTTTATATTTCCTCTTGCACAGTTAGTTACTCAGTAAAAATTCACCTCTTTTGTTGGGGAAGGTTAGGACTCAATGCGAAAGTACATATTTCTGAACAAGAACTAAAGTCTTTTACAAGGAGAATGGACCTCCAGTAGTATAAACTCTTCTATAAACTGGATCAAGGCTGGAGTTTGAGAAGTTTTAACTTTGATTTTATGATTCATTGTGGTCTTTCATTCACTTGGTCTAAGTTATCCACTTACACAGATGAAGTACAAATTTAGTAGTTTCCCTTCTATTTCTACTTTCGATTATTCATTCCAAGGCATACTATGATTAATAATCTACAATATCTATTTCAAAGGCTTCTGTTAATATTTTTAGCCAGATCTGATTTTGTGCCTCTTCTACCACTATGCAATGTCATTTAGTTTCCATTTTTAAAGCACATTCCCTGGATTTTTGCTTGTATATACACAAAGCTGGAGCAGCTCTGTGGGGTAGTAATTTATCATGTAATTAATCACACTTTTCTCCTTTTCTTGAGGGCTCCTCTGGTACATGAAGTTGGTTGCAGATCAAAATGCAAAGTAGCTTTTTGAGGAAAGCTACTGTGGAAAACTAGCATTATTTTGCACAATTAAAACTATACATGTTTTTCAAAAATACAGGATTAATACCATCATAGCAGGGCAAACTGGTCACTTTTGGAGGTTACTGCCTTCTAGGATAGACGATCTTCTTATATTCTGTGTAAATAAGCTATATGCATTGGCAATAAGTATGCATTAAATCTAGGGGTCAGTGTCTACAGTTTCAGCTAGTTTTTTTTTTTTGTCACATATTCCATGATGTCTTTCAGGATTCACATCTTTAAAAAGGAGAGCCTTATTTTAAGATGGAGCATCAGAGACTTCAGTTGGATGTGAGAAATTTGCGAGTTTGTGACTTAGAAGATTCTGGGAATGAAGGTTTCTGTAATTTACATAGCAGTGAGTTGAGATTCAGTCTTTTCCAGTCACTGGAGGACTGTTGCCTATATGAAAAGAATAATGTTTTTCAGTCAGTTTATAGATTAAAATATCATTCACATCATAGAACATAGTCACAAACATATATGCATAATATATGGTAATAATACATACTATGCATATTAGAAGTGATGCACATACAAAAATTTCTCTTCTCTGATTCCAAAACAGCAAGCAAAAGGCAGAAATGAAGGCATGGTGCAAGGAGTAGAAAACAGTTTAGAAAGTAGGATGTCTTGATCTCAACTTCAATATAGTTAACTAGTTGTTAATTAATATAAACAGAAGTTTTATTCCTGTGAGGCTAACTCAAAAACATTTTTATTATCCCATCTTTCATCCTAACTTGTCTATTCATTTTTTGTTCCCAGGGTATAAAACTGTTTGTTTAACAGAGAAGAAAACATGCCTGGAAGCGAACAAACATTAAAACAATTACAAATACACACACACATATGGAGAACTGTAAGAGCGCTGGAAGGCAAAGGAAAATTTTGATTCTTCCTGAAATCAAGCTGGAAAATAAATCAGTTTAGAAGACTCAGGCTATTCTGCCTATTATAGTTTTCACATAGCATAAACACTTATCCCAAGGTGTTTTGCTGAGCAAAATTACCCCAGAAATGGTTCAAGACTCTAAGATTATTGAGTGGGAAGAAATCAAAGTTTCAGGCATTACTTACTATATTTCTCAGATACTCAAGAATATGTGATGTGTTAGTAATCTCTGGAGACACAGTGCCAATATAAAATACACACGTAACATGTACACCAAAACCCCAAGTTTAAGGAATTCGCTGCAATTGATTATGGTGGCTGGCAAGTACAAAATCAGGTTGTAATGTAGAAATTTAGAGAAGAGTTGATGGGAGCCTTAAATCTAAACCTGAAGCTTGATAATTTTGACATGCTCTTCAGGAGATAATTTCTCATAATACTAAGATTATGGGTCAATTAAAGGAGATTCATCTAAATTGTGAAGGTCAATCTTCTCCACTTAAAAATGTACTGATTTAACTGTATAACTGTAACCCCTTTATACACTGAAATAAAATTAATAAAAATGTATTGAGTTAAATAATATATGTCTATATGTCTATATGTGTATATATATATATATACAAAGACAAGTGACTTAAGAAATTTCCTTAATAAAGAAAAGTAATACATTAGTAGTCAGTAGCTACACAATGCTTTGATACATATCTTCAGAAACTACCTTTAAATACAGATGTAAGAATAGAGATAAATGGTATATTAATAAGCTATGAAAGGAAACTCAGTATCTTCCTATATTCATAGATGTAATGGTTGAACATCCATGTTATTGATTTTTTTTTTTTGCCAGTCTTGGGCTTTGGCTCAGGGTCTGAGCACTGTCCTTGAACTTTCTCAAGGCTAGAGCTCTACCACTTGAGCCTCAGCACCACTTCCGGCTTTTTTCTATGTATGTGGTACCGAGGAATCGAACCCGGGTATTTGTGCATGATAGGCAAACACTCTACTACTAAGCCAAACTCTCGGCCCCCATGTTATTGATTTTTTACACATATTTTTGAATAATTTTTATTGTAATTAATAAAAGAGTTCCATGATATTTGAAAGATAGAGGGAGCATTAATTCACATACATTGATATCCTTTCACATGTCGTGTTCCCCATTTCCCGCCCCCCCACCTTTTTAAAATATAAAGAAGCTCAGTTTTTAGTTTCCAAAACAAAGTTACCATTTCTGGATTCCATTTTTTTGCTGTTCAGTATTTCTCAATAATTTTAATTTCCTGTTCATTCAAATATGATTACTTTATTTCCAAACATTCATAACACTGACATTTTCTATTAAATATTTTAAGTTTTTCTCTGATATCATCATGTATATTTTTACTGTTATAGTTATAAATGGTAGTATGTTAGGGATATAATATTCTTTAAGTTGTCTCAGTCGTTTCCCAGTTATTGTTATTGTAATTAAAATCAAATATCCTTTTCATGTGGATTTCATATAATTTACAATGAAAGAACAGTTTGTTTGGAAGTCTAACTGCTTCATGCTGTTAGATAAAATTATTATGGAACATTAAAGCCATACACATAAAGAAAGGAAAAAAAAAGGAAACGCTCTTCAATCACCCAAGCACAATAAATGCATTGAGACAGTTTTGCACTTGTTTATTTGTTCTGGAAGTCAGCCAAATTAACATGTAATAATAAATAACCACAGATGTCAATGCAAAGTAATGAAAAGTGACAATGTATCAGTTTCAAGTGCAGCATGAGGTGTTGCCTTTTGCATAGATCAGATTTAACCAGGGCATTTCATTTTGAGTAATACTGATCTTTGGCATGAGCAGAAACATTTATAATCCCAATTACTCATCCAACAAGACTACTATGAATAACACACTTCGTTTGAAAAGAAAGCAAATAACATTTTCCGTAAGTATTCCTTTCTAAAAATCTAGGTTATTTGGGCAAAACTCTATTTCTTCCAAGTTTCATTTAATAAAGAGCTGCCTTTTGTAAATATCACAAAAGCCTAAATAATTTACATGAAGTATTATATATTTCCTTCTAGTGTATTTCAACTTAAAAATTTTACCAAAATAATATATTGACTATAAAACATTTCCACAAGAAATATGTTAAGCCAGTATTTGTAATGAAATCATTGTCTAAAATCATCCATTTAAAATACTTTATTATATTTAAATAATTTTACAAAGGAGCTGCCAATAATTCAATTAATGTGGTGTCTTGACCAATGTCATTCTTTCTTTCCATATATTTTATTGTAATTAATAGAAGGGTTACATTATATTCACCAGATAGAAGGTGCATTACTTTACAAACATTGATACCCAATGTCATTCTTTTCAACATTTTTATTCATCCCTCCCCAACCAACCCCTTCTCTCATACTTTGTAATTTTGTTGTATGATACATTGTATTCTTGACTCTATTTTACCCCTCTTGTTCTCTTCATTTGTTTTCTTCTTTCCACTTGACCCTATCCCACCCCTTCAGAGGATGCATTTCCTAGCATTTCATTTGGCTGGACTTTGATTTTTTTTTTTTGTTTCCATATCCTGGAGTTTATTTCACTCAGCATCACCTTATATGGTCATATATACATAGCTATTGAGCTATTGCTCCACAAAGTTATTTAACATCTTTAGTGACTACATGCTCCAGCACATGTCAAAAAACGTTCCCAGCTTTAGACAGTTGAAAAAAGAATACAATTATGTATATTGTGAGCAGAACATGTCATGTCAAGATATGTTCTTGCAAATATGCTTTTGGTTATTCACAAACACTAACAATAATTGCTTTTGTGGGCTGCTTCAGTATATTCTTTTTGTTGTTGTTAGTGGTCATGGGGCTTAAACACTGGGCCTGAGCACTGTCCCTGAGCTCTTCAGCTCAAGGCTAGTGCTCTACCACTTGAGCCCCAGTGCCACTTCTGGTTTTCTGGTGGTTAACTGGAGATAAGAGTCTCATAAACTTTTTTTCCCTGGGCTGGCTTTGAACTTCGACCCTCAGATCTCAGCCTCCTGAGTAACAAGAATTATAGGCATGAGCCACTGGTGCCCTGCTTTTAGTACATTCTTATTTGTACAGAATGTCCCACATATGGTGAATTTGGAAGTGAAGCTTATCTAACAACAACAGTAAAAAGTTTACTCTCCCATATTCTTTTTTTTTTTTTGCTTTTGCTATTCTCTTTTTTTATTGTGATTAATAGAAGGGTTACATTATATTCACCAGATAAAAGGTGCATAACTTTTACAAACATTGATACTCTTTCTCATGACATGGTCCCCATTTCCCTCCCACCCTTGCCTCCGCTTATCTTGATTTCCTCCCTTCCCTATCCAATTCCAAATAACCAATTAAGCATGTATAAAACATATCAGATAACAAGGTGAAATATTATAACAATATGAGATAACCAAGGTATGGCAAAAGAGATGAGAGATAACATAGTACATTAAGAACTATTGTGCCCAGAAACTTGAAGCCACCTCTGATAGCCAGAGACCAAAGATCAATGCAAATTGTAATGAGTCGTTTATTGATGAGCTCGAGCATGGGTCTCTGCGCACTGATAGTCGAGTGCAGACCAGAGGTCCTGAGCACAAGATTACAGCCCCTTTTATACATTTTTTGTTAGGGGGAAGGCCCCAGCAAGTAATAGCAACAAATCAATACGCCATGAGGGAAATTTATACTATAATTCCATTAAATGATTGGTGCAATACAAAGCAGGAAAGGGGTCGTGACTAATCATTGGTCAGTCTAGCTGGCTGTCATTTTAGGAGGATGGTTTTAGACCAGATATGAGTCTAGGGGGATCTCCATGGTGATGGGCTTGTGATTGGTTGACATCTGCCCTAGTTTGCTGGCTCTCGCATGTCCAACCTTGTTGGTGCCAGATGGCTACTATCTCTAGCTCCCAGCTTAGAATGTGTATATTCCTTACTACAGTGTAGCTCAGTCTGGGAACCAAGGACAAATGGGTGGTTGTAGATTAGCCACAAGGACAGCAGTTGCATTTCTCAGTGTTTTAGCAAGCAGATATACAGAAGCAGAAAGGCAAGTTAAGGAAATACAAGTATAAACATACAAATGAATACAAGTATAAAAATACAAATGGCTGGCATAGGTTTATAGAAAATATATAGATATTTTCTATGCTCCTGAGAACAACAGTCATTCATTATATGGCTTTTGTTTCCTTATCCTGGAGGTCCTCACATTTAGTGTCATACTATTTGGCCTAATTGGACTTTGATTTTTACCTTCTAAGGAATTATATTATTTGATATCTCCCCTGAATCTACTGAATTTCATTTAGTCCATTTTATTCACTCCTGTACTATTGGATGTATTTAATTATGCATTCAAATATTATCTTAAAGAGCATCCATTTTAATGTGGGAGAAATTTGATTCCTTGTAGCTATATTGACATAAGTAGCTCCTGCTTTCTTTTGCTTTAATTTAACTTCTGATTGGGTTGATTTTAAACACAGTATGGTTTTATCTCCAATGATACTGAATAGTGTGATTTGATAATAGAAACAAAGAAAAATATAATTTAATACACCTAATTTACCACTGTAAAACTCTTTCATAATATTGCATGCAAATTTTTTTGGCAAATTAGTGATTGTAACAAAATTAACTGGTTGTTTTTATTTTCACTGTACCTAAGGGAGAAAGAAAGGATGAATGCCAAAATACAAAATCCCTGTAAAAGCACTTCATACAACTGAAAGTCTTACATCCTCTGAGAATCCTTATCTGTTACAGCCACAGAGCTAAAATGGTTATAAATAAAACCAAATTTCATCTTACCACTAGATTTTCAACCACTGAAATGCTTATTATTCAAGGCGAGCTCACTGAGAATGACGATGATCTTGGAAGTTTGAAAGGGGACATGGAGAAAAGATTTTGATTAATCTGGCAAACTACATTGATTCTATAATTACATTTTTTTTTCTGACAATGGAGAGTCCTTACTTCCAGCTGGCTCTGTCAACATATCTATTTGGGGTATTACCACAGAAGTCCTTAATCCTGGTTTGATTGAGTCTTCTGAGGATCTATCTCCAATGCTCCGATTCAAGTCACAACCAACTTCCTCAGGATGGGTAGGTACAAGGTGTGTCCATGGGAGGATACATCACAACTGCAAAGAAATATGTAACTCATTCAAGCACAAAGAAGTCAAGGATTTAGGCAAATAAATAGTGTGCAAGAAAGGTGCAAGGATCATAAATGACATCCAATTTATAGCCATGGATGTAGGAAGAAGAAATTTAGTTTGCAATGTTGATATTTGAGAGGTAGAAAGCAATCTTATTTATTCAAGATAGAATGGGCATTGACCAAAAAATTACATAGTTGGTTAAGTTGTAATGTTGACCTGTATTTTTTTTTCCAAAACCTGAAGAAAATTGTAATGTTGATATGAGTCAGACATTTACAGCATACACTGTTGGGGTTTTTAGCGCTTCTTGCCTCATGACCCGCAAGAGGTACAAGGAGAACATACCCTGACTAAGACAAGACCTGGAAAGTTAGGGCTGACTGGTCGCCTTCACCCAGCCCTCCTTCTCCAAAGGGAAGACACAGACAGGCCAGGGAGACTGTCACAGCAGGAACTCGTTTATTGGGAAGGTACAAGGGGCTAAAGTAAGATGCAGGAGTCTATCAGCATAAAGGTGGGTAGGGCAAGTGAAGGTAGGTGCGGTCAGAGAGGGCGGCGGGGCCAATCCCAGGGTTCCAGGTAGCCTTATTTTACATCACAAACCACAGCCCAACCTCCCAATGAGACGAAAGGCAGGTTGGCCCATTTTCCTAATGTGACGTTTCCCACAATTCACTAGAAAGATAAATGGTATATGTTGTTCAATATGATCAAGAGTAGTCGTAAGTAGTGGAAAAGCTATATTAATATTTAATCTATAGATAAGATTTATATTGCCACAGGACATCATTGCACTCAATACCTAAATTCATGAAGAATTATTAGATTCTAGGTAGACTGGGGTCAAGTGATGGCATAAACAAAAATGTACTTCATAATGAACAATGAAGTAAAAATAGCAATAAGAATAATTTGACTTACGTAGATTTATAGTACTGATTAGTGGGATTCATTGTTCTATATAAGGAGAAAAACTCTACATTAAATGGAAAGAAACATACCTAAATCTTTAAATGGAAGGACATGCAATTAAGTTGATACCAATAATAAAGAGCATTTCTTGATCCAGAATACTTATAATGGAGCCATATTGCCACATTAGGAAGAATGCTAATACATTGTCATAAATTTGGATTGCTATTCAGTTTTGTCATTCCCAGTAAGATTTAAAAGGTCCAAATTTGAAGCAAGGAAATATCAATTTATGAAAAATAAAATAAATTATCAAATATTTCCGAAAATAATAAATGCTGGTTCCAGACTAACACTGATCTCAAGAAATCTAAAATATACTGTAATCTGTAATATTCATAATGGATACTAAAGAGTTCAGATCATACTTTTTTGTCAACATTGGAACTTTAGTTCATGTTCATCTTAGGTGATAATCTGAGTATTCATGGATCCATGCTGTGGTAATTTCCCCAGATTAGAAGACATTATTAATTTAGATACAACCATGATTGGCAGAATCACCGCACATGTTTTCCTCACCTATGAGTAAGGGCAAGGATAAGCAAAAGATGGCCATACAAACAAATCTACTTAAAAAATAGTATCAATATGTACTCACTCCAAAAGGGATTGCACACTTTAGTGTCACAATCAAAGACTTTGCAACAATGTGCAAGAAATGTGGAAAGGAGTAGAATTACTAATTCCACCACATCCTATTTGGCCTCTTCAGAGAAAGATAGGCCTTAGAAAATAGCAGAACTTGCTATCTATGTCCTTTGCCATACAGAAGCTCTGCAGTGTCATGCAGTCCCACTTATGCAGCCTTTCTCTGATTTCTTGTGTTTCTTGGTCCTTATTAAGAAAGTTTCGACCTGTGTCGAGGAGGCCTAGTGTATCTGCTATTCCTTCTTGTAAAGCTTTCAATGTATAGGCTTTTACCTCTAGGTCTATGATCAATTTGGAGTTAATCCTAGTGAAGGGTGACAAAGAAGGATTCAAACTTTAGTTTTCTGCAGGTGCTTAACCAGTTCTGCCAGCACCACTTGTTGAAGAGTCTGTCTTACTTTTTTTTTTTTTGCTCCCTTGTCAAAGGTGGTCATAGGTCTGTGGTTTAATATGTGGGTCTTCAGTTCTATTCCATTGGTCTTCAGGCCTGTTCTTGTGCCAATAACACCCTGTTTTGGTCACTATAGCTCTGTAATAGAGTCTAAAGTCTGGAATTGAAATTCCTTCTGTGCTGTTCTTTTTGCTAAGAAGTGTTTTGCTATACGGGGTCTTTTATTATTCCATATGAAATTTTGGATTGCCTCTTCTATTTCTTTAAAGAGTTACATTGGGATATTGATGGGTATTGCGTTGAATTTGTAGATAGCTCTTGGCAAGAGTGTCATTTTCACGATGCTGATTCTTCCAATCCAGGAGCATGGAAGTTTTTTCCATTTCCTCAGTTCTGCTTTAATTTCCTTTTTCAGGATTTTAAAGTTTTCATCAAAAAGATCCTTTACATTCTTAGATAAGTTAATTCATAGGTACTTTATTTTCTTTGCGGCTATTGCAAAAGGAGTTGCTTTCCTGACTGTTGCCTCATTCCTCTCACTGTTAGCATATAAGAAGGCAGTTGATTTTTGAGGGTTACTTTTATAACCTGCTACCCTTCCAAAGTTTTGAATCAGCTCAAACAGCTTGGAAGTGGAGTATATAGGGTTCTTTAAGTACAGAATTATGTCATCTGCAAAGAGGGAAAGTTTCACTTCCTCTTTCCCTATTTGGATCCCCTTTATGCTTGCTTCTTGCCTTATTGCACTGGCTAGAAATTCTAATACTATGTTAAAGAGGAGTAGAGACAGTGGGCATCCTTGTCTCGTTCCTGATTTTAAAGCGAATGGTTTTAGCTTTTCGCCATTCCTACAGAGCTGAAGAAGATCTTCACTAACCATACAACAGACAAAGGCCTCATATCTAAAATATATCAACAGCTCCAAAAATCGAATCACTCCAAAACTAATCTCCAAAGAAATAACCATCCAATTAAAAGATGGGCCAAAAACTTAAAGAGAGTCTTCTTTGAAGAAGAAATAAGAATGGCTTACAGACACATGAAGAAACGCTCAATATCTCTGGTCATAAAAGAAATTCAAATCAAAACAACTCTAAGATTTCACCTCACTCCAGTTAGAATGGCCAGGATCAAGAAATCTAATAACAATAGATGCTGGAGGGATGTGACCAAGAGGGATCACTACTACACTGCTGATGGGAGTGCAAACTTGTTCAACCACTATGGAAAGCAGTATGGCAGTTCCTCAAAAGACTAAACATAGAACTCCCCTATGACGCAGCAATTCCACTACTAGGCATTTACCCAATTGACCAGAAACAGAGACATACTAAATCCACTAGCACAATGATGTTCATTGCAGCACTATTTACCATAGCAAAGATATGGAACCAACCCAGATGCCCCTCAGTTGATGAGTGGATCAACAAGGTGTGGTATTTGTACACAATGGAATTCTATGCTGCTGTCAGAAAGAAAGATATTGCCCCATTTGTAACGAAATGTAAAGACTTAGAAAAAATGATATTAAGTGAAGTAAGCCAGACTCAAAAGAACTTAGGCTCAATGGTTTCCCTCATTTGTCATAATCAGTAGAAACCATAGGGTCGCCTAACAGAGAATTACAATAGAACAAAATCTAAATACACAAGGCCATATAGTATGACACTAAATGAAAGGACCTCCAGGATATAGAAACAAAAGCCATATAATGAGTGATCGTTTTCCTTAATGTACTATGTTATCGCTCATCTCTTTTGCTCTCCCTTGGTTATCTCATATTGTTACAATATTTCACCTTGTTATCTGATATATTACATTTGCTTAACTGGTTATTTGAAATGATATAGGGAAGGGGGAAATCAAAATGAGCAGGGAGAGGAGAGGAGGGAAATGGGGACCATCACAGGAGAAAGTATAACAATATTTGTGAAGTAATGTACCTTCTCCCTGGTGAATATAATGTAACTCTTCTATTAATTACAATTAAAAATACATGACAAAAAATAAAAGCAAAGAATAATGATCACCCTTCTACTTGAGGAAGAAAAACATTAAATAATATAAATATTTATATAGGATATTAATATATTTAATTTGAAATTGAAATAAAATGAACACTTTGATATGAAAATAACAGAACTAAAATAAGCACCAAGTGATTATTTGAAGCAATTGAGTAAGATAGTTTTAGTGACCTAAAAATTCTCATACTCTCCAGCATTTTTTGTGACTTGTTTTTTCTCTATATGAACAACCATCAGGTAGTTTTATACTACCTGGTCTTTTTAGCAATTGGCCTGTACTACTCTTTTGAAAGCTGTGTGTTCTCTCCAGCCTTCTCCCATAAAGTATGTTCACAATTGCCTTGGCTATATTTTCACTTAATCAGTTCAAATGAGCAAGAAATCCTAATATTGGGTTGCTTTATGGATAAGATACTTGTAATTCAGAGTTTGTGAAGAAGTTAAATCCAGGCCTTTTGATCAATGAAATGTCTTCAAATTCAATATCCTGGAGCTTGCTACATTATTGTTCTCAAGTGAAAAAGTAACTTGTTGCAGCAAACTTCTTCGACACTTTCAATTTCTGGAAAATTTGACATGGCATCCTACAAAACAGGAAGTTTATATTGATTCAATTTTTCTATTTTTATTATAATTAATAGAAGGGTTGCAGTTATATTTGCCAGATAGATGGTACATTACTTCTCACACATTGATACCCTTTCTCATTATTTTGTCCCCAGTTCTCTCCCCTCACCCCCTCTCCTCATCTTTCTTATTTCAAATAAATAAATAAATGTATATAAAATATGCCAGGTAACAAAGTCAGATATTGTAGCAATATGAGAACAGAAACAACATAGTACATTAAGAACAACCATTACCCTATATAAAGCTCTTGTTTCCATATCCTGGAGATCCTTTCATTTAGCCTCATCATATATGATTATACGTATCTAGGTTTTGTGCTATTGTAATCCTCTGCTTGGAAAGTCCTAGTGTGTACTAATTATTACAAATGAGGGAAACCATTGAGCCTATGTTCCTTTGGGTCTTGCTTATTTCACTTAATATGATTTTTTCCCAAGTCTTTCCATTTCCTTGCAAATGGGACAATATCATTCTTTCTGATGATTCATCAGAAATCATCAGTGATTATTTCCTCTGCTTCATGGGATCTACTAATATGTATTCTCTAACGTTCTCTAAGAGGCTTATTTGTCATTTTATTTGAATTTCAATGAATTCTTTTGATCTTTTCATAGAATTTCCACCATTGTTTTTATATCCATTATTTGCATATTGTCCCCTTTTTCCACAACTGTCCTTAACTTAAACTTGTCCTACTTTAAATTTGTAGTCTTATAGCTCCAAGATCAAATTTAACTTTGATAGTAAATTTGCTTGCTATGTCTGTTTAGAATATCTTTTGCTCTTGCCTTTCAGCATGTCTGGTAATTTTTCCTTGAATGACAGCCATTTCAACAGGATAAGAGGAAAAGTGATAAATAATTCTTCAGTGGGATGGAATGTTCAGAGGTGATGTACATATATTTACTGTGGAATGTAGCTGCTGATGTTAGAGTTACAGGCCTTTCATAGCACCTTGCTTTTGTCACTCCTGTTGCCTTTCATTTTTTCATAAAATTTCCCTAAGATGTGGAACTTTAGTTAGAGTTTTTAGCTAAAATCCTGTTACTGTATAGTGCCTCTGCCCGTGTGACATTATAAGATAAATGTCTGAAGGGAAAGGAAATATTCTTTATTTCTATGTTTCAACCTCATTATTTGGGCAAGGCTATCATGGCCACATTTTTCAGACACAAGTTCTTCTGTTACGTTAGTATCTGTTGCCCCTTGGGGAAGAATGAAAGGTTAGGTGTTATTGAAAGTGGACTATTACCTCTCCTGCACAAGACTTCGGCATGGTGAAGTCTTTCCCTTGAAGGGCTTTGAAGTTCTGAATGCTTTGGGCATATTTCAGGATATATACTTTGTCCTCAGGCTTCTATAAAGTAATTATTATTTTATTTATTTGTTCCCATACTCCCACTTAACCATGAGTTCTTACTGTTCTTACTGTTCTTGATGTGACAATCTGAAAGTAAAAATTTTTCAGTAAGTACTCGGCTTTATAGTTCATGAAGTGTGAGACATTCTTCAAACATATTGGCAATGTGCATTCAGCCAATAGCAAATTGTCTTTAAAGCTTATATTTGCTTAGTCCAGTGACTTCAGAATATCATAAAGATGGTTTTTAAGTTCATCTTCTATTTTAGGGCATCAAGGAGGGATATGGCTGACATCATTTCATTGACAGACCTAAATTCACTTGCTCATAGTCAGACAGTACTTTGATTCTTTTGGAACAGAAATGAAACCTCAAACAAATAACAAATTTCCTTTTCACATGTCTGCAATGCTTCTTTACCATATTCTTTAAACTTTTTTTTCCTCTGATGCTGTGCTTTGTATGATTGGATTTGAGAATCAAGCCTATGATGCACATTAAAGTATTTCAAAGCAATTGTTAAAAATTAATTGAATAAAGCACCAATTATTTCCAATAAAACACGTATATCTGGTATAGAGAATGACATAGAATATATTTATGGTGATTGAGTAACTGACATGATAAGGGTAAGGAACCCAGAGTCCTAAATTCTATGTTGAGCAGGAAAGAGAAAATCCTAGAAGCTGAGAGTTTAACAATGATTTTGAAAACTGAAGAACTTAAGCAAGTCACTACTGACAGGAGACAAACTGATGAAATTAATTATTGTAAGAAATTTCCCCTATGTTTTGCAATTCACTTGTGTTTAGATGCATTAAAGTGTACTATGTAGATTTGGAAGAGTCAGCAAAGGACTGCATTCTCAGAGGTGAAGTTCAAAGAGTTAACAGCAAACCCTCTTAGGAAGGGTCAACCTCTTAAGATAAGCACTTTGAATCTGAGTGAAAATAGGAATAAGAACAGAATTATAAGCAGAACAATTACTAACCTGACCTAGGTTAAAAGGAATACTCTGGCAGAGCTGACAGTACAGGATGTTGAAAAATATATAATTCATTCAAGATGAGAAGGAGGCTGCACTCAGGTGGTTATTAGGTATATCAATCAGTGTTAATTAGAGAAGACGAAGGACTATGAATCACTGAGCAGAGACTCATTTTAGCTGTTCATTCGTATGCAATTATTGTAGGAAATCAAGAAATAACTTTATGATGTTTGAGGAATTACCCACAAATTAATTTGAGGAGTAAAGCAGATGTAGGAGTTAACAAAGAAGTCCTACCATAACAAGTGCTATAAGATTTCAAACGAAATATTCAGCTATCTCCAAAAAAGTGCTTTCAACCAGCACGCAAACAGTGCAGAAATTTGGAAAAGGTAAACTCAGTGGTATACCAGATCCTATACTTGCGTCTGTTGAATTAATCTTTTCCATATATTCATAGAGCAATGACCAATAAATACTTCCTAATATTTTTCTCCATTTTGCTAAAGATTTTCCTTTTTTATTATTTATTCATATATATTTTTCATATATTTTATTTTAATTAATAGAAGGGTAACATGATATTTGCCAGATAGAAGGTGCATTAATTCACATACATTGATAGCCTTTCTCATGTCTTGGTCCCCATTTCCCTCCCCCCACCCCTACCCCTCATCTTGTTTTCCCCCCTTCCCTATCCAATTTCAAATAACCAAATACAAATCTATCCAATATATCAGAAGTGAGATACTGTAACAACATGAGATAACCAAGGGACAGCAAAAGAGATGAGAGATAACATAGTACATTAAGGACAACAATCACTCATTATATAGCTTTTGTTTCTATATCCTAGAGGTCCTTTCATTCAGCATCATACTATATGGCCTTATGTATCTAGGTTTTCTTCTATTGCAAATCTTTGCTAGGAGAGCCCAAGGTATCTACTGATTATGACAAATGAGGGAAACCATTCAGCCTATGTTCCTTTGAGTCTGGCTTACTTCACTTAATATGATTTTTTCTAAGTCTTTCCATTTCCTAACAAATGGGGCGATGTTATTCTTTCTGACAGCAGCATAGAATTCCATTGTGTACATATACCACATCTTGTTGATCCACTCATCAACTGAGGGACATCTGGGTTGGTTCTATATCTTTGCTATGGTAAATAGTGCTGCAATGAACATCATTGTGCTAGTGGATTTAGTATGTCTCTGTTTCTGGACAATTGGGTAAATGCCTCGTAGTGGAATTGCTGGGTCATACGAGAGTTCTATGTTTAGTCTTTTGAGGAACTGCCATACTGCTTTCCATAGTGGTTGAAGGAGTTTGCACTCCCACCAACAGTGTAGTAGTGATCCCTCCTGGCCACATCCCCTCCAGCATCTGTAGTTATTAGTTTTCTTGATCCTGGCCATTATAACTGGAGTGAGATGAAATCTTAGAGTTGTTTTAATTTGCATTTCTTTTATGACCAGAGATGTTGAGCATTTCTTCATGTGTCTATAGGCCATTTTTGTTTCTTCTTCAGAGAGGACTCTCTTTAAATCTTTGGCCCATCATTTAATGGGATGGTTGGTACTTTGGAGATTAGTTTTGGAGTGATTCAATTTTTGAGCTGTTGATATATTTTAGATATGAGGCCTTTGTCCATTGTATGGTTGGTGAAGATTTCTCCCACTCTGTAAGCTTCCTAATTAATTTACTAGCTATGTCCTTTGCCATACAAAAGCTCTGCAGTTTAATGCAGTCCCACTTATCCAGCCTTTCTCTGGTTTGTTGTGTTTCTTGGTCCTTTTTAAGAAAGTTTTGACCTGTGCCGAGGAGGCCTAGTGTATCTCCTATTCCTTCTTGTAAAGTTTTCAGTGTGTCAGCTTTTACCTCCAGGTCTTTGATCCATTTAGAGTTAATTCTAGTGCAGGGTGACAAAGAAGGATCCAACTTTAGTTTTCTGCAGGTGCTTAACCAGTTCTGCCAGCACCATTTGTTGAAGAGTCTCTCTTTCTTCCATTCTATTTTTTTTGACTCCCTTGTCAAAGATTAGTTGGCCATAGGTCTGTGGTTTAATATGTGGGTCCTCAGTTCTATTCCATTGGTCTTCAGGCCTGTTCTTGTGCCAGTACCAAGCTGTTTTGATAATTATAGCTCTGTAATAGAGTCTGAGGTTTGGTATTGAAATTCCTCCTGCATTGTTGTTTCTGCTACAAAATGTTTTTGCTATACGGGGTCTTTTATTATTCCATATGAAATTTTGGATTGCCTCTTCTATTTCTTTAAAGAGTGACATTGGGATATTAATGGGTATTGCATTGAATTTTTAGATAGCCCTTGGCAAGATTGACATTTTCACAATACTGATTCTTCCAATCTAGGAGCATGGGAGGTTTTTCCATTTCCTCAGTTCTGCTTTAAGGACCTTTTTGATGAAAACTTTAAAACCAAAGATTTTCTTTAAGGAAATTAGCACTTTGAACGTTAGAGAATGGAAATTCTGTAGTATAATGCTATTGTAATGTATTTTACAAGAAGATGACACAAAGCAAAATAATGATATACATACCTACATAAGAAAGTAACATATACATATGTACATAAATATGTCATAAAGAGAAATCCAATGGGGTTTTGTTAGTGTATAATACAGTATGAGGAAAATAAGTGAAAATGTAGTAAAAAGGACAATTGCTAAAAGAAAAAAATGAGACGTGCTGTCATGAAATGACCTGTCAGATTTCTTTGAAGATGTTTGAGGGTGAGAAGCTTGATTTACATATATTGTCCGTTAGAAATTTTTAGCTATTCAATTGCAGAAGCAATGTTAATGTTGGGATAAATGGTTATCTCATATTGTTACAGAAATGTGCATTTTTAAAGATTAAACTTAGCATATATGAGCATTTTATCATGTAAAAATACCAGAACGTAAATGGGATGATTAATATTAAAAATTTATGTAAGAAAGGGCCAGGAGTTTGACATAGTGGTAAAGTGATTGCCTAGCATGCACAAAGACACAGGTTCGATTCCTCAGTATCACATATAAAAAAGCCAAAAGTGGTTCTGTGGTTCAAGTGATAGAGATCTAGCCTTGAGAAAGTCCAAGGATAGTGCTCAGGCCCTGAACTCAAGCCCAGAATAGACATATTATTTATATAAGAAAAGCTTATGTATGGGGTCAACAATTTAATGCTTAAAGAAAGAGATGTTCATGCTAAGAACAAGCAAATAAACAGAACAATTCAGACTTTGATGTCTTAGTGCGTGAATGAAAAAAGGAATGTCATGGAAAATCGCATACTGGGTCCATGAAAGATAGGTATAAAAGAACTGGGAAGAAGAAAATATTTTAATATTTGAATATGACCTTTGTAAGATCTAAATTTTTTTAATTTTGTAAGTTAATATTAAGATTGAATTGTCAAGAATGAGCTTACATATTATTGTAGATGTACACCAAAATATCTGGAGATAAAGTGACAGTGTCATTGATTTCATTTTCTTTCTAATGGAGTCAAATAAGGTAAAATCTCACATGTAATGTATCCAAGGTGAAAGATTCATGAGTGTAAAAGAAAAAGTAATTAAGTATGTAATTTGTTTTAGATTATTCAGGAAAATGTAAGCTGCATTTTCCCTCTGATTAGGAAGAGTAAGAAAGGAGTAGATGGGGGAGAGATGGATAAGAATGTTGAAAGGCTTGACATTGATCAAGAAGTACTGTATTCCTAAACTACTTTGTTAACAAAACAGTTAACAACTACAGAAAGAATATAAAACAAAACAAATGCATGAAAATCATCACGGACTTTAAAATGGTTTTCTTTTTTCTTATGCAGATATTTTGCTTTTTGGTAAATATTTAAAACTTTTACATTCAAGGTTATGATTGTTTGTTATTTTCCATGTAAAATTCCGTAGTTCTCCATAGACTCTTTCTAGAAAGGTCATGGAATGTTTACCATGTGGATTAGGAATTATGGAAGCTGTGACAGAGGCTACAAACTGTTCATGGACACTCTTTTAAGTCTAAGAAGTCAATTAATACTTTTTTTTCCTCCAAGATTCTCATTTAGACCAACCAAAAATAAACTGAAGGAAAATTCAACTCAATCTCTAATTAGATGGGTCAGGAAAGAATTTGTGGGCTTTTAAAATCTATCACGATGCTTTTAGACTTCTTTTTATTCCTTCTTTTTTAGTTTCATTACACGCAATCTACCTATAACTTTTGTTGTCTGATATTAATTTTTTAAACCGTGTGCTTATGTTCCATAACCTAACACTATTGAATGCCTTCCTTTAACTTTAGTGTTGGTCTTTCTATTATTTATTTCTTTTGTTTGTTCTTTTTCAGGCATTCTTTCTGGATCATGGGATCAAATCAATATCATGACACTATATAGAATTTGCTTAAAGATTCCTAACCTTTTCGTCTACTGGACGTTTCACTAATATCACATATACAAATGGCATGTGGGTTCCTCAGTTTAAAAAACATTTTTTTTTCTTTTTTTTCTTTTTTTATTGTAATTAATAAAAGGGTTACATGATACTTGCCAGATAGAAGATGCATTAATTCACATACATTGATACCCTTTCACATTCCTTGGTCCCCTTTACCCTCCCCCCACCCCCCATCTTGGTTTTCCCCCTTCCCTTTCCAATTTCAAATAACCAAATGCAAATATATCCAATATATCAGATAATAAAGTGAGATACTG
Organism: Megascapheus bottae; assembly: GCF_031878675.1. Lineage (NCBI taxonomy): Eukaryota > Metazoa > Chordata > Mammalia > Rodentia > Geomyidae > Megascapheus > Megascapheus bottae. The sequence continues at coordinate 16,804,068 of NC_143519.1, forward strand.
AAACAATATGATATAACTAAGTGACAGCAAAAGAGATGAGAGATAACATAGTACATTAAGGACAACAATCATTCATTGTATGGCTTTTGTTTCAATATCCTGGAGGTCCTTTCAATTTGCTTCATACTATATTGCCTTATGTATCAAGGTTTTGCTCTACTGCAAATCTCTGCTAGTAGAGCCCAAGGTTTCTACAGATTATGACAAATGAGGGAAACTATTGAGCCTAAGTTCCTTTGAGTCTGGCTTACTTCACTTAATATGATTTTTTCCTCAGTCTTTCCATTTCCTAACAAATGGGTCGATGTCGTTTTTTCTGACAGCAGCATAGAATTCTATTGTGTACAAATACCACATCTTGTTGATCCACTCATCAACTGAGGGACATCTAGGTTGGTTCCATATCTTTGCTATAAAAAAACATTTTTTTATACTCCCATCTTAGAGAATAGAAATATCATTCAATTTATTGCCTCAAGAAAGGACTGAATTTCCTTCCTGATTCCTTTATTCTGAATTATTTTCTTATTTATGTTGTTAGAATCTCTACAGTTTTCTGTTCTCAGGGTCACTTTCTAGTTTAGGCGAACATTATTTCTTGTTTGCACTTTGAAATCTGTTTCTAATTAATTTTTTATAACTAGGTCTTAATTCTATCTAATCCATTTTCCAAATAACACACGAAGAGAATCATTTAAAATGCAAATTACATCAAGTTTCACTTTAAAAGAAACCTTCAAGAGTTCTCCTTGCCTTTAAAAATGATATCCTAAACCTGTTACTATGCTTATGTCTTTCTAACTTAATTTCCTGCCTTTTACAAATTAACTCTGCAAGTAATCTCTTATTCACTATAATTTAATATCTTTTATTTCCTAAATGACTCCATATATTATTTTATGGCATGTTTTTCACAAAATGTTCTTTTTTTCACAACTACTTTCATTTCTATTCATGATTCATTCACCTTTCCAACTTTATTCATTTGGGGGAAATAATTGCCTTTCCTTTACCCTCTACATTGCCTGTAGGTGAAGATTTTCTACAATTTCACACAGTTGTTTAATGTGTCACACTTGATTACTCAAACACTTTATCATACAGCATTTTAAATATGTTGTCTGTTTTGAGAAAGCAAGATTTCTATTATCTTGTGTCACTGTTTTCTAGAACTGAGTCATTCATTGATGAGTACTCTAGAATGTATTGGAGAACAAGTAAATGGATTGCCTATGTGAACTGTAGACTTTCTAAATGAGGTTTATTTGTCTAGATCATTATGTTTTACACCTTAGCTCCATCCATTATTACCCATAAATGCAGAACAGATAATATGACAAGAATTTCTCTGTGGTAACAAAAAGAGCATTAGTAGCATTAGTGCAGAAGATAAATTGTCTTATCTCCTCTGAAGAAGGAATACTCATGCAATGTGTAGGTTTTCTCTCCTTCTACTTTGTGCCTTTCACTTTTTCTATTACTCACTTGGCTCCGTCAGGACTATGCATTCCTATATTGTCACATAAGAAATATGCTTGCATCCAGGAGCCAATTATTCAAGCCCATAACCTCATTTACTCAGGAAGTTGAGACCTTTGAGGGTCATAATTCAAAGGTAGTCTGGGCTGGAACTAGAATTGTGACTAGAGTGCCGGTGTGCTAGTCTTGAGCACATAAGTTCAGGGACAGTGACCAGGCCCTGAAACACACACACACACACACACACACACACACACACACACACACACACACACTGAGAAAGAAAAAAGAAAAGAGACTTGTGATACAGTCTCTACAAAATTCTGTGCCTTTCTATTCCCAAATTACAAGAACATTATGGCATCCCCAAACTGACCATAACATTTGTTCTTTTGAATATTCAAAAAACCTCAATTTTTTCTATTCACTTATTGATTTATTTACATAAAATAATGAAGCAAAAAAATGAATACAATGTTCAGCAATTTCAGTGAAAATGTATCTACCAGAAAGATAGTAACCATAGCCATGTGATATAGCTATGTTGGGTCCCATCATATCTGTGAATTCAAATAATCATAGCATGAAAATATTCAAATAATTCAGGATGATGAAGAAAGTGGTAGTTAATGTCTCAGGACTATAATCCAATGTAGGGAATGCAAATAGAAGGATTACAGCTCACACAAGTTCAGTGTGATTTCAATGGTAGACAACATACTTCACTAGCAAGATGAGGGCCTCAGAATTTTTTTAAAGCGCACAGGCATAATTCATGTATAAATACTATCCTGTGACATCAAGGACATGAGAATCTGCAGATTACATTATGAGCAGAAGATGTTAGACCCTGGATTCCTCATGGGCTCTGAAGATGACTGTAGAGATATATTTTACTGTAGTGTCCTATCACTTCCCTTAATGTCTTGTTTTTAAAACACTACAATATGTAGAAAACATTTCTAAAGGACTTTAAAATGCTTGTAAGGAAGAAAAGATTCACAAAGCTGAGTGTAACACAGAAGAGACCCCCCTTATTACCATTTTCCTTATGGTGAGTAAAAGTTAAGAATGCTAGGAAATAATACATGCAGAGGAATATAAAACAACTCCTAATCTCATGTGTCCTGAAACTGTAATTCTAATATTCAGAATGGAATGACTAGTGTGGGATTTTTTGCTAGATAGTATAGCCTAATCTTTCCCATGATTTTTGCCTCACAGTTGTCATCTGAGGATTAAATAGATTATGCAAGTAAAAACATGAATGCTTTAATTATATAAGGGCTACCACAGAGAAATGGGCATAGAAATAAGACACAGTCACTTTAGGGTGGCTTTCCACAGAGTCATCAAGAATCCTGGACTGGGCATCCTTGTCTCGTTCCTGATTTTAGAGGAATGGCTTTAGCTTTTCGCCATTAAGTATAATACTAGCTGTGGGTTTGTCACACACAGCTTTTATTATATTAAGGAATGTTCCATGGGTTCCTAGTTTCTCCAGAGCTTTTAACAGAAAGGGGTGTTGGATCTTGTCAAATGCATTTTCCGCACCTATTGAGACAATCATGTGATTTTTTTTCCCCTGCTCCTGTTGATGTGTTCAATTATATTAATTGATTTGCATATGTTGAACGAACTTTGCCTCCCTGTGATGAAACCTGTTTGATCATAGTGTATAATTTTTTTTGATGAGTTGTTGTAGACAGATGGCCAGTATTTTGTTGAGAAGTTTTGCATCGATGTTCATCAAAGAAAGAGGTCTACAGGTCTCTTTATTTGATGAGTCTCTGGTTTGGGGATGAGGGTTATACTGGCTTCACAGAATGAGTTTGGTAAAGAACCTTCATTTTCAATTTCGTTGAAGATCTTGAGGAGTATTGGTGTGAGCCCTGCTTTGAAGACCTTATAGAATTCAGCTGTGAATTCATCTGGCCCTGGGCTTTTCTTGGTGGAAGTCTTCTTATTGCCATTTCTATTTCAGTGCTTGAAATAGGCCTGTTTAGTTGGGATAGTTCTTCTTGGTTCAGTGTGGGTATGTTAATATTGGCTAGGAATTCGTCCATTTCTTCTAGATTCTCAAATTTGTAGGCGTAAAGGTTTGAGAAGTATTCCCCATGATACTCTGGATCTTCGTAATTTCTGTTGTGATATTACCATTTTTGACTGCGATTTTGTTTATTTCGGTAGGCTCTCTTATTTTTTGGGTAAGATTTGCTAAGGGTTTGTCAATTTTGTTAATTCTTAAGAGGAACTAAAACTATCCCTCTTTGTAGATGACATGATTCTGTATTTAAAGAATCCTGTAGACTCACTCCCAAGCTCCTTGAACTGATTCAAAACTTCGGAAGGGTAGCAGGCTATAAAATTGACCCTCAAATATCAACTGCCTTCCTGTATGCCAACAGTGAGAGGAACGAGGCAGCAATCAGGAAAGAAACTCCTTTCACAATAGCCTCAAAGAAAATAAAGTACCTAGGAATTAGCTTAACTAGTATGTAAAGGACCTTTTTGACGAAAACTTTAAAACCCTAAAAAAGGAAATTAAAGCAGAACTAAGGAAATGGAAAAACCTCCCATGTTCCTGGACTGGAAGAATCAACATTGTGAAAATGACAATCTTGCCAAGAGCTATCTACAAATTCAATGCAATACCCATAAATATCCCAATGTCATTCTTTAAAGAAATAGAAGAGGCAATTCAAAATTTCATATGGAATAATAAAAGACCCCGTATAGCAAAAACACTTCGTAGCAGAAACAACAGTGCAGGAGGAATTTCAATACCAAACCTCAGACTCTATTACAGAGCTATAATTATCAAAACAGCTTGGTACTGGCACAAGAACAGGCCTGAAGACCAATGGAATAGAACTGAGGACCCACATATTAAACCACAGACCTATGGCCAACTAATCTTTGACAAGGGAGTCAAAAAAATAGAATGGAAGAAAGAGAGACTCTTCAACAAATGGTGCTGGCAGAACTGGTTAAGCACCTGCAGAAAACTAAAGTTGGACCCTGCACTAGAATTAACTCTAAATGGATCAAAGACCTGGAGGTAAAAGCTGACACACTGAAAACTTTACAAGAAGGAATAGGAGATACACTAGGCCTCCTCGGCACAGGTCAAAACTTTCTTAAAAAGGACCAAGAAACACAACAAACCAGAGAAAGGCTGGATAAGTGGGACTGCATTAAACTGCAGAGCTTTTGTATGGCAAAGGACATAGCTAGTAAATTAATTAGGAAGCCTACAGAGTGGGAGAAGATCTTCACCAACCATACAATGGACAAAGGCCTCATATCTAAAATATATCAACAGCTCAAAAATTGAATCACTCCAAAACTAATCTCCAAAGTACCAACCATCCCATTAAAAGATGGGCCAAAGATTTAAAGAGAGTCCTCTCTGAAGAAGAAACAAAAATGGCCTATAGACACATGAAGAAATGCTCAACATCTCTGGTCGTAAAAGAAATGCAAATCAAAACAACTCTAAGATTCCACCTCACTCCAGTTAGAATGGCCAGGATCAGGAAAACGAATAATAACATATGCTGGAGGGGATGTGGCCAGGAGGGTTCACTACTACACTGTTTGTGGGAGTGCAAACTCCTTCAACCACTATGGAAAGCAGTGTGGCAGTGCCTCAAAAGGCTAAACATAGAACTCCCCTATGACCCAGCATTTACCCAACCATCCAGAAACAAGGGCATACTAAATCAACTAGCACAACAATGTTCATTGCAGCACTATTCACCATAGCTAAGATATGGAACAAACCTAGATGTCCCTCAGTTGATGAGTGGATCAACAAGTTGTGGTATATGTACACAATGGAATTCTATGCTGCTGTCAGAAAGAATGACATTGCCCCATTTATTAGGAAATGGAAAGACTTAGAAAAAAATCATATTAAGTGACGTAAGCCACACTCAAAGAAACATAGGCTCAATGGTTTCCCTCATTCGGCATAATCAGTAGACACCTTGGGCTCTACTAGCAGAGATCTGCAATAGAGCAAAATCTTGACATAAGGCCATATAGTATGATGCTGAATGAAAGGACTTCTAGGATATCGAAACAAAAGCCATATAACGAATGATTGTTGTCCTTAATGTACTATGTTGCCTCTCATCTCCTTTGCTGTCCCTTGGTTATCTCATATTGTTATAGTATCTCACTTTGTTATCTGATATATTGAACTTATTTGTATTTGGTTATTTGAAATTTGATAGGGAAGGGGGGAAAACCAAGACGGGTGGGGAGTGTAGGGGGGGGAGGGAAATGGGTACCAAGACATATGAAAGGGTATCCATGTACGTGAATTAATGCACCTTCTATCTGGCAAATATTATGTAACCCTTTTACTAATTACAATAAAATTGCGAAAAAGAAAAGAAAAGAAAATGACAATCTTGCCAAGGGCTATCTACAAATTCAATGCAATACCCATCAATATTCCAATGTCATTCTTTAAAGAAATAGAAGAGGCAATCCAAAATTTCATATGGAATAATAAAAGACCCCGTATAGCAAAAACACTTCGTAGCAGAAAGAACAGTGCAGGAGGAATTTCAATACCAAACCTCAGACTTTATTACAAAGCTATAATTATCAAAACAGCTTGGTACTGGCACAAGAACAGGCCTTAAGACCAATGGAATAGAACTGAGGACCCACATATTAAACCATAGACCTATGGCCACCTAATCTTTGACAAGGGAGCAAAAAAAAAAAATAGAATGGAAGAAAGATAGCCTCTTCAACAAGTGGTGCTGGCAGAACTGGTTAAGCACCTGCAGAAAACTAAAGTTGGATCCTTCTTTGTCACCTTGCACTAGAATTAACTCCAAATGGAGGTAAAAGCCTAAACACTGAAAACTTTACAAGAAGGAATAGGAGATACACTAGGCCTCCTCGGCACAGGTCAAAACTTTCTTAAAAAGGACCAAGAAACACAACAAACCAGAGAAAGGCTGGATAAGTGGGACTGCATTAAACTGCAGAGCTTTTGTATGGCAAAGGACATAGCTAGTATATTAATTAGGAAGCCTACAGAGTGGGAGAAGATCTTCACCAACCATACAATGGACAAAGGCCTCATATCTAAAATATATCAACAGCTCAAAAATTGAATCACTCCAAAACTAATCTCCAAAGTAACAACCATCCCTTTAAAAAATGGGCCAAATATTTAAAGAGAGTCTTCTCTGAAGAAGAAATAAAAATGTCCTATAGACACATGAAGAAATGCTCAACATCTCTGGTCATAAAAGAAATGGAAATCAAAACAACGCTAAGATTCTACCTCACTCCAGTTAGAATGGCCAGGATCAGGAAAACTAATAACAACAGATTCTGGAGGGGATGTGGCCAGGAGGGATAACTACTACACTGTTGGTGGAAGTGCAAACTTGTTCAACCACTATGGAAAACAGTATGGCAGTGCCTCAAAATGCTAAACATACAGCTCCTCTAAGACCCAGCAATTCCACTACTTGCCATTTACCCAACCATCCAGTAAGTAGGACCTACTAAATCCACTACCACAACAATGTTCATTGCAGCATTATTCACCATAACAAAGATATGGAACCAACCTAGATGTCCCTCAGTTGATGAGTGGATCAACAAGTTGTGGTATTTGTACACAATGGAATTCTATGCTGCTGTCAGAAAAAATGGCATTGTCCCATTTGTTAGAAAATGGAAAGGCTTAGAAAAAATCATATTAAGTGAAATAAGCCAGACTCAAAGGAATTTAGGTTCAGTGGTTTCCCTCGTTTGTCATAATCTGTAGAAAACTTGGGCTCTCCTAGCAGAGATTTGCAGTAGAGCAAAACCTTGATACATTAGGCCATATAGTATGAAGCTAATTGAAAGGACCTCCAGGATATTGAAACAAAAGACATACAATGAATGATTGTTGTCCTTAATGTACTATGTTATCTCTCATCTCTTTTGCCATCCCTTGGTTATATCATATTGTTTCAGTATCTCACTTTGTTGGATATATTGGATATATCTGTATTTGTTTATTTGACATTGGAAAAGGAAGGGGGGAAAACCAAGATGGGGGCTGGGGGGGAGGGTAATGGGGACGAAGACATGTGTAAGGGTATCAATGTATGTGAATTAATGCGCCTTTTATCTGGCAAAGGTTATGTAACCCTTTTATTAATTACAATAAAAAATATGAAAAAAATAAAGAGGGTGTGAAACTTTAAAAAAAAAGAATCCTTGGCTGCTACATATATTAAAGCCATTTTATTTAGTCTTTCATTTTTATGCTTTAAAATATTTTTGGTGGTTATTATTATTACTATCTTAGATAAAGTGTTTCTTGCTTCATACAGCGTTGCATATGGTATTGTGCGTGCATTTAGGGATTTTCATTTAATTTTTTTTTTTTAGCCTGAGAAAAATTCAATCCGAATTAAAAGTTTTAGGTGGTCTCCAGGAGCTAGATGAGTTATTTGGATTTTTGTGTATTGACTCTTACACAGAAAGAAACATATATTATGATTAATGACCTCTTCTGTCTCTCCCTACTCCTTATTTGCTTATATATATATGTATATATACATTCATTTAATAAATATTGTTAAATTTACTTGGTTATATTTTATTAGTAACATTTTCAACAATGCAGAGTGATATGCACTTTGGTATACATTTTGGTTCTTTCATTTTAACATGCCAATATACTTGATAAAAGTAAGTTTAATTATCATTCCTCTTTGTCTAATGACAGAGACAATTTATATAGTCCATAAACATTCTACAAATGCATCGGTGAGACATATATGAAAAATAGACAAGTACACAAGTTGTTCACGAGTCTTCTTTTCAAGATTCAGTTTATCGAAGAAAGAAAATTTGGTTAAATATAATTTAACTTTAAATGTTCTAACTGTCTTTAATGAGTCATTTAAGAAAATAGTACTACAATCTGGTACTTTTATCAGCTGTCAAAAGTATTTGAATTATGAAAGGAACACCAAAGCCAATACCTATGTGCAGCTGATTGTAAGAAATATTGAAAGAACTCCAGGAAATGAAAACAAGGGAATATTCTTTTCTTTGTCAATATGTATTTGTACAGAGGTGTGAACATACTTAAAAACTCACTATGTCTGTATTTATGTTGAGTTTTAAGCCATTATTCTTTTTATTCTACTCTTATTTCCATCTTTTCCTCCCCTCTCCTTTCCTTTCTTCCAGCTTTCTTCCTTCTCTTCCTCCCCTCCTTTGCTTTATCATTCCTAGACTAGTTTTTTATTGTCTTTCTTGAAATGTGGGTGAAAATAAAAAATCATGTCTGTGCTCTCAATTTCTAGAAACTGCCTGTGCATGGAATACCATCAGTGAACAGGTCAGGAATTTTCTGTAACTGACCACAGGTAAGGCAACCAGCTGAAAATTACTTCTGGAAAGATGTTTAAAAGTGAAAAAATATGGATCAAACTTGAACAATAAGCATTGCTATGTGATTTGTCAATCTGCATGGCTGCCTTTTCTATAAGTTTGTTATCAGGTTGTAAGTTTGTTCTTTCCAATCCAACCAAAACTTAAAAAAAAAAAAAATTAAAGTCCCTCTCCAAGTTTACAATACACTAAACCACAAGAACTAGAATTTATATTAAAATAATGTGTTTTAATATAAGGAGTTATCAAAAATACACCTTAAAATTCTTAGGAAGAATATTTATAATATCATCCATTTTTTGGCTGTAATCATGCCACATGACAAAGCATTATTTTTACTTTCAGAGTAGCCAAGTAAAGTATCTAATGCCGATCCCTTATTCAGAGCTATTGCCTCCAGAGTAAAACATTTTGGATGATCATCAAGATACCTAAGATATCGCAAATGTTAAAAAAAATATATGTTTCTTGATACTTGTCATGACATAGCTAAAACTGAAATAACCATGTGTAATTCGAGTTATGCTTTCATTCTTATACCCTGAATGCAGAGATAGCCCAAAGAAGTACTGTGAAAACTCCTAAGATAAATAAACTAGGTTAAAAGAAAACTCATAAAATGACAATTTTCATGTTTGAGTCTATTCTCAGGAATTTAACACTGTGAAGCTTTAAATATTTACTTTGTCTCTCTGACCATTTTTCCCCCAATGAAGTTTTAGTCTTGCAAAGCATACCCAGAGAATATCTTGAAATAAGCCAGAGACAGATGTTCCTATTTTAAATGCTGTAACTTATGTAAAAGTAGATCATATTACAAAATAAGATGATTACAGAATTAGGACATCATAATGAGAAGAAAAAGATGGGAATTCTATCTTAGATATATACAGATGTAGATGTATATTATTAAACATAGACATATCTTTAAACATAGACATAAGCATAGTTTAGTCCTCTTTAATGTGATTCTTTACTGTAACCATAGGAATTTATTTATACTTTACAAAGCATATCCCTCAGAAGGATTGGTACAATATGGAAAATGGTGAATTTTAATGAATACTGCAATCTATTATTTTCATATTCTGTCCTTCCTAGTTCAGGCAATCAGGAAGCTTCAATTATAAGGAATTCAGTCAGTGGTTCCAAGCAAATATCAATTTTTACATCTAATTTGTCTGTCATGAATGAAAGGCTCACTGAAAAAAATTGCATTGTGGGCAATCTTTAGATATGACCTTAATATTTATTTCTAAATATTTCTTTAGGAAAAGTAGATTTAAAAGAATAAATTTTATTTGAGGATAAATGTTTTAGCATGTACGGATTGTAATCCAATGTTATCTAAAATCTTATGTATGTTAATTGAAAATTTCACAAGTTTATTCCTGTGTGTGCCAATATCAGTTCCCTGAAATAAATTAAACACAGTGCTTACAGAAAACAAGCCTACTTGTTCCTAAAAATTCAGTGCCCGAGGATTGTCTTCCACTTCTTATTCCCCTGCTTTCAAATTTTCTTAGACTTAATATCTATATGTTTCTATTCCTGAAAGGCTACACTTTATTTGCTCAAGAGACTCCACTGGAAGAATTCTATGCAGGAAAATGCTTGCAATGACTGAAACATTTCTCAATCCAAACTCTATTGTTTTTATTCTTTCTTTGTGCTGATTTGGGTGAAACATGACTTTTTTTTCCTTAGCAGGGAAAAGGATGAGGATGGAACTCTTTATAAAGAACTCAGAAATTCCCAAAGAGAGCTATAACCTGTATATGCTGAATTTTCTAGGTGTTAGAGAAAAGATTGAGTCATGAACTTTTGAAAAGAGGAACCAATTAGAAATAGAGGTTACTGCAGTCAGTTTCTGATCTAGGTTTCCAGCAAAAATTCAAGAAAAGCAAAAAAAATCATTGTGTATGAATTATGACATCCAAAATTAAATGATTTAATCATTACTTCAGCATATAATACATTTTTCAGTGGTTATAATCAGTTCATATTACAATGAGCAAAAAATAATAAGATGCCTTCTTAAAAGCTGAGATTGAACTTAGTACTGAATTTTACAAAAGTGTATATATTTTAGAATCTCTTTTCTCTGGTACAGTTATCTCCAAGGAAGAATGTCTGTATAGGCACGAGAGTTTTGCAGTGTCTACAAGTGCCTTTTTGTCAAGAGAAGGTAACTGGCTGTCTAGGTGGAGCCATCTTAAGTTCTATTTTCCTGTGTATGAAAATGTACAAGATCTCTGAAATATTCTTCACTTTTTCCCTGTAGAGATGATAAAAACATGTGGTTAAATATGCAGTTTATGGGGGCCGGGAGTTTGGCCTAGTGGTAACGTGCTTGCCTAGCTTGCAGGAAGACCTGGGTTCGATTCCACGGTACCACATACATAGAAAAAAGCCGGAAATGGTGCTGAGGCTCAAGTGGTAGAGCTCTAGCCTTGAGAAAGTCCAAGGACAGGGGGCAGGCCCTGAGCTCAAGCCCAGCACTTGCCAAAAAAAAAAAATGCAGTTTATGTTCATCACACACCAAAGCCTTTGACCTCAAGGTGCTTCAATTAATGTTTTGCTTAAAACTCTTATCCTGTTTGAAAATAGCCCATGGATTTAATAGAAAACAATCTACATGTTTGTTTTCTACCAGTCAAACTAATAGGAATCAATAGTATAGAATGAGTAAACACTGGTTAATTTTTAATAGACACTATTTTGAATGTACTGTCTATTCTTCTACCATGTGTTATTTCTATCTGCATACAAATTTTGTGAAACAATCATCTATTTCAGAATTGTTTGATAAGGGGTATTGCTACTAAACTGCAACATAAAAGGTTTTGCTTCATGAAGCAAGTGCAGATTTAGAATCAAACTCAATGAAGAGTTCATGATTGTATTGTGATAACAAACTAGAGAAGAGGAAACTGCCAGCTTTTACAGTTTGGAAAATTAAGAAGTAAAAATGATTGATGTAAGTTCTTTTGGCCTTTAAAGATAAAATTAAGTTTGTTTTATTTTTTTAAAAGAATTTAGGGACCGGGAGTTTGGCCTAGTGGTAGAGTGCTTGCATAGCATGCACCCGAAGACCCAAGATCGATTCTTCGGTACTACATGCATATAAATAGCCAGAAGTGGTGCTGAGGCTCAAGGGATAGACCTATGGCCTTAAGAAAGTCCAAGGACTGGCACAAAAAGACAAATATTACACAAATAAACAAGTGTACACCTCTCGATATCATGATACAATGAAAATTCTGAAAACTTCACTCTTGGGTGGCAAGTGCATTCATTTTCGAGAGCAATGTGAGAGAATTTGTTCAAAGTTTTTAATATGAAATTAGAGAACATATAGAATTAAATGACTTCTGAGCAGAATATTTCATTTGTGCCTGTGTTCATGCAAGAATTTACAGGGTCCAAATAACAGGGTAATGGTTTGTACAGTAGTGATACCTGTGTTGTGTCCAAAACCAATCCGAGGCTGTGTGCTAAGTAGAAATAACCCTGAAGTTTCAAGGCACATTTCATTTTGAAACTTGAATGTAAAAGGCCAAGAATTGAATCTTATGTACAAGAACTTCGAATTAAATCTACTGAAAATTAAACACGTTTATGTATATTTTAATCAGATAGATGCTGTCACTTATTCTCACTCTCTTTATTCCAAATGACTTCTCCTGCCACAGTTTCCAGTGACCTTTATGAAAAATTGTTTCTCTAAACTTTTGTCCTGATTGATCTTATACCACGATTTGCCCACTTATGTGGTTGATTTAGTTGGGATTACAAGAATTCTCTTTATCTTTTTTAATATATTTTATTGTAATTAATAGAAGGGTTACATTATATTCGCTAGATAGAAGGTGCATTAATTCACATACATTTGATACCCTTTCTCATGTCTTGGTTCCCATTTCCCTCCCCCCAACCCCTACCCCCACTCATCTTGTTTTCCCCCCTTTCCTATCCAATTTCAAATAACAAAACACAAATATATCCAATATATCAGATAACAAAGTGAGATACTGTAACAATAAGTGATAAACAAGGGATGGCAAAAGAGATGAGAGATAACATAGTACATTAAGGACAAAAATCACTCATCATATGGTTTTTGTTTCTATAGCCTAGAGGTCCTTTTATGTAGTGTCATACTATATGGCCTTATGTATCTAGGTTTTGCTCTATTGCAAATCTCTGCTAGGAGAGCCCAAGGTATCTACTGATTATGACAAATGAGGGAAACCATTGAGCCTATGTTTCCTTTGAGTCTGGCTTACTTCACTTAATATGATTTTTTTATGTCTTTCCATTTCCTAACAAATGGGGCGATGTCATTCTTTCTGACAGCCACATAGAATTCCATTGTGTACAAATACCACATCTTGTTGATCCACTCAACAACTGAGGGACATCTGGGTTGGTTCTATATCTTTCCTATGGTAAATAGTGCTGCAATGAATATCATTGTGCTAGTGGATTTAGTATGTCCTTGTTTCTGGACAATAGGGTAAATGCCTAGTAGTGGAATTGCTGGATCGTAGGGGAGCTCTATGTTTAGTCTTTTGAGAAACTGCCATACTGCTTTCCGTAGTGGTTGAACAAGTTTGCACTCCCACCAATAGTGTAGTAGTGATCCCTCGTGTCCACATTCTCTTTATCTTACATTATATTTACTTTAAAATAAACTGTTAAGATGTCAGATCCATTTTGTAGTCTTGTTTGCAGCTCTGTCATTAGTTTCAATCCTATTAAAATATCTCTTTAAATAGACATTTTATATGCTTTAATTTCTAATATGAAGTTCTCTTAGATGTATATATATCCAGGCATTTTTAATTTTATATTGTATGATTAAATTTTTCCATTTTGCATATATCTTGTGAACATCTTTTATTTTATTTTCCTGCACTATAATTTCTTTCTCAAACGTTATCAACATGTTATTTTATTTGCAATATCAATTTTATTTATTTATTTAAGAATAAAGTATCCATAAAGGACAATTAAATGGGAATTGGATATGTGTATACTTATTTGACATTAGTTTAGTTTTGGGGGAGTTATGTAACACACAGTATTCTAATATTTTACTGACCTGATATTTTATTATAAGTAGAAGTTAACCTTTGGAAAATTATGAGGATTTGTTTTAATTTTATGTTAATGTATTTAACATATCTTTTTGTTCTTGGACTTTCCATGGCCTCCAAAGTTAATAAGATTTCTCTGTAATTAGGATATATGAGATATATTTTAATGGCTTCAAAAATAAATTCCTAAAAGTAGAAATAAATTTTATGAAGACATTGATCATGATGTAAAATTGGTCTCCAGCACAGCATTTGTAATTCTACTTTTTCTTGCATTGTCTTAGCTTCAAGATGATTTAGCTTAAAATTATACTCTACTAGTATTTCTACTCTGAAAAAATAAAATAAAATCGTTATTTTCCTTCTTTCATTTAGCTCTAGGAATCAAACTCAGGATGTTGTAATGTTTTAGGCAAACATTATACCAACAAGCTGTACTCCCAGATCTTAAATTAAAATTCTAAGATATCATATGAATCAGAAATAGAAACTGAAAACAGGCCTAAAAATCAGTTTTGTTTGTTTTCTTCCTTTCAGCTCTTGTAAATAGGTTCCAAAAGAAACAATGTTTGTTTCTGAGAAAACATTATGTGAGAAGTGGAAAATCATAGACAATGTGAAATTGCTGTTGTTTCCTAGTCCCAGCCCAATAAAGACAACTGAAGGAAAACAACAATCCAGTGCCTAGGAGCTGACCACCGGCGTTGACTGTGAGAAAGAAAACTGTACATATAAGATATGCATGCCACTATTTTCAAAAGTGAGCAAATATCTAGTGACTATATCCTTGTAGAGAATAAAGAAATAATCTTCATTTCAAATGATGTCTCATAAGGTATTAGGGTCCTACTTGATTTTGCACTTACTAATGGTGCAGCAACCACACACCTAATTGTTTCTTTTTTTTCATATATTTTTATTGTAATTAACAGAAGGATTACATTATATTCTCCAGATAGAAAGTGCATTAATTCACATACATTTGATAACCTTTCTCATGTCTTGGTCCCCATTTCCCTCCCCCCAATCCTCACTCCCGCTCATTATTTTCCCCCCTTTCCTATCCAATTTCAAATAACCAAATACAAACATATCCAATATATCAGATAACAAAGCGAGATACTGTAACAATAAGAGATAACCAAGGGATGGCAAAAGAGATGAGAGAAAACATAGTACATTAAGGACAAAAATCACTGATCATATGGCTTTTGTTTCCATATCCAAGAGGTCCTTTCATTTAGTGTCATACTATATGGCCTTATGTATCTAGGTTTTGCTCTATTGCAAATCTCTGCTAGGAGAGCCCAAGGTATCTACTGATTATGACAAATGAGGGAAACCATTGAGCCTATGTTCCTTTGAGTCTGGATTACTTCATTAATATGAATTTTTATGTTTTTTCATTTCCTAATAAATGGGGCAATGTCATTCTTTCTGACAGCCACATGGAATTCCATTGTGTACAAATACCACATCTTGTTGATCCACTCAACAACTGAGGGACATCTGGGTTGGTTCCATATCTTTGCTATGGTAAATAATGCTGCAATGAACATCATTGAGCTAGTGGATTTAGTATGCCCTGGTTCTGGCCAATTGGGTAAATGCCTAGTAGTGGAATTGCTGGGTCATAGGGGGGGCTCTATGTTTAGTCTTTTGAGAAACTGCCATACTGCTTTCCATAGTGGTTGCACAAGTTTGCACTCCCACCAACAGTGTAGTAGTGATCCATCCTGGCCACATCCCCTCCAGCATCTGTTGTTATTAGTTTTCTTGAGCTTGGCCATTCTAACTGGAGTGAGGTAAAATCTTAGCGTTGTTTTGATTTGCATTTCTTTTATGGCCAGAGATGTTGAGCATTTCTTCATGAGTCTATAGGCCATTTTTGTTTCTTCTTTAGAGAAGACTCTCTTTAAGTCTTTGGCACATCATTTAATGAGATAGTTATTTCTTTGGAGATTAGTTTTGGAGTGATTCAATCTTTGAGCTGTTGATATATTTTAGATATGAGGCCTTTGTCTGTTGTGTGGTTGGGAAGATCTTCTCCCATTCTGTAGGCTCCGTAATTAGTTTAATAGCTATGTCCTTTGCCATACAAAAGCTCTGAGTTTAATGCAGTCCCCCTTATCAGCCTTTCTCTGATTTGTTGTGATTCTTGGTCCTTATTAAGGAAGTTTCAACCTGTGAGAAGGAGGCCTAGTGTATCTCCTATTCCTTCTTGTAAAGTTTTCAGAGTGTTGGGTTTTACCTCCAGGTCTTTGATCCATTTGGAGTTAATTCTAATACAGGGTGACAAAGAAGGATCCAACTTTAGTTTTCTGCAGGTGCTTTACCAGTTCTGCCAGCACCACTTGTTGAAGAGGCTGTCTTTCTTCCATTCTATTTTTTTGGGTCCCTTGTCAAAGATTAGGTGGCCATAGGTCTGTGGTTTAATATGTGGGTCCTCAGTTCTATTCCTTTGGTCTTCAGGCCTGTTCTTGTGCCAGTACCAAGCTGTTTTGATAATTATAGCTCTGTAACTGAGTCTAAAGTTTGGTATTGAAATTCCTCCTGCGCTGTTCTTTCTGCTACAAAGTGTTTTTGCTATATGGGGTCTTTTATTATTCCATATGAAATTTTGGATTGCCTCTTCTATTTCTTTAAAGAATGATATTGGCATATTGATGGGTATTGCGTTGGATTTGTAGATAGGCCTTGGCAAGATTGTCATTTTCACGATGTTGATTCTTCCAATCCTGGAGCACGGGAGGTTTTTCCATTTCCTCAGTTCTGCTGTAATATCCTTTTTCAGAGTTTTAATGTTTTCTTCTAAAATGTCCTTTACATTCTTAGTTAACTTAATTCCTAGGTACTTTATTTTCTTTGAGGCTATTGCAAAAGGAGTTGCTTTCCTGATTGTTGCCTCATTCCTCTCACTGTTGGCATAGAGGAAGGCAGTTGATTTTTGAGGGTTAATTTTATACCTTGCTGCTCTTCCAAAGTTTTGAATCCACTCAAGGAGCTTGGGATTGGAGTCTACAGGATTCTTTAAATACAGAATCATATAATCTGTAACGAGGGAAAGTTTTACTTCCTCTTTCCCTATTTGGATCCCCTTTATGCTTGCCTCTTGCCTTATTGCACTGGCTAGGTATTCTAACACTATGTTAAAGAGGAGTGGAGAGAGTGGGCATCCTTGTCTCGTTCCTGATTTAGAGGGAATGGCTTCAGCTTTTCGCCGCCTAATTGTTTCTTTACAGGAATGTCAGCAATGCCATATGGACTATCAGGAAATTTCCACTTGTAGCTTCAGAACTGGTTTTATACTGGTATGGAGACCATATCCATTCAGAAGTAAAGAAAAGTTAATTTGAGCCTAAGAGAAGAAATAACGTAATTAAGACTGGAAATGGTACCAGACTAAGTCCTGCTATAGGTTAGCTCCTAGACTTGGAAAGGGATAGTAAAGATCCCAAACTAGTTGAAAACCAAACAGTGGAAGTGATGGTAACCTGTGTAGGTTACTGTATTTGTAAAGGAAAGTGAAAAGATCTTTGCCCCTTTCAATATTTGAGAAGGCAGCTGGCATGGACCATGAGTTCTATGGAAAGGTGGCTGGAACCATCAACAACGTGATTTAAAATATCCAGGCCTGACACTGGTGGCTCATTCTTCTAATCCAAGATAGTCAGGAGGTTGAGAACTGAGGAGAATTATGGTTTAAATCCAACACATGCCAGTGAGACTTTTTTTTTGGGGGGGAGGTTGCCATTGGAGCTTGAAGTCTGGGCCTTGGTGTTGTCCTCAAGCTATTCAACTCAATGCCATTGCTGTAAAACTTGAGCCACAGCACCACTTTTGGTTTTCTGTCTGTTCATTTAAGATATTGATGATAAAGGGTCTCATAGAATTTAAGCCCAGGCTGGCTTTGAACTGCAATCCTCAGATCTCAGCATCCTGAGTAGTTAGGAATATAGGCCAGAGCCACCAGTGCCCGGGCCTGTGAGATTCTTACCTGAAATTATTCAGAGAAAAAGCTGGAATGGTGCTGTGGCTCAAATGATAGAGTGCAAAAAAAAAAAAAAAGAAATAAAAGGAAGAATGGAGAAAGAAAGAAAGAAATAAGAAGGGAAAAAAAGCAAGATAGAAAGAAAAAGAAAGAGATATTCAGGTTCCAAAAGGAAGAGATGTAGTTTTTATTGCTGTCAATTTTTTCTTTTTAAGGTATGTTTGGATTGCTAGTAGAAGTAAAATAAGCCATTAACATAATGGGGAGTAGAGGTCAGAACTTTAATAGTTTAGTCATGGCTAAACTTCTCTTTTATATTGTTTATATATCTGTTCTAATTAATTTGAATGTTGAATACATTAGGGCTCATTGCCTTAACTAACAAGAATAAATATAACTTATTTGACTCTCCCTAACATCACACAAAGAAGTAGATTAACTTCTTATTTTAGTTATTGTTTTATAAATCAAGGTAGAATGAAATCAGAATAATTTATGAAATAATGTTAAAACCTACATAAATGATTGATCCTAATTAATTTATTATAAACAAAGGGGTACATTTTAACTCTATCATATTTGTAGGATGTTTATTTTAGAGAAAAATCAATAGATGACAACAAGAAAATATAATTTTATGTTAGGCTTTGTGTAAAATTGCACTTACATAGATTTTAAACAAGTTCATTGTTCTTATAGTATTGTTCATAATATTCATACTGGAGATGACTTCAGATGCCCAAAACTGATGAAAGCACGCTATATTTAAACTACTGAAGAGAACCTGGGCTCATTCTATAACTTTACTATTATGGAAAATGACAAGAAAACAAGATGAAACAGTTATCTCTGTAATAATCTGACGTTACCTTATCATAAGGAAGTTATATTTTTAATTTTTAAATTATACAGTGAAGATGGTAAGAAATATATTATTCACAGTTTTCATACAGTCAAGTGAATTAGAATATCTTACCTAGAGGTTCACGATTGAAAAAATTAGCCATATTATTAAAAATTATTTCTATCTATGCAGTGACATTTTTAAATAAAGCTCAGTTGCATACCTGAGGAACACTGAGAAAACAAATTTTATCCAGTTTTATCTAATGATGACGTGATCCACATTCTGGAAGAGAAAGCAAAATTTTACCACTTTCTAGAATTCAGTGGTAATCAGTACTTGCGAATCTGACATGAGTGCATGAAAGCATAGAAATTTCACTGTAATTTGACAATGAAAGGAGTGATGGCAGAATTTCATTAGGTAAAAAAATGTAGCTTTGACTGAAATGTATTCAAATGGACTCAATCACTGAATGATAGTTTATTTGCCAAATTATTCCATATCTAAGACAAGGTAGTGTTCCCTGTAACCTGATGAACAAGATTCAAGAAAGGATACATGAAAACCTCATAATTTTGTAAGCTTATATTTACAATTCATATTCCATTTATTAAAATATGCTAAATGCAAGACAAGCATGCTCTTTAAGACAAACAAAGCAATTTTAGGAAAGTCTCTGAAATGAGAAGACTGTTATTAAAGTTATGAAAGCTGACACGAAGAGAGATCTAAATCTAAACATTTCTCAAGTGTAGGCTTGGGAATTCAATCTCAGTATTTTGACCTCTACTGTAATTTCTTTCTTTACCATACCATACCACCTATCTAAGATAGGTGTAGCATTTGGTTACTATGCTCTGTTATTAAAGCAGTTCACTACCCATCTTTTATATGGGGTAGAAAATAGGTTTAAGCATCAACAAGGGAGCTTTTAACCTGGAAAGGAAGGATATGCATCACAGGTGATAAGACAGAGGAACAATGTGACCTGCTGGTAATTTGCGATGGAATTCATTTGGGTGGGATTTGACATTTATGAGTAGATGTATATTTGTGATTGATATTTCATTCTTTAAAGCACAGCCTTTGAGACAGCTGTGAAATGTCAAGTTATTAATTTACACATTATAAAATGTAGTGTTAGGAAGCCAATTTACATTTTTCCAAATTCAACCCTAGGGACAGCAGGCATTTGAGTTTATCACATCATGAAGAACATTATCCCAATCAGCATAACTCTCAGAATTCCTGTGTAACTTGCAGTGCTTTGCATAGGCAAAAATGGATGAGAAAAGTGGCACTTTGTAAATTGTAGTGCGAAAGACTTTTCTTCTCATCAGTGTTTTGTTTTTGTTTCTGTTATTTTATGTTAATTTGGGTGTCATTTTTGGCTGACAATTAGTGAATTTTTCCTTGACACGCTGTATATTTCTGAAAAAAAGAGCTTCATTTAACATATTTAAAGCTTATTTTTGCAAAGTGTCTCCCTGAAATGTAGCTAGTGACTCTTTTTTCTCTCTTTTGCTATCATTTAGATGCTCACATGTAACCTTGAAAAGGAATAGTATTATCAAACAATGCCTCAGGCACACATTTTCATAATAAAGCTATTTTGAGAGAAAAATCTATCATTGATACCTATTTGTTAGAAATAGTACTTGGAAAATGCACTTGAATGTAACTACCCATTTTCTTTTAACTACTACTTTTATTTCTCATTTACTTTTTGGAGGTCTATAGTGTTTAGGGTTTAGGATTGTCATACTTATTAAATATTAAAATCAACACAGTTATAATAGAATAAATAATAAAATTATAGTAGAATAAATTATAGTTGAAGAAAGGTATTTTGTACAGCTTGAAGTTATCATTTTGTTTTATTTATTAAAGCAGAATATAATGTTATTATAATAGAACAACTATTTACTGTAGTATAATTAGCTTACTATAGTAGAATAAATAAAGCTGTTTCTGTACTGCTTAAAGTAATCACTTACTAATTGTACATTTTTTTTTGTGGTACTCTGGTTTAAATGCATTGTCCTGCTTGTTAGGCAGCTGTTTCTAAGATGTCTCTAGAAAAGTTAAATTACCAAGTATTTTTTTTACTTCAAAATTAGAATTAGTGCTATTTTTTCCCTTGTCATTCACTCTCTAGGGAATATAACTTAGGAAGTGCGTATGTTTTCTTTGAATCAGAGCTTAGTATCCCATTCCCTTGTCATTGCTAGACCCCCTTTCTCCCTGATGGAATTCCAACAGAAATAGAGCACATTGTTCCTTATGGTTCTCCTCACTTTTCAGACCGCTTGCAGTCTTCAAAAGCTGACACCAATATTGGCAATAGTGTGGAAAATCTCTAAGCAAACTAGTAAAACAAATTGACAAATTAGCTGATAAACAAGTCATTATTTCTTGGAGTAATTATCAACTGATATAATCATAAACTACATAGAAAAATACCTTTAGCCAAATGTCACCTTAGAATATTGTCCTGTTCTTTTTTTAATTTGAAAAATAGTAATGAAATTTACCTTTAGTGAACACTTAACAAAATATTTTCTTCCATTACCAGGTAACATATTCTTACCTTATGCCTAAGGTTTCATCTACTTAGATTACAGTTGTTCTCTTATTAATTCCACAGAAATAAATACACAGGCATTAGTTCTTTATATTTCAGAGATTAAAAATAAATGTCCACCTAGGAGTGAATCCAGTCTGACTAACTGTGTTGTATCATAGAAGCTCTGAACAATGATGTTGTTTTGTTCAAATCATGAAATAGTCTTCTCTAACCCTGAGAAGAAAAATGCTCATTGTACATTATGTTTTTACATGATGTTTTTATTTAGTTCAGGTGTGATTCCTTCAATTTTATCATGAAAGAAACACTACAACTTTATTCTATTTTATGCATTCTTTGCTGTATTTCCTTGTATGTGTTGAAAAATGCAACCAAATAAATCATTAAGCTCATCAGCAACTTAGGAAAGCACAGGTCCGACTGAGATGCTTCATACACACTGTGTACACAAGATGTGAATACTGTGCCATAAGATTTACAGGTGAAAAAGCATGAATCAAAATGCACTAAGAAATTCTGTCTTTCTATGTACAGTTCCAGCTTGCAGCAAGTAATAAAATATTTCCACTTTTCTTACATAACCCTTGAAAAACTAAGACTATTTTTAGCATATGATAATGTTATAAATATATATATAACAAATATGGGACAAGTACAATGACAAAAGTCAAGTTCTAAATGGCAATCACTTCAATTATCACTGCAGTCTGTTTTTGTATTCTCCAAAATATGAGTCACTTAATAATTATATAAGCGTAAGCCACATTTTACAAACAACACATTTGAAAAAAAGTGTAGGTTTTGTTATGGTTTAAGAGCTTTGCATATCCTCAATAATTTAATTTTGTATGTGATAAAATTAATTTTGTATGGATACTTTTTCATATCATAGATACAGGAAATAAAAAGGAAGTTATAATTCCATACAAATTAAATTTTTGTCAAGTCCTTTAATTAGATAAATGTTATTTTAGCATTAACTACAGTAAAATAATATAATGCTATAACAAGTAATGATTTTTCCTATGACTTCAAAATCCAGACAAGTAACACGTGAATAATGAACAATATGAAATTTATATTTGCACACTTTTTTATTGTGAATTTAAATCACATTACAAACTGAATATAGCAAGGCTTAAGATATTCAATTTCAAATGGGTACATCCTGGTTGCAACAATATAGAGTATTTGTTAATTTTTCAAGAAATAATACATATAATATCAGGAAAATATGTGAAAAATGAATACAATTATACCAACTCCTTTAATTGGAAAAGGATAGAAAACACACTCAGAGTGTGTTTTAAAGTAATGATACTTTTTGTTATATTAACAGGGGTAAGATAACATGTAGGAAAGTACTAGTTCCTTTGATCAAGTATTTTTTGCGTTTATTATTCATTGAACTTTGTGTGAGTATATGTGTATGATTTTGATGTATGTGTGTTATGTGTATATGTAGGAACATCAAATGATTTTTATGCAATCTTTCACACAGCATAAATTACTACTTGCATACATTGTTTAAAATGATATAAAATGAAAATATTCTTGAATGTTGGGAAATTAATACATGTAGATAATTGTTTTATGGAATATTTAGTCATAAATTTACAATTTAAAATAGGTCTCACAGCAAATTCACATTAATAAAAACAACTTTAAGATTAAGATGATTCTCAACAAATGTGTATCATTTCCATAGCTAAAATTAGCACTGAGTGTTTAAGGAGAATTCTATTTCATTACAGCTATAGTACCCAATTAAAATTGAAATTTATATGAAAAACAGCATCCACAGAATGAAATTCTGTAGTTAAGTTGTATATTCTAGTATTTGAAATATTATTTTAGCCTGTAATCCTAGCTTCTCAGAAGGCTGAGATGTTCATGGTTCAGTGCCAGCCTGGGCATGAAAGTCTGTGAGATTCTCATTTCTAATTAACCACCAGAAAACCAGAAGTTGTGCTGTGGCTTGAGGGGTAGGACAGTAGCTTTGGGCTGAAGATCTCAGGGACAGTGCTCAGGCCCAGAGTTCAAGTCCCACGACCGACTTAAAAAGAAAAAGTATTCTGTAAATCATTTTATGTGAAATAGGTGAAGTTTGATATACATGATAAATCAACTACAGTGAATTTTAATATTTTCTAGATAATATTTTATCATAAAATTAAACTTAAAATAATGCAGTACTTATAAAATTTCTAAAGCTCCCTGTCACTCACACCATTAGGAAAACTTTAACCTCATGAGAACAAATTATTTACCCATAAATTACCCACAACAAATTACAACAAATAACCCACAACTTGTTAGATCTTAAATATATGTATTTAAGTGAAAGAACATAGATTTAGAAGATACATGCTATGTGATTCCAGTTATATGGAGAAGTTAAGTGTACACACAATAAACCCAGTTCTGGTGCAAGGTTTTAGATATTATTCTTTGATAATAGTTTTGGTTTGTCTATTTTTGGGTAAAGGAAATGAACGATGTAAGGAATACAACAGAATCAATATATTAAACTATATATAACTGATGTCTGAGATATTCCAGTGCTATTCTTTTGCAAAATTCTATAAAACTTATGTTACAGGGCAGGGAGTTTGGCCTAGTGGTAGAGTGCTTATCTGGCATGCATGAAGACCTGGGTTTGATTCCTTGGTCCCACATACATAGAATAAAAGCTGAAAGTGTTGTTGAGGCTCAAGTGCTAGAGCTCTAGCATTGAGAAAGTCCAAGAACAGTGCTCAGGCCCTGAGCACAAGCCCAGGATTGGAAAAAAAACAAAACAAAAAAAACCCCTTATGTTACAAAAATTGGCACTCAATTTGTACAAACAAAAAGCCAAAGGACCCAAACAAATTGAACTGTGTTAGAAATGAATGAAACACCTTCAGATGCATGAGGTCCATGGAAGAGTTTTTGACTTTAGTCATTTTATACAAGTACATGGTTATAAGGCTGGTTGATCAGCTCTAGAAAGAGACAATAATCACAGATGATGCATTCAAAACAATCTTCTCCAGAATAGAGAAATATACAATTTGTTCATTACTTCATTTTCCAAGTATTATGAGAATATTCCAATTAAAGAAATGTTTCTTTAAGACATAATCACTAATGTAAAACTAAGCTAAAATTTTTTTCTGCTGTATCCTCATATCTTACACAGAGCAACAGTACTCTTCATAAATATCAAACAGCTCTTTCCCAAAGAAGTACGAATCATAATATTGCTACTGAAAATGTTCATTAAACAAAGTGAACCTGCAATTATGTTCCAAAAATTCTTCACTATTCCAATTTGCTGTCAAGAGAAAATTATACATCCAAAATATATTTGTTAGCTGCTGTGGGTTAAGACTTCTGATTTTAGGTATATTTCCTACTAAATTTTGAGAAAAAAATTCTTAAAGGAATTTCAAATGAGCTTTCTAGTATAACATCACATAGTTGGAAATATATAAAAATTTTCTCTATCAGCCTTTGTTTCTTTCTTAACTTTAGTGATCAACTTAACAAATGCATTAGGACTAGAATGAAATTTTGATCAATAAAAGTAGAGTTCTATAACAATTTTGCTATGTCTTAGAAATGCATCTTTATTGACATGAGGATTATCATTGTCCATTTTGCTATTTAATATTATATGCATATATTTGCACATGTGTAAACACTCACACATACATAAATACATACATACATTTAGGCTTACACACATGTATATACACATATACACAAATACAAGCCATAGAGACACAGAAAAAAAGAAAGGGAGTTACATGTAGTAAAGAGTTCATAATATTAATGAAAATAAAAATTAAGAAGTGTACCAACTGATCAGTTGAAATTCATTCTTATAACTAAGTTGAAATACAGGGTGTTACTGAGATCTACAAAAGAAATACCGGGTGTCAAAGCTCCTCAGTAAGGCTGTCACTCAGATGCCACAAAAGAGTGATGGAGTCAGGGGCCTGCCACCATTCTCACTCAGCTGAGCTAGGTGTAAGGAGACACAGCTAGCCAAGAAGGATGGTTAGTAGAGCAGAACTTGCAGCAGCTGTCTCTGGCACATAATTCTCCCTATAGAAGTTGACACCAGGTAAAGGAAGGCTTTGAGAAGTGAGATGAGTAAACACATCAAAAATATGTCACACCAAATCCTGAGGAGAGATGCAGGGAAACCCTGGCTACATTGATCATTCCCGGCAGCATGTACTCTTCTCAACAAGAAAGAAGTTTTGACTTTTGCTTTTAAAAGTCTAATGCTTTTTTTAGTTTTAAGATTTTATTTCATTGAGAATAATAATAATAATGACATCAATATTGTTACATATATTAAAATAGTTTTGGGCATAGATTTTCCATATTTTTTTCTTGTTCTCATTGTTTTCTAGTGATTAGTATTTAAAAAACAATTTCTGTAAAGATGAAGTATAGAGGGATTACAGTTATATAAGTAAGGTAAGTAGTACATTTCTTTTTGAGGTATTTCCCTCTCCCTCATTCCCTCCCCTCCATACTTCTCTTCCTGCCAACTCCTAAAGTTTATTAACAAACATAGTGAGCATGTTATTGCATTGGTTCATCCTTTGTCCCACCGTTTCTGTGATTCATCTTTTCCCAAATCAGATAAACTTATATACAAGACAATGGGTACAGAAATCAAAAACCGTTTCAGCAGGGAATAACTCAGAGGGGGATGAAAGGAAAAATAAATAATGCCAAACATACCTAAAAACCCCTTGCTTCCATTGTTTCTTTTCAATAAGAATCATATGCTTGTGGCTATTGAGTTATTGTGATCCTCTGCTAGTGTATCTTTCATTCAAAAATTTTTATTTCTTTTAAGTTTTGTTATTATACATACATCTATGGATGGTAATTTATTCAAGCTCTTACATTTATTATCCCTAGTTTAATACCAATTGTTATCCTTGATTATAGTCTCATTCCCCCCAATAATTGAACCCTAACCAGGCTCACTGTTTACTCTTTTGCTCATACTTGCAACGATCCTTCCATATTCCTATGACCTTATTTCTTCATTCACTTTATTTTATTATCAATTTTAACTCAGACACAATCATCTTTTATAAACCCTACTGACCCATGTGAAAACACTGGTCACTCACTTAATTTTTTACAAAATGGTTGGTGGTATCAATCACACAGCTGAGGATTTGTAGTTTTAGTTAAAAAACTGGTTTACAACTTTTCATGCATACTGGGCTAGTGTATTCCTTATTAGTGAGCTGTATATTGTAGTTGATAGTTAGATATGTCTGTACCCATTATCCAGTCATTGCAGAACACAGAGATTATTTTTCACAGAACTATCTTTAGGTAACTAAAACCACTCATCTATAACTTGACATCTAATGGGCAAATATCAGTGCAAGAATGCAAGAATTATGACAGATAGAGTCCATGTAACTCCACAAAAAGTCAAGAATCACATGACAACAGATCAGAATTGGATTAAAATATTTCAGTTATTGAGCTCAAGGGAAGAATGGTAAGAACAGTCTATGTGATGAAAGAAGACAAGTAAAATACTTCAATATAATCAAACTGAAGTACGAGAGAATAAAAGATCTATCAGTGAAATCTATGTAGATCAGATGAAAATACAGAAAAGCAAATGAAAAACTGCACAGATTTTTTGGATTCCATTAGAAGCCAAAAGGTATGAATTATTTATAATTGGCATAGAAAAAAACTATTTAAAATGCAATAGCAGAATACATACTGTGACACCTTCCTCCTCTACCTGAACTTGATTTCAAATGTTTGCCCTTATTTGATCTTTTGTTCATGGCTTAAACATTACCCCTTGTGCCTCTTAAGTCATACCTGAAGTTTTTCAATTTATTGGTTATTTACTCTGGGAGATGAATCAATAGTGGCCCAATGTCAAGACAAAGCATCTGATCCTGATTGAAAAATTCCCAGATGCTTTCTTACATAATGATTTTATGGATTAATGGTGTGTCATTTGCAAAGTTCATGCATTTTGAAGATCCTAGGCAAACAGAATGCAATGAACAGGATATAAGAAAAGGTCAGGTAGAATGGGGAAGGATGGATCACAGTAAAAGGAGAAAATAAAAACTGTGAATATGTCAGAATTCACATATCCAGTAAAGCCTTCCTAACACAAGAGAATAAACAAGTGCAGACACAATCAATATCTTCTTCAAAGTGGCCAATCATAAAATAATATTTCAATTAAAAATACCCAAGATAGTAGTATACTGGTGGCTCATGTTTATAGTACTAGCTACTACAGATCTCAGGAGTCTGAGATCTGAAGATTGTAGTTCAAAAGTAGCCAGGGCAGGAAATTTAGTGACATTCTTATTTCCAGTTAATCACAGAAAAAGCCCCAAGTGACTCTGTGTCTCAAGTGATAGTGCTCTAACCTTGAATAAAAAAGAGCTCAAGGAAAGAGCCCACTTCTAGATTTCATGCCCTAAGTCTGGCAAAAAGAAAATAACGAAGCATGAATATTGGCTGGTAATATTCTTCACCCCGTATGACTCAAACCAAGGGCGATATTGATGCATCAGGGAATAAATGGTTCGCTGTAACCCCTGTAGATGTGCTTGCATCTGGACACCTGATCTTCCAAGACCACCATTGAAGTCATGACCTGGCTTTACACAGAGATTGGACAAGGAAGTGTTTCTTTCAGTTTGACCAAGAATGTTACTACCTTTTCTGTCCAGGATGGATTCAACTTCTATCCCTCAGATTTCAGTCTCCTGAGTGGCTAAGATTACAGACACTAGTCAAATATAGTTTTAACTCTTTGATACAGCCATTTAATATTACTACATTTTGAGAAATTCATTCTCTGAATGAATTGTTCTAGTTTTGTAGAATTTAAGTAGGAAAATCATGCAGTCACAGAAGAGTCTGTGACTCTTAGGTTCCTAAACCGGAGCATATAATGTAAATTCAGTAGTGAAAAGTTCCTGTTGCCACTTAACATACAGACAACTTCTGATGTGGTTGAATGAACTAATGGAAAGTTAAATAGCCTGAAAGAAGCAAGCATGGAAATTAAGTGATCAGGTTTCCTTTAAGTACTCTTGCTGCTTTTTTGCAAGCAAATGTTCTCAGAAAGGACTCTGAACATGAGATCTGTGTTTACTTTCAAAATGGAAAAAAGTAATTAATTACTGATTGAAGTAGTTAATACCAATGGAATAGACAAAACTAATTTATGTGTACTAAAATATTTAAGTATTTTGAGTAAATAATGTACATTGAATATATATTATATCTTATTATATGCAATGTAATTTATGATATGGACATAATTTATTCTAACATAAATAATGCATAGTCACTTGTGGCAGAAGCCTAGATGAGAAGCCTCAGTAAATAGGTACAAATTCTGAGAGATATTTAAAAGGAATAAAATATGATTGGAAAATTAATATTCTCTGTGCTTTTCACTGAGTGCAATTACTGATGATTATTGGATTTTTAGAGTGTGTTCACAGGCTTCAGAAAAGAATCTAGGAGAAACTTCCTTTGGATAACTTATGAGATTCAATTTTATATAGCTAATTTTGAGTTCTGATGTTCTTATCATAAGTGTCAGGGATATTTTTTATAAAGAAATATCAACAGAGCCAAACCTATTTTACAAAAAATAAAGAAGCTATAAACAATCTATAAAAAAACACTGACTACTTACTTGAACAAATAACTGTCAATCAACTATATTGAAACATATTTAAAATAAAATGACAGTTTTGTTGTTGTTTGCTTGTTTTGTTATTACTGAGGTACTAAGCTTAATTTGACAACTACTCTTAACACTTTAGTCATGCTGTAAGCATATTTGCTTTAGTTATTTTTCAGAAAAGGTCTCATACTTTTTTCTTTTTCTTTTCATTTTTGTTCCAAAACAAACCTGAGACCCAAAATCTATGCTCTGTGTACAGGCACAGTCTGTGCCCAGTGGCCTGGAATGCAGTAGGGTATTCATAAGGCCAAGATGGTTTACTGAGATAGGATTATCTCTAATCTTGGTACTCAGGATAGCCTCAATTCTAGTTCTTCTATCTTTACATTCCAAGTACCTAGAAACAGGAGTGTAAGCCATTATCCTTGACTAGAATGAAGTTTTAAAATTTATTTTGTGTCCTTGGTTGGTTCATTGTACTTCCTGCTCCTTTGAGAAATTCAGAAATCAATTAAGTGAAAAAGAACAAAAACTGGTAATGTTTATTTGTTGATGATACCATGTAATCCATGACCAAGCCTCTCTGTAAAAAGGACAGTGTACAGAGCCTACCAAAATGAAATGTAATAGTCTGTGCATATATATCCATACATATATGTAAAATATATATAATATATGTAAATGAGGTTACTTTGATAAATATTTTTCTGCATTTAAACTGTATTAGAAATGTAATTATGAGATGTAAAAACATTATTTACACATAGGTAGAATGTACTGGTAAGATGGAACAAAATGCAATCTTTATTAAGAATTTTATTTATATGAAATTATACATATATTATAATTTTGCAATATACTCATTCATACTGAATGCTGCATATCTGAACTGTTTGCCTTATTTTGATAAGTACCTGAAAACACTCAGAATGAATCTCATTAGGAAATGCCTTAGAAAAATTGAGACAGTTCATTCAAAATAATACTATTGCTCAACATGATCATATATTTTCTTTGTATTTATTTATAAAACGTATTATAGTGGTAGTTTCAGGTCTAATGTTCATTGTAGTTGTGACAGAGAAATCCTTTAAAATTGTTACAATGTAGAAAAGTTTCATAATCTGACAGGGATGTTATTTTGAGCAAAACTGTGAGCATTATGAAGATTTTGGAAAAGTTCCATTCTGAAGAAGACAAGAATTTTTTATCAAGTTTTAGAATTAGCACTTAAATAACAGTTTTATCTTTTTAACTTTTCTTCATTTTTATGTTTTCATGGTGTTTTTCTTTTATCAAGAATCAGGATAATTTCACATTTAAAATTGTTCCAAAAGAATTTGTGAAGTTTGACAATGCTATCTGTAAAATATTTTCAAAGTATAGATGAAACCGATGCTGTTGCTTCACCCCTGTGGTGCAAGCTACTCTGAAGGTATTACTCTGAAGGTTCAGAATTAACTTGGATAGAAATGCCTGTGAGAATCCTATCTCCACTTTATTTGAGAGACTTTATTTGATCACAAAAAACACCAAAACAAACAAATAAAATTCGCGATAGATGTAGTTCGAAAGGTGGAGCAATGCAGGGAGCCGTGGCTCACACCTGTAATCCTAGCTACTCAGGAGGCTGAGATCTGAGGGTCATGGTTCAAAGCCAACCTGGGTACTGAAGACCTTGAGACTCTTCAGTTCACCACTAAAAACTGGAAGTAGTGCTGTGGCTCCAGGTGTAGGATGATAGCTTTGAGATGAAGAACTAAGCCCCATGACAGACAAAAAAAAATATTATGCACTAACTGTGATATAAGAAAGTGGGGTGAGGAAGCGTGGCCTTCTGTTCAAGTTTAGTGGGTGCATTTTGTGAGAGACAGGGCTTGGGAAGAGTCCTCAGAGAGAGAGAAGTATGCTGACTTTGAAGTGGAAAGAGGCTGTCATTATCAAGGAAGGTATGTAATCTTAATTACAAGGGGAAAATACACCAAATATATATATATATACATATATATATATGGACATACGTACAAACATAGACATACTCACAAATGGAAATGTTGGTTTGCAAAGCTTAAAAGGTGGAAAAGTGGCATCTCATTATGCAAGATTGGAAGTGATATTCTCCTATTTTCAAATTTTTCAGATTTTTGAGGACTTTTTTTGTTGTTGTTGTTGGTTGTGGGCCTTGAACACTGGGCCTGGGCGTTATCCCTGAGCTCTTCAACTCAAGGCTACCACTCCACCCCTGGAGCCACAGAGCCACTTCTGGTTTCCTAGTGCTTAATTGGAGGTAAGAGTCTCATGTTCTCCCTCAGTTAATGAGTGGATCAACAAGATGTGGTATATGTACACAATGGAAATTTACACTGCTGTCAGAAAGAATGACATCGCCCCATTTCTTAGGAAATGAAAAGACTTAGAAAAAATCATATAAAGTGAAGTAAGCCAGACTCAAAAGAACATAGGCTCAATGGTTTACCTCATTTGTCATAATCAGTAGAAACCTTGGTCTCTCCTAGCAGAGATTTGCAATAGAGCAAAACCTAGATACATAAGGCCATATAGTAGGACACTAAATGAAAGGACCTCCAGCATATTGAAACAAAAGCCATATAGTATGACACTAAATGAAAGGACCTTAGGATATAGAAACAAAAGCGATATAATGATTGTTGTCCTTAATGTACTATGTTATCTCTCATCTCTTTTGCCATCCCTTGGTTATCTCATATTGTTACAGTATCTCACTTTGTTATCTGATATATTGGATATATTTGTATTTGGTTATTTGGAACTGGATAGGGAAGGGGGGAAAACAAGATGAGGGGTGGGGGTCAGGGGGAGGGAAATGGGGACCAAGACATGAGAAAGGGTATCAATGTATGTGAATTAATGCACCTTCTATCCAAATATAATGTAACCCTTCTATTAATTACAATAAAAATATATGAAAAAAAAGAGTCTCATGTTCTTTAGTGCCCGGTCTG